>NW_016107407.1:5988865-6014368 GCF_001604975.1 Cebus imitator | reverse complement strand
TTTCTGAGATGGAGTCTCGCTCTGTCACACAGGCTGGGTGCAATGGCTCGATCTCGGCTCACTGTAACCTCCACCTCCTGGGTTTAAGTGATTCTCCTGCTTCAGCCTCCCGAGAAGCTGGGACTGCAGGCACGTGGCACCATACCCAGCTAATTTTTGTATTTTTAGTAGAGGCAAGGTTTCACTATGTTGGCCAGGATGGTCTCGATCTCCTGACCTTGTCATCTGCCTGCCTCAGCCTCCCAAAGTGCTGGGCTTACAGGCGTGAGCCACTGCGCCCAGCCAATCCCTTTTTATAGATGAAAATGAGGACTAGAGAGGCCCCGTAGCTTGTCTAGATCACATGGCTGCACAGAACCCGAGCCAGGCTTCACATCCCAGCTGTGTGACTTACAGACCAAGGTGGGTGCGGATGTCCCAGGCTTATAGCTATCATGGGGGGCGGGCTCCCTGGAGCACCTGAGGCCTGCTGGCTCCAGAGCATCGAGAACCACCTTGGAGAACCGACTCCCCTACTCCACGGGGTTCCTCTTTGCCGTGACTATTTCTCACCTGTGCCACTGCAGCAGCCTCCTAACAGGCCTCCCTGCCTCCCCTCCCCGTCCGCTCCATAGTCTGATTTCAGCATGGCGGGCAGAGTGAAGCTTGCAGAGTGCACATCCCAGGACCACACCTCCCAGCTGCCACTGAGGGAACGTGGTCAGAATAATCTTAGAACAAATTATACCCAGATTTGACCTAGTAGAAAATATTGATTCAGACAATGGGAGCCACTTTCCCTCAAGGGTGCTAAGGGGAATTGTGGAAGGTTTACATGTCAGATGGGATCACCACACCCCTTGGATCCCCCTTCCTCTGGAAAAGTAGAAAGAATAAATCAGACTCTCAAAAAGCATGTTACTAAACTAATCTTAGAAACTAAAATGCCTTGGACCAAATGTCTTCCAATAGCACTCTTTAGGATTGGGACCGCCCCAAGGAAGGACTTGGGATTGTTTTCTTATGAGGTATTATGGGGGCTCCCGTATTTAGGTAGGACTACTAGCCTTTCTACAATGGAAACCAGAGGCCAATTTTTAAGAAATTATGTACTGACCATGTCCCCCACCCTGTCGTGCCTGAGGTTCAAAGGACTTCCGACTCTAACCCCTCCTCTTGAGTTCACAGTTCACCACTTCTAGCTTGGCAACTCAGTGCTAATTAAGACTTGGAAAGAAAATACATTCCAAGCTGGGAAGGTCCCTATCAAGGGCTCCTGGTCACTGAGACAGCCGTACGAACAGCTGAACAGAGGTGAACACATTACACTCAGATCAAGAGATGGGTAAAAGAACCCCTGGAAGGAAGGGAAAAGGGCGAATGGGAACTGTATAGATCACCTAGGGAGCCCTTAAAGTTAACTCTAAGGAAAACCTAGAAGGAAGCTAAGAGCAGGCTCCATCACTGGGGGCGGATGTTGCTAGGATTAATCCTACTACCAGGGATGAGAGGGTACACAGTTATTGGATGGAGTCTGGTAGAAGAATATCCAATTAAACTAGTAGTCAACATAACTAGAACCTTCACCCCGCAGACCATAAAGTTTAATGCCTGCCAAGTCTTCCATTGTGGGAATTTAGGGAAGCAAAGGCCGCTGTCACAAGCAAACAAACATCTATGTCCTGAAACAGGTCACTACCGGGGAAAGCCCTGTGCTGGCTGGGATGAGGTCTGGTGGACCACCCAGTTTCCAGGCTGGGTAAGCCATTCTTCCAGAAACAAACCTTAAAGAAGAAAATACATTTGTATAGGGGACCCATGCCTTCTAACTGTAGAAATTTAGAATGCGATCCTATGTTACTTACTGTAAATAACCCAGCTATTCTAGACCAGGATCCTTGGATTAGGAATGGATAGCTCAGGAAGGGGTCCCATGAAATGGTTAGCTCTTAGGCTGGTCACCAGCTCCACCCTGAGCACACCCAGGATTACTATGACCCCTGGTCCCACTACTTCCTTTAACCCACCAGATAATGACACTAAGGGTGTAAAAATCATTAAGGTCACTGACTTGAGGCAGACTTTAGAAATTGAGGCTGTAAATGCCTGGGTTGAATGGGTTAGATTTTCAGAACTACATGCTCTGCTGGGCAGCTTCAGGCACAGGTGGTTCCGTTTCCCCCAGGATGGGATACCAATCCTTACGGAGTGTGTTTCATGTCGGCCCTGTACCAGTACAGGGATGCACAGGGAAATAAGACTTGCAAAATCTGTCGTTGCTCTTCACCACCTGGTGGAGGTCAGACCCTCATTCTCCATAGGGAGAACCCTGAACTTGTACCCATACCCTAAACATTACTGGTGAGTCAGACAAAGGCAACCGCTGCTCAGCTCTTCATATACCCCGGGCTGATGTCTGATGATATTGTGGAAAGAGGAAACTCCATGACCTATTACCATCCAACTGGACCAGGACTTGTACCTCAGTTCAATTGGCCATTCCATTCATCCTGGCATTCTGTAAGATCCCCAAGAATCCACATGGCCACCGACGTCAGAGAGATCTAACAAATTATTTTGATTCCAACATTTATATTGACCCAGTAGGAGTCACTGGAGGAGTACCTAAAGAATTTAAGGCCTGAAACCAAATAGCTGCTGGGTTTGAATCCGCACTCTTCTGCTGGTCAACTGGTCCATGCCCTGACCTCAGGTGATCCACCTGCCTCAGCCTCCCACAGTGCTGGGATTACAGGTGTGAGCCACTGTGCCTTTCCTGGTGCAGCATTTTTATTGACAAATTGACCTTCAACTGTATGTGTAAATGTATAAAGCCTAAAGCAGATGCATGCATATGCTTATCACCTACTGCTTATTTATCATTCCATCAGCCTACCATGGTGGAGTTGCTTTTGAGGTGAGCAAAATATTAAAAGTAATGGATGGCAATTTTGCAAATAGACATGTTGCTTTGTGATGGGCCACTGCTATGGTTTGAGTGTTTGTGCACTCTTAAAATGTATATGTTACAATTCTAACACCCAAAGTGACGATATTAGGAGATGATGATCAGGCCATAGTGTGGAGCCCTTATAAATAGGATTTGTGCCCTGACAAAAGAGGCCTGAGAGAGACCCCTCATCCTTTCCACCATGGGAAGACACAGTGAGACGGTGCCAGGAAGCAGGCCCTCACAAGACACCAAATATGCTGGCACCTTAATCTTGGAAATCCTAGCCTCCAGACTGTGAAAAATAGGTTTCTATTGCTTATAAGCCACCCAGTTTACAACATTTTCTTATAGCAACCCAAACAGACTAAGACAGCCACTTTGACATTTCTCTACCTGCTGCCAGTGATTCTCCTGTAGACATAAACAAGAGTAGTTACTTGGTAAGAAAGGTGGGGATGACGTTTTGGGAATCATCATCACTATCACCATTGCCAGAAACACATCTTGGAGCACATGCCCTACTCTTGGTAGACTGGTACCATCCTGTGTTTGTTAGGCAAATCCATCCTCATCATTATCGTCGGCACTGAAAGGGGTATTGACTGGGCACTCACTACGTGCAGAGAGTGTGTTATGTCCTCAGTGTGGAGTCCTGAGAAGATAGGTAAGCAGCAACGGGAAAGGCCTCGCAGGTGGGGGAGAACAATTGTTCCAAGAGATGGCTAATCACTGGCAACCCAAATCCTGCTCCCAAATACCTCACTCCACGTATGGTCTCAGCAGCACAACCTCATCTGCACGTGGCGTGTCCAGCACAACCTTATAAAACTTCCTCCAGCCACTGACTCTTTGCAGACAGCCCCTTTTCTGCCATGCGGCCCATTGCACCCATGCAATGTAGCTTCACACTTTCTCTAATGTATCTGCCTTTCTTTACTTACAACTGTCTTGGTAAATTTTTTTGCTACCCATGAAACTGGCCCCAGCCGGTCACAGCCACGACACTCACTATCTCCCTAAGTCCTCTCACATCCTCTGAGGTAGGTAGTATTACAATTCCCATTTAACAGATGAGTTAACTGAGTCTTTGGAGATTAAATAAATGTTCAAGGGCTGTCCAGCAGTAAGTATTACAGCCAAGTGTTGAATGAGAGTTTGTGTGGCCAGAGTCCATGCGCTAAAACACTGCACTGCCTTCTTGTCACGTATATGATGAAATGAGGGACTGCTGTTTGCTGAGTTGATGGTTTTATAAAGACACCAATGTGGCAAATCAATTACCTAAACTGAAAAAAAATGCTATGCAGAAATCATAGTACTGTAATGAAATTATTTACCACTAGGTAAACAGCCCCAGATAATTACATAAAATCATTTCTTGGCCAGACGCGGTGGCTCACACCTGTAATCCCAGCACTTTGGGAGGCCAAGGCGGGCGGATCACGAGGTCAAGAGATCGAGACCATCCTGGCCAACATGATGAAACCCCGTCTCTACTAAAAATACAAAAAAAATTAGCTGGGCGTGGTGGCGCATGCCTGTAGTCCCAGCTACTGGGGAGGCTGAGGCAGGAGAATTGCTTGAACCCAGGAGGCGGAGATTGCAGTGAGCTGAGGTCGTGCCACTGCACTCCAGCCTAGCACCTGGTGATGGAGTGAGACTCTGTCTAGAAAAAAAAAAAAATCATTTATTATCCAAGTAAGGTTTAGGGAGATTGTCCGGGTCAGTGCCGACAGCCCCCCTGGCCTCTCAGCTGAACCTTCTATTCATGGGTCCTGCACGGGGTTGGCACGCTCCGCTCCTGAGCCTCTACTTTCCTCATGACAACTCTGTGCAAATACGGAAGTGTGGATTTCCTTCCTTCTTTTAACTTAAGTTGAGGACATAATAGGACTGTGCAGAGTTTATGCAAGTGACACTGGCCTTTAGTAATGTTTCTAAAAATGGAACTCTGGAAGAATTAGTATCACTATGGCTGCCAGAAGGGAGTCACGGGAGCAGTGGTAAAGGTGTCTTCTGTAAAATGTGAATACAAAAAGCACAGGCGAGCCACCAATCTGATTTCAATGGAAGGAAGCCATTCTCCTATTGCGATTTCAATGTGTTGAGGGAGCAGAGACCCTTCAAAATGGTGCATGCTGTTAACAGAGAAGTGGGTATGTTCGTACTTCTTACTGGCCCATGCTGTCACAGAGCCGGGCCTCTGACAGCAACAGTGGTGAAAGGGTCCCTGAACAGGAGAGTCCACTGCAGTGCTGAACCATCGGAAGCAAGTGACCTTAATGGGCAGAAAGGTTGAAAAGGTATCCAGGGAGTGTCAAACTGCAAAGATCTATGGAGAAAGCAAAAGAAAATGAAATTTATAGGGGCTAGAAGATGGGTAGCCAACAAAAGTTGGAATAAATATATTAAAATGTGTGTTATGTTGATCTTAAAAAAGTCAAGGATGATGAGCAGAAGGGTGAGTCAGCTACCCCAAATAGAAAGTCATGGTCCCTTGCTTGCTTTCCAGACCTAAGCCAATTCTTACACCCAGAGCCCATCAACTGAAGGAAAGGCTGGGTCCCTGTGGGGAAATACCTGCCTTCCCATGGCAGATGTAGAAAGAAGTAATTTCCCCAGTCCTTCCCCAAAGATATCTATAGCCATTTACGCAGATCACCATGCAGTGGGGAAAGAGAAATGCCTAGATTTTTCTAATGCTATTAGAATATCAAGGTTGACACTCAAAGCAATATAGCTCTTCCTGTTCAATTAGGGATACATGGGAGACATATTAGTCAGGGTTCTCTAGAGGGACAGAATAGGATGTGTGTGTGTGTGTGTGTGTGTGTGTGTGTGTGTGTGTGTGTGTGTACACACACGATATATGATGGGGAGTTTATGAAGCATTAACTTACACAATCACAAGGTCCCACAATGGGCTGTCTGCAAGCTGAGGAGCAAGAAAAGCCAGTCCAAGTTTGAAAAACTGGAGAACCTGGAGTCCAATGTTCAAGGGCAGGAAGCATCCAGCATAGGAGAAAGATGCAGTCTGGGAGGCTAGGCCAGTCTCTCTTTTTCACATTTTTCTGCCTGCTTTATGTTTCTTGGCAGCCGACTAGATGGTGCCCACCAGATTAAGGGTGGGTCTGCCTTTCCCTGCCCACTGACTCAAATGTTAATTTCCTTTGGCAACACCCTCACAGACACACCTAGGATCAATACTTTGTATCCTTTGATCCAATCAAGTTGACACTCAGTATTAACCATCACAGGAACTACATGATAAATGAAGTCTTGGCTCGGGCCCACAGACAGACCCACCTGGGGGTCAGTTTGCCAGTTCCTAAATGTATAATTGAATACACATACTTACCAGTTAGGGGAACCATTGTATTGATCTCTTGCTCTGCAAAGCAAGAAAATAATGTTATAATAGGAAAGGCCCAGCAGCTGTCGCTGTGAACACCCTCTCATCTAAACCAAGACATTAACTCAAAACTAATATCACACTATATTGATGACATCACAGTAGTCAGACCTATGAGCAAGAAATAGCAAGAATAAGGTGCTATGGCCAGGTGCAGTGGCTCACACCTGTAGTCCCAGCTACTTGGGAGGCTGAGGCAGGAGGATCGCTTGAGCCCAGGAGTTGAAGTCTGCAGAGCTATGATTGCACCGCTGCACTCCAGCCTGGGTGACAGAGTGAGACCTTGTCTCTAAAAAAAACAAAATAAAAAGAAGAATAAGGCGCTCTGATGTACCGTTCCTCCAGCTGTGCAGAGGGGGCCTGTCACCAAGGAGGAAAGGAAGCCAGGATTAGGAGATGACCAGCAATCGTCACCACACTGCATCCATTCTGATTTATGTTGGTAACCCCTTTTTAACTTGGAGATGATTCTAGCACTTGGCTCGAATTCAAATCCGCAACAGTTACGGAGAGGCTACTGCATGCTAAGTACAGTGCTAGGTGCTGTGGCTGTCTGCAAGGCTGTTTGAAATACTTAAGGTTCATATGCTCAGAAGGAGAGTGTCTACGCTTCTAAGTGCTGGGATGCAACCTCTTTTCCCTATAAGAGGGGATTAGGTGGTAGAGAAATAAATAAGTCAGCAAAAGAATAACGCTGTGCTTTATGTTTTCTTCTTAGATTTTCAATTCCTTGTTTCTGAATGCTTTCACCTTCTATATTGACTTGGACACCCGCCTGGTGTCCACCTAATCACTAACTTGATGGCTTTCTCCCCTGCCTTATCTTCCCTCACCTCTCTTGCTAGCAATTGTAGGGTCGATGACCTTGTTGGCCTGGACAGGCTCAGGAATAAGTGATTAGGAATTATTATTTTTTTCAACAGAGACAGGGTCTCGCTCTATCACCCAGGCTGGAGTGCAGTGGTGTAATCATAGCTCACAGCCGTTTCAAACTCCTGGGTTCAAGGCGTTCTCTTGCCTCAGCCTCTTGAGTAGCTGGGATTGCAGAAGTGAGCCACCATGCCTGGCCTATCAATTTTTTCAGTGTTGACTTTCCAATTTTTCAGCACTTATTAAAATGATCACGCGAAAGTGCTAGAGGTGAAGCTGTCACCACACCATGAGGGCACCTGAGCCTTTGGCTGGCCTCCAGGACACAGATGACAGACTGTGAACACAAATACATCAGTGGAGGAGGGGAAGAGACAGTGCCCAGAAGCCCCCTGAATGGGGCCTTAGGTTTGCTGATGTGTGTCTATCTGTATGTATGCATAAATATGTGTGCATCTCTGTGTATATTCATATATATCTAACTCCTTTTATAACACGTATCCTTCGATTAAAAGTAATAAATCTCCCTTGGCTTAAGTGACAGGTATCTGGGATGATTATTTTGCTTTTGGTGACCCATAAAAGCAAAACCAAATCCACAGGATCTGCAGGGAGGAACCAGTTAAATACCAAATGCTAGGTCCAATCCCTCAGCAGCCAGGCAGGATTAAGAACTGAGGCTTGTACTGCTGACAAGACACAGGGTAAGGCTGCGTGGTAAGTGTCACTTGTTCTGATGAGTTGAAAGCAACATGAAGGAGCCTCTTTTATACTCTGGATCTAAGAGGTTGCTTTATCTTCTTAAGTGTCAGCTTGTTAGTATTTGAAGAGAAAACCAGAAAAATCTTACTGATTTCTGGTTTGTCCTGTGCTTTCTTTTGAGGAGGTCGCTTGTTTAGAAGGGCTTGGCCTGGGTGGGCATTCCTCATGCTGGAGAGGCGCAGGCTGCAGAGGCTCCCACGGCGGTTCTGTGGTTGAAAGTGTGTTGTTGGAGCAACTGGAACCCAAAGCTGAGTTCATTTACTCTCCCAGGAAAATGTCATCAATTAGAAATGGAGCATGTGAAACTTGCAAGACCAGCCTGCTTTCAAGGTGTCAAATGATCTTGGTTTCTGTTTATTTGTTTTTTGTTTTTCTGAGACAAATCTTGCCCTGTCACCCAGGCTGGAGTGCAGTGGCACGATTTTGGTTCACTGCAACCTCCACCTCCTGGGTTCAAGCGATTCTCCAGCCTCAGCCTCCTGAGTAGCTGGGATTACAGGCATGCACCACCACACCCAGTTAATTCTTTTAATTTTAGTAAAGACGGGGGTTTCACCATGTTGGTCAGGCTGGTCTCAAACTTCTGACCTGTAATCCACCCGTCTCAGCCTCCCAAAGTGCTGGGACTACAGATGTGAGTACTACAGATGTGAGCCACTGCACCCAGCTACAATGGTCTTATTAGGAAAAGCAAAGACCTCCGCGAGCAACAACAAGCAAGCGTGGGAGTGTGGATCCTGGGCACGGGGCCAGGCTGCCCAGCAGCTCATAGCTCTGCAGCCTCAAGAAAGTGACCTAGCACCTCTGTGCCTAAGCCTTAATCTCTAAAATGAGGATCATAATAATATATGCCCATATGGTTATTATAAGGATGAATTAACAAAGCCAGGTATGGTGGCTCATGCCTATAATCCCAGCTTTTTGAGAGATTGAGATGGAAGGATCACTTGAAGTCAGGAGTTCAAGACCAGCCTGGGAAACATATCAAGACACCGAATCTAAAAAAGAAAAGAAAATCAGCAGAGCATGGTGACATGTATCTGTAGTCCCAGCTACTGGGGAGGCTGAGGCGGGAGGATCCCTTGAGCCCATGAGTTCAAGGTTACAGTCTGCTAGGATCCTGCCACCATGCTCCAGCCTGGGTAACAGAGTGACACCCTGTCTCCAGAAAAAAAGGAAAAAAAAAAAAAAGATGAGGTAACAGATATATGCACCTAGAACAGTGCTGTTAGTTGTTATCATAACTCGCTTCATGAGACTTTACTTACGTTGGAAAAAAATAAGATAATCAAATCCTACCCAAAGTGATTTCAGAATTGCAAGGATTTGTTTGGCATCTTTTCCTAAAAAGAAAAATTTGAAAAGAGTGGATAATGAACAATAAGGTATATTATGTGAACACATATTTTGTAAGTGAATTCATGTGAGAGTTGCCTTTTTTGGGCAAGAGAGATGAGCTTGGATGGAGAACAATAAACAGAACTTCACTGCAATCTGTAGTGTCCTTTCACTTTGCTGTTAAGTAAAAAAGAAAGATTGAAAAAAACTATCATAGCAACCAAAGAGTAGTCAGTTATGGCTGGTCATCACAGAGGTGTTTGTTGTAAGATTCTGTCAACTTTTCTGGCATTTTCTAAAGTTCTCAAAGTTACAAATGTAATGTGTTTAAAAGAAACAAATTCTGGCTGGCATGGTGGCTTATGCCTGTAATCCCAGCACTTTGGGAGGCCAAGGTGGGTGGAGCAACTGAGGTCAGGAGTTTGAGACCAGCCTGACCAACATGGTGAAACCTTGTCTCTACTAAAATACACAAAAAAGAAAAAAATTAGTTGGGCATGGTGGTACATGCCTGTAATCCCAGCTACTTGGGAGGCTGAGGCAGGAGAATCACTTGAATCCAGGAGGTGGAGGTTGCAATGAGCCAAGATTGCGCCACTGCACTGCAGCCTGGGCAATTGAGCAAGACTCTGTCTCAAAAAAAAAAAAAAAAAAAAAAAAAAAAAAAGAAAAGAAAAAGAAAGAAAGAAAGAAAGAAACAAAATCAATCATGGCATTAACTCCAAAAAGCAAGGGATTGATCTGTGATCAATATGAACAATGAAGACAAGCGGGCAAGTACCAGTGAGGATGATTTTTCTGCCAACTCTTTCATGCACATTGTACCACAACCAAAGAGAACCATGGAGTGGAGCATCCCTGCACTCCTGAGAGGAGAGACGGAGGGGTGTTTCTCCACTGAAGAAATACATCTCCAAGGCTTTTTTCTCCTCACAATTGGCTTCATTAGCGTTTCAAAAAAGACTCTTTGCTCATGTGTTTTACCTTTCTGATATTTGTTCTTCATCTTCAGGTAATTTATCAAAAGGAGTAGAGTGATCCAGATTAACTGTATGGATGAAATGCAATTAAAAAGTGATATTAACAGGTTTTTCTTACCCCCTCGAGAATATTTTTCTTTGTGATGTACGAGTCACCCAGCATTTTTCAGGGATGGTGCAAGTGAGCACAAGTGACAGTGCAGTGTGACAGGGCACTGGCCACAGTGCCAACAGTGTGGGGGTCACGTCCTGGCTCTGTTGTGTGACCTTGGACAAGTCATGTACTCTCTGGGTGTGCTCATATGTAAATCGGGAGGTGTCATACCCAGGAGACAGCTGCTTTGCGTCACAGAACTGCTATGAGAAATAGCACAAAGCAAGATGATATTTGGGAAAGTTCTTCGGAAATAACAGAGTTACCCACAGGCCAGGTGGTTTTATTCCATGCTGCCCTGTTTCAACTTGCTCAGGCAGCAAGATTCAATCACCTGGAGTGCCGGGGGAAGAGGCTTTTGTTTATTTTGTTTTTCTGCTATTTTCAGAGGTTTAATTCAAAGTCCTCACTGATGGAACTCCTCTTATAAATTTTTCTGTGCTCTACCTGGCTTTTCGCTGACCTTATCACCATATCAAGCCAAAAAATCTTTCTTTTGTGTAAAGGCGGTGTTTGTTAGCTTTCTTCTGAATAAAGTTACTATTTTTCCCCTTATAATTTAAAGTAGGCCTGGCGCAGTGGCTCACGCCTGTAATCTCATTACTTTGGGAGGCTGAGACAGGAGGATTCACTTGAGCCCAGGAAGTCGAGGCTGCTGTCAGCCATATTTTCACCACTACATTCCAGGCTCAGCAACAGAGAGAGAAAAAAATTAAAAAGTAAGTTGTGGAGAGACACTCTGAGACTGCGTAAGTATCTTCCTCCTGCCAAGCCTTCAACCACCAGGTTTAGCATTTGGTATCAATGCATTTCTTCATTCTTTCCATATTTAGCAGTCAGTACACTGCCATAAGAGAGTTTTCCTCTCCCTAATCAATTTATCATTTGTTTATCATTTATTCATTGACATCAATACGAATTCATGGATTCTTGTTCTATGCAATGGGTTACAATCCACCACGACCTTTGTTTGATTTTTACATTATCCCCACGTTGGCCAGTAGGGGGCCCCAGCCGGCTTCCATATTCTCCCATCACAGCCCTTGCTCTGTTTTCCTGGCTTTCCAGCACAAGTCCTTTGCTCTACTCACAATAGCAAATATGTGGAATCGACCTAAGTGTCTAGCAACAGAGAATTGGACAAAGAAAATGTGACATATATATCATTATACTATACATACAATATTAAATATTATTGTATATATAATTTTATATAAAATATATAACTGTTGTATACATAATACACTATATTAATACAATATCGTATATATAATAATATAACATACAATATAATATAAATATTATATATAATATCTATTACATTATATGTTATATAATATATAAATATATTAATATAATAATCAAGGCTCACTGCAACCTCCACCTCCCCAGATTCAAGCAATCCTCCTGCCTCAGCTTCCTGAGCGGCTGGGATTACAGGCGTGAGCCACCACACCTGGCTAATTTTTGCATTTTTGATAGAGATGGGGTTTTGTCATGTTGACCAGGCTGGTCTTGAATTCCTGAGCCCAAGCAATCCACCCATCTCGGCCTCCTAAAATGCTGGGACTACAGGTGTGAGCCACCCCAGCTCAGCCTAAGATTATTTTTCATTCTTGCAAGTATAGGTTTCTTACAAGCGTACATTGCATAGTGATGAAGCCGTGGCTTTCCGTGTACCTATCACCTGAACAGTGAACACTGCACCCAGCAGGTAATTTTTCAGCCCTCACCTCTCCCACTCTCCCACATTTTGGAGTCTCCAATTCTGTGTGTCCATGTGTGCCCACTGTGAGCCTTGATTGTACGTTATATAATATATCAATATATTATATAACAGAAAATTGTATGTATAACAATATATTTATATAATGAATATATTATTAAATATTATATGTACATAATATATATTACATAATGATATATAATATATACACGCACAGATCACGAAATACTACTCAGCCATAAAAAAGAATGAAATCATGTCTTTTGCAGCAACATGGATGGGACTAGAGGCCATTATCCTCCGTGAGATCACTCAGAAACAGAAAGTCAAATAAGGAATGCTTTCACGTATAAGTGGGAGCTAAACAGTGGGCACACATGGACACACAGAATTGGAGACTCCAAAAGGTGGGAGAGTGGGAGGGGTGAGGGCTGAAAAATTACCTGCTGGGTGCAGTGTTCACTGTTCAGGTGATAGGTACACGGAAAGCCACGGCTTCATCACTATGCAATGTACGCTTGTAAGAAACCTATACTTGCAAGAATGAAAAATAATCTTAGGCTGAGCTGGGGTGGCTCACACCTGTAGTCCCAGCATTTTAGGAGGCCGAGATGGGTGGATTGCTTGGGCTCAGGAATTCAAGACCAGCCTGGTCAACATGACAAAACCCCGTCTCTACCAAAAATGCAAAAATTAGCCAGGTGTGGTGGCTCACGCCTGTAATCCCAGCTGCTCAGGAAGCTGAGGCAGGAGGATTGCTTGAATCTGGGGAGGTGGAGGTTGCAGTGAGCCTTGATCACACCACTGCACTCCAGCCTGGGTGACAGAGTGAGACCACATCTCAAAAAAAAAAAAAAAAATTAAAAATAAAATATATCAATTTTTAAAGTCTTCAAGCCGGGCACACTCCTGTAGTTCTAGCTACTTGGGAGGCTGAGGCAGGAGGATCACTTGAGCCTAGGAGTTGGAGGCTGCAGTGAGCCAAGACCCTGTCTCTATTTAATTTAAAAAAAAAGTCTTCAGACTAATTGCCCTCTGCGCATTGAGAATCACAGATCTGAAGCACTGGACCAGTTCTTGCTGTGCTGCTGAGTGTGACATTCTGCCTGGGTCTTTCCGATGGCCAATGAAACACACTTGGTTCAGCCCCACCAGTGAGTCCTTCAGGCAACACTCAAATCCCAGTACTCCAGCTGTTAAGACCAATACCCAGATGTGCCTGAGGAGATAAGATCATCTCAGTAGAAGTCTTTGCACATAGCCCCCAAATGCTTATAAACTGTTAAGTCTATCCACTCACATCACTGGCCACAAAAGCAAGTGTGAATTACAGACTCCACTGGAAGCCATCATCTCTGGCCTCCTCTGTGACTTCCATTGCCCAAGACCCTGGACACCTCGCTCCAGACCACAGCTGCCTGACTGTCGCTGCGCTTTTCATTTGGGTCACTCTCCAGATGGTCCTTCTAGCTTCTTGGACTGTAACATTCTCATGTCTAAGCCCCACTCTGGCTGTGGTGCCTCCTTTGACTCCAGGGAGAGACTCCATGCTCCTGTCCCAGCCAGCCACAGCTCCCCGAAAAGCAGGGGTCTGTGGGATTCAGACAGAGTTTCAGAAACCAGCAAGAGCGCACTGGTGTCCCAGCGGTTCCATTTCTGACACCAGTGAGCAAATCCAGAGGCGCCTTTGGAGCTTCCCACTGGGCTTCAGAAAGGCCACCAGGGCTAGGAACAGCTCCAAGAGGAAGAATGCAGGGGAAATGAGAAGAATGCTTGTATTGTTTGTGTTTTAAAAAGTACCTGTTAGGGTGAGCAGCAACCCATGCTAACAGGCCTTCGTCAAGCAAGCAGTAGCAGCCAACAGACAGTGAAACTAAAAGGGAAACTTGCAGAGCTTCCATGGAAAGTCCGTGGATGAGAACAGCCCACATGAATATGGTGTAAACTGTCTCCCAGGCCCTGTTTCATTTTTCCTTGGGTGTCAGTGGGAAGCCACACATTTGCAGAATCAATTGTCTCTGCTCCCCAAAGGAAATAAGATTCAAAGCATGATAAGAAATAAATAATTAAATAAACAAATAAGGAAAAACAATTCACAGGTTCCAAGGATTAGAAGGACAAAAAGTAAATAATGGCCGGACGTGGTGGCTCACGCCTGTAATCCCAGCACTTTGGGAGGCTGAGGCGGGTGGGTCACCTGAGGCCAGGAGTTTGAGACTAGCCTGGTGAACATGGTAAAACCCCATCTCTACTAATAATACACAAAAGCAGAGCGTGGTGGTTCACGTCTGTAATCTCAGCTACTCAGGAGGCTGGGACATGAGAATTGCTTGAACCCTGGAGGTGGAAGTTGCAGTGAGCCAAGACTGTACCACTGCACTCCAGCCTGGGTGACAGAGTGAAACTGTGTCTCAGAAAAAGAAAAAAAGGAGAAAGACAAAAAGTAAATAAGAAAAATAAAAAATAATAATAATAAAAGAAAGAGATTAGCAGCGTGGAAGCAGATGCCACAGAGAGGAGGGGGCATCGGCCCCCACATGGGTGTAGGAGCAGTGCCAAGGTTGGAGTTGGCAGGAGAAAGGTAGAATCTCTGTAGCCCGATAGGGGTTGAAGATGCTTTTGCAAAGCTAGTGTAATTAATTAATTGTGGGAAACAAAGGGTCCTTTCTGATCTATACAATTATACTTGCATTGGGTAACCTGATCATTGAAAGAGATTTCAGCTAAGACAGAGGATGGAGTTCCGCTTCCTGTCCGACTCTGGCGTCTTTGCTGAGGGTCACATTGAGCTGCGAGGTGCATCGGGGGTGCCTTGAGGATTCAGCACCATGGAGGAAGACCTCAAGACCAACATCAAGAACTACAAGACTGCCCCTTTTGACAGCCGCTTCCCCAACCAGAACCAGAGCAGGAGCTGCTGGCAGAACTACCTAGTCTTCCACCTCTGTAAGAAGGCAGGGACTACTAAAGAAGGTGACGTCTCTGTGTATGAATGCTACTGGCGTGTGTACAAGTCCCTCTGCCCCATGTCCTGGGTCACAGCCTGGGACAAGCACCAGGTTGCAGGCATGTTTCCTGGGAAGGTCCGAACTGGCTGCACCACCCTCTCCTGTGTCATCTGTCCTTGTCCCAGGGTGGGAAAGGCGGACCTAGTACCCAGTGATCCCCACCCCGGGATCCTAAATCATGACTTAACTGCTAACAAAAACTTGTTGGAAAAGTGAAAAAAAAAAAAAAAAAAAATCCTGCATCACCAGAATTCTTTATGACGAGGACCTTCCAAAAGTCAGTCATTCGCCAGATGTCCAAAGTGCCAGGTTGCCCGATAAGAATGCATGTTATTTTGCCCAAGTGGTACCAAATGCCGCGAGGCCCTGGAATACGGGTTGTAATTATTTTCTTCTTTAAAAGATTTTTTATTTGTATAAATGGATGGGGTACAAGTGTAACTTATTACAGGGATATATATTACACAGTGGTGAAGTCAGGGCTTTTAGTGTGCCCATCACCCGAATAATGTACACTGTATCTATTAAGTAATTTCTCATCACCCGCCTTCTTCTAAGTCTCCAGTCTCTATCATTTCACACTCTATGTCCATGTGTATACATTTTGGGTTTTTTTTTGAGACAGGGTCTTTCTCTGTTGCCCAGGCTGGAGCACAATTGTGCGATCACAGCTCATTGAAGCCTCAACCTCCCAGGCTCAATTGTGGGAAGTAAAAGTTCCTCTTCAAAGTTTCCTTTCCTGTTAAAGAATAAATCATAAGTGTGCTAATGACTCTTTGTTAAGCCCTATCCTATGTAAGATGGGCTGGTGCAGTGGATGGTCCCTAAGTTCCCGCCGTCGTGCCCTGACTCTGAGATTAGCATCGTCAGGGAACCCCTACAGCCTCATGCAACCTTTCTCTTGGGATCACAAAGGTTGTGTATCTCCCCATTTCACTTTAAAATTAGCAGATCTTGGAAATCATCAGTATAAAAGTCATATTAGTGTTTTCCTAACCCTAAATATAATTCTCCTTACTCAGGAGAAGCGGGGACTGGGGAAGACTTGAGGACACCATTTGGTTCTGGGAATGAGGAGAGCATCCAGCCCCTAGCAACCAGCTCTCCAGGGCAGCTCTTGTCTCTTGAGCCAAAGCTGGAGGCAGGGACTGTTAGACCTCTTTCCCTGCTGGCCTCTCGCCTCTCACCTCCAGAGGGGCGTGGGGAGTAGGCGTGCCAGAGAAAATACAGGATGCTGGTTAAATTGGAGTTTCAGATTGACAACATTTTTTTTTTTTTTGTATTAGATATCCTAAACATTGCCTGGCTCAGTAGAAGCGTGCCTCAAATACTGCAGATGTATTTGCTAAGCCTGACAACCCTAGCTGGCAGAAGAATGGAAGTGGGATCCCAGCTGGGACTGCCCCGGAGCACTGGACTTTGGCCTTGGATCCCCCAGAGAACTTCCCCTTCCAGCGACAGGCAGCGAGGAGGAAGAGAATTGGCTTCTCCTAGGGCCTGTGGCTGGAGGGAAAGTCAAGTTCAGATGAGTGGGGGACTCTAGGGGATTTCCCTGAGGATCAGCAGGAAAGGCAGCCACATCCACGCCCACTCAGAGCCAGCTGCTTCTATGCATCAAGGTCTGATACCAATGGTGCATGAGAGGGGCCCCTAAAGGCAGTCCCTGGGCAGCCCCCCCCCACCCCTGTGAAAGGCTGCGCCTGCAAATGAATGAATGGAGCAGGAGGCCATGGAGAACCTTCCAGGGCTGGTTGGCTGGGAAGCCTGAGCTTTTGCAACTGCAGGGGCCCTCAACCCTGTCACACCCAGTGACCTCATTTGCTTGTAAATATAATATGTTTAAAACTCTTTTTACTATTTTGAAATGACAGCCCCAAATTTATTTTTAAATTTATGCAATGCAACAGCTATGACATAACAAATCGGTAGATTCCATTTCCCTCTGCGTGGAATCGCCAGGAACTTAACCACTACAGTATGGATTGAGATAGGTATGTTGTGCTCCTGACTTCTATACTTCCAGAGACAGTAACATCATTAATGTGACATTATGAAACTGTAAGCAATTCTTGGCCAAGTTACAAACAACACAAAAAAGTCTTCCCTTGATTGACAATCAAACGTCCGAGAAAGTTTCATGTACTTATAACCATATTAATAGAAAGCTCTGATGACTGGCTGCCGTGGCTGAGACCTGTAATCCCAGCACTTTGGAAAGCTGAGGCAGAATTACTTGAGGCCAGGAGTTGAGACGAGCCTGGACAACATAGCAAACATCCATCTCTACAAAAAATAAAATAAAACAAAAAGGCCTACATTTGCCTGTAAAATTTGTGTTCAGGCTGAGGTCATTGCCCGCGGGTTTTTCACCTGTATGAACGTTCAAGCCGTGGCCGGGTGTGGTGGCTCACGCCTGTAATCCCAGCATTCTGAAAGGCTAACGCGGGAGGATCATGAGGTCAGAAGATGGAGACCATCCTGGCTAACACAGTGAAACCCCATCTCTACTAAAAACACACACAAAATTAACCAGGCATGGTAGCACATGCCTGTAATCCCAGCTACTCAGGAGGCTAAGGCAGGAGAATCGCTTGAACCCAGGAGTTGGAGGTTGCAGTGAGCTGAGATGGCACCACTGCACTTCAACCTGGGCAACAGAGCGAGACTCCATCTCAAAAAAATAAAATCAATGAATGTTTAGCTGTATATTTGGAAACTGTCTAGAGCACAGGCTGATTTTTCACTTTGCAGGGCTGATGTAAGTGAAGTGGAATGTCCGAGCATTAAACTTTAGTAGTGACCCCCCAATTATTATTATATTGGGAGAGTTATTTTGATAACCCAACCATTCCCCCACAGGGAGGAGGGAAGAAAAGGGGCCAAGTATTTATTGACTGGCTATTGATAGTGGCCAACCACCATGTATAGCTATTTACATATGTTTTATTCAAGCCTTGCAACACCTCTAGTTAGTGCACATTCTGATCTTCATTTTACAATGGAGAAAGTGCGGCTCTGAGAGTTAGGTAGTGTTCACGTGTGCACAGTCTGTACATGGAGAAGCCTGAATTCGAATCCAGGTCTGTTTCAATCCACAGTCAGACGTTAACAACAATGTACTAATGGCGAAGGGGAAAAGACAGTGGTTCCTGGTCAAATCTCCTCTAGCAACTTGATGAAAAGGAGGGGGCAGGTGGTTTTGTTGGTTTTGGCTTGTTTTGCATGGCATGGCGTAAGAATTAGACAACAGACCAGGTGATTTCTTGGGGTCTATCCTAATCCAAAGAATTTATGTTTTTGTGAACCTTGTTAACTTAAAAAATAATTTTTAATAGTAGACACTTTGGACTGTCAATCACCCCCTTTTTTTTCTGAGCTGTATATTTCTGATGTTTTCAGTGTGCAAATTGCCAGCAGGAAATCCATCCCTCTGATCTGGAAGTCTGTCATTTGGGTATTGGCTTCTGCGTTTGTCAGATGCGCCTGGTGCCATCGGGTGCTAGGTTGTGTCAGTGGTGACTGATCTGAGATGTGAGGTCTGCCTTCTCTTTGTTTGGGTATCAGTCCCAAGAGCCATATGGCCTCAGCACTCTGCCACTAAGTTCTGCACTTGAGGTGCCTCTCTCTGGGCAAGTGGCCTTGGGTGGCCCAAGCTCTGTGTTAGTGGACTGCGGGCCAGCACTTGGGAAGAAGTCCTCTGCAGCTCAGCATCCCGGGACGAATCTAGCAGATCTGCTGCCTCATTTAAGGACTCAGGGCACACAGGCCCCTCCGCTACAGTCAGTACAGCTCAGCCGCACCTGCTGCACGCCTGTCACTCATGCAGCACCAACACCGCCCAGAGGAGTTGCCCAGGGGAGAAGACGGAGCCACCAACACGTTCTCCTATGAAAACATGGATCCAGAGAATGTCCCTGATCTTATTTTAAATATTATTTCCAACGGGCTAGAACTGCAGGGCAGAGGACACTCAAAATAAAGATTGTGTTAAAATCTACCGGAAAGTATGATTCAAATTGCAAAAGCTGAATTTTCATATTCTGCTATCAAGAGTGTATTCAGGGAATCATGAGAAAACTTTTGCAATCTATCCATCTAACAAAGATCTAATATCCAGAATCTACAAGGGACTTAAACAAAGTTAACAGAAAAAAACAACCCCCTTGAAAAGTGGATAAAAGACATGAATAGACACTGCTCAAAAGAAGACATACATGTGGCCAACAAACATGAAAAAAAGCTCAACATCACTGATCATCAGAGAAATGCAAATCAAAGCCACAATGAGATACCATCTCACACCAGTCAGAATGGCCATTATTAAAATGCCTAAAACCAACAGACGCTGGCAAGGTTGTGGAGAAAAAGGAACACTTTTACATTGTTGGTGGGAATGTAAATTAGTTCAACCATTGTGAAAGACAGCCTCATGAGTCCTCAGAGAACTAGAGGCAGAAATACCATTTGATTCAGCAATCCCACTACTGGGTATATACCCAAAGGAATATAAATCATTCTTTTGTAAAGATACATGCACACGTATGTTCATTGCAGCACTATTCACAATAGCAAAGACATGGAATCAACCTAAATGCTCATCAATAACAGACTGGATAAAGAAAATGTGCTATATACCATGGAATGCTATGCAGCCATAAAAAGCAGTAAGATCATGTCCTTTTCAGGGACATGGGTGAAGTTGGAAGCCATTATTCTCAGCAAACTAACACAGGAACAGAAAACAAACACTGCATGTTCTCACTTATAAGTGGGAGCTGAATGATGAGGACACACGGACACAGGGAGGGGGAACAATACACACTGGGGCCTGTTGCGGGGGTAAGTGGGGGAGGGAGAGCATCAGGAAGAATAGCTAATGGCTGCTGGAGTTAATGCCTAGGTGATAGGCTGATCTGTGCAGCAAACCACCATGGCACACATTTACCTGTGGAACAAACCTGCACATTCTGCACATGTACCCCAAAGTTAAAAGTTGAAAAAAAAATCAAGGTATAGTTCACCCCTTCCCTGCCCCCACTGCAAAAATGAGTATATTCAGGGAATCTTTAGAACTTAGAAGGACTTTCAAAAACTGCTGAGTACTATAACGTTTATTGCATAAAGTGAATCTTAAATGTTGGCATTGTGACTGAACGATCAAAAACATACCCAAATAAGCTGTAAATGTGGTTTTAGAATTCTGAATTAAGTAGCTTTGAATGGCATTTCTCCTAAAGCGTTGATTGTGTATTATATGCAGGAAGCCATTGGTTAGTTTTCTTCACATTTTATCTATTTACCCTTATTATGCTGTATTTTTAGAAAATCATATTTGTTTTGCAGCTTTATTCCAACCTCTGTTAGTTTCTGTGGGGCTGCCCCATTAAATGAGTTTTGTTTTCCCTGACTGCCATCTAGAGGCTGACAGGCGTAATTACAGACACCAGGCTTCCCAGGCGGGGAGGTAGGAAAGGCTGGCGGAGACCCAGAACCTTCAATTCATCTTTCCTGCTCTGCTGCCTAAAGGGTGGTTTGCAGGCCCGCGCGGTGGCTCACGCCTGTAATCCCAGCACGCTGGAAGACCGAGGCGGGCGGATCATGAGATCAAGAGATCGAGACCATCCTAGCCAACATGGTGAAACTAAAAATACAAAAATATAGTCTCTACTAAAAATACAAAAATTAGCTGGGCGTGGTGGTGGGCTCCTGTAATCCCAGCTACTTGGGAGGCTGAGGCAGGAGAATCGCTTCAACCCGGGAGGTGGAAGTTGCGGTGAGCTGAGATGGAGCCACTGCTCTCCAGCCTGGCAACAGCGTGAGACTCCGTATCAACAACAACAAAAAAATACTTTGCATGCCTGACTCTTCATAAATACTTTCATTCTGAGGTGGCAAGATCTAACTGGCCATTCTACACCCTCCTTTGGCTTCTTTAGAAGATCCTAGCTTACTGCTTTAGATATCCCATCTGTCTGAAGTCTCTACCCAGAGACCTTATTTAATTCATAAAATAAAATAAAGCCATTATTTTCATTTTATGCATTTAGGGAAGCTGCCTCACCTTGTGAGCCCACACTGTAGTATTTCGGGTGGCTTTAGCCCTCCAAAGAGAAAGGTGTCACTTTGTGGAATCGTAGACACTTAACAGGTGGAAGGTGCTTTGCAGACTGTCTAGCAAGTGATGCTCAGCCTAGAAAACTGGGTTCTCTGGCTCCAGAATCACAATTAGCAGCTGATCTTCCCCTCAAGTCTCAGGAAAAAAGTTAATGAAAAGAAGTGTCTCAATTCTGAGTTTTCTCCCATGTACTTTTTTTCTTTTTCTTTTAGTATTATTTTATTGCGACAAGGTCTCGCTCTGTTGCCCAGGCCGGAGTGCAGACGCTGTCACGGCTCACTGCAGCCTCGACCTCCCAGGCTCAGGCAATCCTCCCACATCAGCCTCCTGAGTAGCTGGGACCGCAGACACATTCCACCACGCCTGGCTCATGTTGTTTTCATTTGTTTATTTATTTTTGCAGAAAGGAGGTCTCACTATGTTGCCCAGGCTGGCCTTGAGCTCCCAGGTTCAAGTGATCCTGCCACTGCCCCTCCAAGTGCTGGGATTATAGGTGTGATCCTCTGTGCCTGGCCCTCCCATATATTTTTCTTAAATCATTGTACTCACTATGCCTCCCTGACTGAATAGGCAATGATGACTCTTAGGTGAGACCCTGGGGACAGATGAGCTGTGATCAACAGCTGCCCCTCTTTCCCTGAATGGCTCAGATCCGTTGTTTCGTATTTCACTATAAGATAAGGCCTATATTCTGCCCACCCCCCCCCACTTTTCTTTTTGCTAGAAAAATCCTTTGTATTTCTTATTGTAAAATTAAATTTACTTAGAAATCATTGTATATTTATTTAGAAACCCACAATGTGCTAAGTAGGCCACACTGCTATGCACAGAGTGACATGTGGGGGTTCTGTCATCCAGACAGCGTGAGAATCTGGTGGCAGATCCCCTTTTTCCACAGAGGAAGTGGACAAGGCCGAGAAAGGTGGGGTGAGAACAGGGACAGAGCTGCTTCTGGACTCCTACTCAGGGAAAAGGAGTCAGGCTGGTGGGAGGAGGGGAAAGCAGAAAGAGGAAGCAGGTCGGCTGTAAGTCTGCCTTTCTTCATGACCCAGGTCACCAGGTCTCCTGCACAAATCACTCACAATCTTCCTGTGCCCGAGTATCACCAGACACCTGCAAGTTAGCTCACTGCAGCCTTGGCGTCATCGGTACCGCACACAGCCCTCTCAGCACACGGCGCAAGCACCGTCCTGTAAAATCCCCAGCAGCCTGTCTCCTGGCTGGCAGCTGTCCTTCTGCTAGCTGCTCACTGCCTTCTTGCAATATTTTCATGCATTAAAAAAAAAATAAGTCTGCCTTTCTTTAACTACAACTTTCTTGGCAAATTCTTTTCCCCCCACGCCACCAGCCCAGATAGTTGTGGCTCACCCATTGGTCACTAGAAGAGCTGGGACCAGGGCCATGTTCCCATCACAGCCCAGTGATTCTCCTTCCCAGACTCAAGACCTACTCTTTGAGGTGCAACTCCAATCACCAGAGCACTTTCCTTTGGTGAGGAACATTTTCTCTGGAAACCACCTGGTAAAATGAGCAAGTGCAGTGCTTTGCTCCCACGCTCAGGTCAGCGGGGAGTGGCTCAGTACGCAAGCAGGCTGTCCCCTCCCTCACAGAGCAGAAACCAGGCCTGAAGGATAATGCAGAGCGGGGAGAGCTGCTTCAGAAGTTGTGGTCATCAGGGATCAGGGCGGTCCGGAGCCTGTGTCCCTGGAGATGAGTGTGGGGAACCCACACGTGGAAGCTGTGGCCTCTGAAATGAAAAGCGATATCCAGGATTTTCCTTAACGGTCACTAATGGCCTCTGCACTGCCAGATCCAATGGCCACTCCTCCGTCCTCACCGGGCCGGACCTCAGCAGCTGGGCGTGTTGATGGCCCTGCTCTTTCATGCTTTCTCCCTTCAGTTCTGGACGCCACCATCTCTTGGTTTTTCTCCTACTCCCTGGTCACCCTGCCTTCTCTGCTAGGTCATCTGCTGCACCTTAATCTTGTAATGTCAACTGTGACCTTGTAACAACTGCACCTTAATCTTGTAATGTGACAGTATCTTTGGCCTTGCAAAAGGAAAATAAAATCCGGGGACCCCAAACTCACTATGCCAAAGGGAAACGTACAGCTTGGGAACTGAGTTACGCTAAAACAAACAAACCAGACACTGCCTTGCTTTTGTTCCCAGATAGATGTAATTTCATATGCTTAATTTCTCTTATGTAGAATGTAGATGTACTGAGTGCAGACGAATGCATGACTGACCCACCCTTTTCACATGTAAAATGTGGATTCAGTGTGTGCTAATCAAAGTCTCCTCCTTAGCAACCTGTCCTTTTTTCTTCTTTCCTCCTTCCCCTCCTGCCCATTCTCTCCCTTTTAAACACAGAAGTCCTCAAAACTCTCTTTGGAAAAAGCACAGGCTACAGATCCTCCTGTATTGCATGCGCGCGTGTGCATTCATGCGTGAGTGTGTGCGTGCATGTGTGTGTGTGCGTGTATCTTTTTCCTGGGCGCATCCTCAACCTTGGCAAAATAAATCAGTTGAGGTTTGCTGCAGTTGCTTTCTGGTTTCCAGCCTCTTCACTTCCTCATCTTCCCACTGAGGCCTCATCCTGTCCCCCGACTTTAAACATCTGTTAATCTGCACATAATAACCCCTACATGTCCATTGCTAGCCCTGAACTTTCTCCCAAACTGCACACATGTTTGTCCATGCCCCTACTTGAGATGGTGGCTTGGATGTCTAGGAGATGTCGCACGAACATGTCCAAATTTCCCCCAGATCTGCTCTGCCCACAGGTCCCCCATTCCAGGCGCTGGTGACTCCATTGGTCTAGTTTCTTAGGCTGAACATCCTTGGCTCCTCTTTCTCTCACAACACAGAAATCCTGTTGGCTCTATCTTTAAAATACACCCAGAGCCAGACCACTTCTCACCACCTTTCTGCTGCCCCCGGTCACTGTGGTGTTATCATTTCCTGGCTGTGATAGAACCTAGAACATTCCACCTGGGTCCCCTGCTGTGACTCCTATCTCTCCCAGGGTTCTCTTCAGAACTGCATCAGGACAATCCTTTCAGAGCAGCTCCCATTGCGCTCTGAGCCCTGCGGTGCTGCCCTTTTCCTTCAGTGCAGAGGCCAGCATGCTTCCCCGGTATACCAACCCGGTCCCCTGAGATATAGATGCCTGGGGGGATTCTGTTGAGTCCGACAGGCAGACTCGACCGAGTGATGAATGAAAAACGTACACTGGCCCAGACTTGCCAGTCAGCATGGCCAGGGGACCTCTGGCAGAGTCAGCAGTGGCCCCCATAAGCTGGCAATGCTTGCACTAATTTAGTACAGATTAAATGACAAAGGTCTTGAGTAGAGAGCAGTTACCTGCCTGCAGATGATCAAAGGTAGGTCTTAGGACCGCATGAGTAAACAAGCTATGTAGATAAACTCCTCTACATTCCGTTGTTATTTGCTTTTTGGTATTAGCTCAAGGTAAGAGGATTAGTCTGCCTTCAGCCGTAACCTCTTCTTTTGCAAAACCGTGCAGCCTTCCAAGAAGGTTTGAGTTTTCTATAATTTCTCCCACCATTCTGACTGATCTCCTACAGGATTCAATGAGTGAAGCTCTTCCGAGAGGATCTGCCCATGCGAAGATATCAGGAAGGAGCGGAGGAGGCTGAGAGAGGCATCAGGTTGGGATGCAGGTCAGATGCCCAGTGCAGGAGAGAGCAGTCAGATGGGAAGGTCCCAGGCTGCAGTGAAGCCTCAGGACGGAATCTCTGCAGAGCAGTCTGTGTCTGCCAGGAAGGGGCCTGCCTCATGGCTCCTTGGCACTCTGCCAAACCATTCCCAAAAGATTCATGCTAGTGCCACATTGAATATTTGAATCTGCCCCTCCTGCCCCTGCATTCTTAATGCCCCTTGACTGGCTCTTCCTTTCTTCCTCTTATTCTAGCGCATCCGGCCTTCTAATGTGCTATACAATCTACTCACGTATGACATCTGTGTTCATTGTCTGTGTCTCACCTCTCAAGGCAGGGATCTTGATTTTGTTTGTTAATATAGTCCAAGTAACCAGAACAGTGTTTGGTGCACAGTAAGCACTCCATGAGTAAATACTTGTTGAATAAATGTCATCCTCATTCAGCTCTTTTTTTTTTTTCCTTTTTTTCTTCCTTTTTTTTTCTTCCTTTTCTCCCTTTTTTTTCTTCCTGGATTTTTTTT
>NW_016107407.1:5967166-5987276 GCF_001604975.1 Cebus imitator | reverse complement strand
ACATTAGGCAAAAAGAATTCAAAAGCTGCCCACCCCAATAAGCCCGTACCTCTACCACTTGTAATAAAGCCAATCTTACCTTTATTCCAACTTGGACAGAATGTGGATCGAGGTTTGGGGCTGTGTTTGCTTGCAGTAACCAAGGACTTAAAATCTGAGTGATGCAATCTTTCCTGCTGCACCTCTCATTTCTAAATATGCCTGTATATGGCAAAGCAATTAAGTTATTTTGTTTCAGCTTCTGATTTTACTCTCCTGACCCCAACATTTTTGCAGCGTTTATTCAATGGAGTTAAAAAGAAACCTCACCTGAATCACCTTTTAAATAAAGGAGTCGCTAAACCCTTGTGGTGCTTTATCTGCGCAGTGGGAGTGAAGGTAACGTTTAGCAGCGGGAGGGGAGCTCCCTTTCCCTCCCTCCTCCCAGGAGTCTGGGCTCTCAGCTGGAGGCCACTGTGCCCTGGCAACTTCCATTTCAATGACATTCTTTCTAATAAATGGCTGCCCGAGGGTTTATGGGGTGTTTCTGGCCCCAGCTCAGCGTAACCAGCAGGGGCTGGGGGCGGAGCGATTTCCTGTCCCCTCACCCAGGGGTTTCTGCTTCACCATGAAAGATCACAGGAGTATTTGATGTTGGTTCTTGGAACAGAAATCGGTTAATTAAAATCAGGGAGTGTTTGAACAAATTGAATGCAGCCGCACATTGTTGGCAGAGCTCGGGCCCAGAAACGCAGGCAGAAGGCAGCCCCCAGAGATCACGGAGGCAGGAAGCCCCTCTCTCCTCAGCCAGTGCCCCAGTTCATCAGTAATGAGGGGCAAGGGGAGCAGAAGCGACAGAAACACAGCAACAACCCACCTGTCCTTCCAGCCACACCTCCCAGCCTGAAAGGCTCGCCGCGGAGCCCACGTGACTGGTTTGATTTTTGCTCATTCTCTTTCTGCACCAAAAGGTAGAGAGAGGTTGAGAGAGGGGGAGAGAACAGAAAAGAGAGCAGGGGGCCTGAGAAATCTTTAAAGTAGGTAATTATCAATACTCATCAAGAAACTTGATCATTGTCCCAAGAATGAAGGTGTTAATGACGTCTGAGTTGGAGGAACGGGGTCACCAGTTTTGTCTTTTTGGAGCCTCTTCTTTTGGAGGTCTGGCCTCCCTCATGGACTGGCCTCTGCGTGCTATGAAGCCCAGGATGCGCCTGGAGGAACCGGCCGAGCTACTTGTTAGATCGTGGGAGGGAAACGGAGTTTGCTCTCTGCTCCTCCCTGTCACTCAATCCAAAGACATTTATTAAGTGCCCCTGGGACTTAAAGTAGCCATTCTTTAGATACAGAGCAATCAAGACATCTTTGCATCAAGGAAACGAATGAGTTCATGTCCTTTGCAGAGACATGGATGAAGCTGGAAACCATCATTCTCAGCAAGCTAACACAGGAACAGAAAACTAAACACCACATGTTCTCACTCCTAAGTGGGAGTTGAACAATGAGAACACATGGACACCAGGAGCGGAACATCACACACTGGGGCCCATTCGGGGGCAGAGGAAGGGAAGGGAGAGCATTAGGGCAAATGCATTAGGACCTATGCATGTGGGACTTTAAAACAATGTTTTCCTGTAGAGACAGGGTCTTGCTATGTTGCCCAGGCTTGTCTTGAGCTCCTAGCCTCAAACAATCCTCCCACCTTGGCCTCCCAAATTGTTGGGATTAAAAGCGTGAGCCACTGTGCCTCGCTGGGAGTCTTTCTTTTTTTTTTTTTTTTTCTGGAAACAAAGGGAATTTTTTTTTTTTTTTGAGATGGAGTCTTGCTCTGTCACCAGGCTGGGACAGCAGTGGCATGATCTCGGCTCGCTGCAACCTCTGTCTCCCAGGTTCAAACGATTCCCCTGCCTCAGCCTCCTGAGTAGCTGGGACTACAGGCATGTACCACCATGCCCGGCTAATTTTTTGTATTTTAATAGAGATGGGGTTTCACCATGGCCAGGATGGTCTCAATCTCCTGACTTCATGATCTGCCCACCTCAGCCTCCCAAAGTGCTGGGATTACAGGCGAGAGTCACCACACCCAGCCAAATGTTTTTCTTTAATAGCAAAATATGTCACGGAAAACTTGGAAAATGCAGAATACAAAATACAGAAAATACAACTAAAAACCTTTATGAGAATTTTAATCATTGAACTGTGAATCTCAGTTGCCGTGTCTCTCGCGTGCGTATGGGTAGATGCATGGTGCCTAGCTTGTAGGTATGCATAGAAGCTCCTTCTGGGGACTCTTAAGGGGACTCGGCCCCTCACATGCTCCTAGCTCTCACCGTCACCCTTCTGCATGCGTCCTGTTCCTGAGGATGGCCCTGAAGATGAGGGAGTTTTATTTTCGAATGAATCTTATTTTGAATGACACAGAACCAGGACTCCCTACAATGAAGAAGGGAAGTTTGTTTCTCCCAGGTCTAGAGCATTTTGGAGGCAATTTTTCAATTCTTAATATGATGCTGTTATGGCATCATTGAAACGGAGTCAGGGTCAGGCGCGGTGGCTCACACTTGAAATCCCAGCACTTTGGGAGGCCAAGGTGGGCGGATCACCTTGAGCTCAGGAGTTCAAGACCAGGATGGTCAACATGGCAAAACCCCATCTCTACTAAAAATTACAAAAATTAGCAGGGTGTAACTCCAGCTACTCGGAAAGCTAAGGCAGGAGAATCACTTGAACTTGGGAGGTGGAGGTTGCAGTGGGCTGAGATCATACCACTGCACTCCAACCTGGGGGACAGAGCAAGACTCTGTCTCAAAAGAAATTAAAAATTAAAATTTAAATTTAAAAAAAGAGAAGAAAAAGGAACTGAGTCAAGGTGAAGCCATTTAAATGGAAATATTTATTTTCTTAAAAATGTAGCTTAGTTTTCCCTCTCCAAGTTTGAGAAGGAATATTGGGAGGACGCGGGATGACATGACACAGGCATTTGGACGCTCACTGCAAACTCTGGGGCGTCGCCGCAAAGCATCCTGGGTCCAGTCCCAGCTTAGGAAACCTCACAGCCTTTTTTCCACTCGGACAGGTCTCTGCCCTCGCAGTGTTTCCTCCAGCCTTGCCTGAGGACGAGAGGGAAGCAGGAGCAGCGGAAAGAAGCATGACAATCCAAATGGTCTTAGGTTCAAATCCTACAGAAATTAACCAGAATCACAGCGGAACCCTGGGTTGGGTCTCATTTGCTTCTGAGATCCAAGGACACTGCCCTTTTGCCCAGTTCAGACTTTTCTCTCCTGCTTCTCTCCTAGCCATTGTTAGCTTCAGCAGCAAGCAATCAGCTTTGGTAAGGACGGGTCATTTCATTATACACCCACATCTCTGAAAATGCAGGTTCTCTGAGTGGGTGGCCCGGCTAGCAATGTTCACTAGAACACAGCTCAGGGAACGCAAGGTCCCAGGCTCAGTCCTGGGGAGGCTTCTGCTGAGTCGCCATGTCACAGACTTGCTCACTTTCCTCTTTCCCTGCAAAGTGTTGCTGTAACCTTCCAAATCTTATCCAAGTCTAGAGCAAACTCAACCTTTCTGGGTTTTTTTCTCTGTTGATTGACTCAATTGACTCTTTCCAAGTCACTAGAAAATGCCTTTCCCCATTGTTTGGAATCGGTTCAGATGAAAAACAATTGCAAACTAACTTAACTCAATCCCATTTCTCCTCTCCCCTTCCATCTACTGCTGTGCTCACTGCACGCCTGCCCGCCGATGGAGGAGAATATAGACAAGGTCTCCTTCCATTGGTTGGACCGCTCTGCGGAGGTGAGTTGTCAATTCCACCATAGTTGTGATGAAGGCACACACTAGGTTTTGCCCATGCAGCCAAAGTCTCCCAAGGAAAGACTCTTACCAATAGTTCATTCCTTCTGTCTCTTTAACAATTTTCCTGGCACAGATAATCGCATCTGTGAGGTCATCAGTGATCAAGGCTGTAAAAGAGAGAAGACATCAGGGTTAGGTGAGATTTTGTTGTTGGAGAGGGACCCCAACTCAAGTTTACTTCACTTTCTCACTCTTGTTGGAATGGGTGGTTTGGAAGAACTATGATTTGCCCTGCAAAGCCACAATCTCATTTTTGTTAAGCTTCTTTATAATTAAAAGAACTTTGTGTTTGTTTTAAGACCATCTTCATCTTGCACTACCTGATGTTTCAGAGGAAGAGCCCAATCCTGAAGGGTTTTTGGAAATGTGTTTAAGAAGACGTCATGTGAAAATGCTTTTTTACATCCTAAAGAAGTACGCACAGGCCAGGCATGGTGGCTCAGACTTGTAATCCCAGCACTTTGGGAGGCTGAGGTAGGAAGATCACTTGAGGCCAGGAGTTTGAGTCCAGCCTGGGCAACATAGCAAGACCCCATCTATGCAAAACATAAAAAATTAGCCTAGCGTGATGGCACACACCTATGGTCCCAGCTTTTTGGGAATCTGAGGTCGGAGAATCACTTGAGCCCAGGAGATTGAAGCTGAAATGAGCTGTGTTCACGCCACTGAACTCCAGCCTGGGCAACACAGTGAGACTCTGTCTGAAGCCAAAAATAAAGGCACCAAAAAAGAGCTCGTGTCAGTCCTAAGCAAAAAAAAACAAAAACAAAAACAAAGCAGGAGGCATCACGCTACCTGGCTTCAAAGGATACTACAAGGCTACAGTAATCAAAACAGCATGGAACTGTTACCAAAACAGAAATATAGACCAATGGAACAGAACAGAGGCCTCAGAAATAATGCCACACATCTACAATCATCTGATCTTTGACAAACCTGACAAAAACAAGCAATGAGGAAAGGATTCCCTGTTTATTAAATGGTGTTGGGAAAACTGGCTAGTCATATACAGAAAGCTGAAACTGGATCCCTTCCTTACACCTTATACAAAAACTAACTCCAGATGGATTAAAGATCTAAACATAAGACCGACCTAACACCATAAGAAACCTAGAAGAAAACCTAGGCAATATCATTCAGGACATAGGCATGGGCAAGGACTTCATGACTTAAACTCCAAAAGCAATGGCAACAAAAGCCAAAATAGACAAATGGGATCTAATTAAATTTAAGAGCTTCTGCACAGCAAAAGAATCTATCATTAGAGTAAACCAGCAACCAACAGAATGGGAAACAATTTTTGCCTCTACCCATCTGACACAGGGCTAATATCCAGAATCTACAAAGAACTTAAACAGATTTACAAGAAAAAACCAAACAACCCCATCAAAAAGCGGGTGAAGTATATGAACAGGCACTTTTCAAAAGAAGACATTCATGCAGCCAACAAACATGAAAAAGTGCTCATCATCACTGGTCATTAGAGAAATGAAAATCAAAACCACATTGAGATACCATCTTAATCCAGTCAGAATGGCAATCATTAAAAAATCTGGAGACAACAGATGCTGGAGAGGACGTGGAGAAATAGGAACGCTTCTACACTGTTGGTGGGAGTATAAATCAGTTCACCATTGTGGAAGACAGTTTGGCAGTTCCTCAAGGATCTAGAAATAGAAATAACATTTGACCCAGCAATCCCATTACTGGGTATATACCCAAAGGATTATAAATTGTTCTATTATAAAAAAAATGCACATGTATGCTTATTGTGGCACTGTTCACAATAGCAAAGACTGGGAACCAACCCAAATGCCCATCAAATATAGACTGGTTAAAGAAAAAATGGCACATATACACCATGGAATACTATGCAGCCATAAAAAAGGATAAGTTCAGCCGGGCGCGGTGGCTCAAGCCTGTAAGCCCAGCACTTTGGGAGGCTGAGGCGGGTGGATCACGAGGTCAAGAGATCGAAACCATCCTGGTCAACATGGTGAAACCCCGTCTCTACTAAAAATACAAAAAATTAGCTGGGCATGGTGGCACATGCCTGTAATCCCAGCTACTCAGGAGGAGGTTGAGGCAGGAGAACTGCCTGAGCCCAGGAGGCGGAGGTTGCGGTGAGCCGAGATCGCGCCATTGCACTCCAGCCTGGGTAATAAGAGTGAAACTCCGTCTCAAAAAAAAAAAAAAAAAAAAAGGATGAGTTCATGTCCTTTATAGGGACATAAAGCTGGAAACCATCATTCTTAACAAACTGACACAAGAACAGAAAACCAAACACCTCATGTTCTCACTCATACGTGGGCGTTGAACAATGAGAAAATGTGGACACAGGGAGGGGAGCATCACACTGGGGCCTGTCAGGGGTCGAGGGCTAGGGAAGGGATAGCAGGGGTTGGGGGAATTGGGGAGGTATAGCATTAGGAGAAATGCCTAATGTAGATGACGGGGTGATGGAGGCAGCAAACCACGATGGCACTTGTATACCCATGCAACAAACCTGCACGTTCTGCACATGTACCCCAGAACTTAAAGTATAATCAATAAGTAAATACATACATACATACATACATAAAAAGGCAACTAAGACAGGATAGTACAATGTTTTCTGTATTTGGGTTAGCTTGGCAGGTAAGGTTTCTTTACAGGTAAATATTAAATTTTTGTCTATTGTCATTTCTCAGTTTGTGTCTTAAAAATTTTTTATCCAGGGTATTTTCCATATGCAGATAGTTTTAAGTTTTAAATCAAATACATCAGTCTTTGTCTTTATTACTTTTCCTCTTCTGTTTTTTGTTTGAGACAGAGTCTCACTCTGTCACCCAGGCTGGAATGCAGTGGCATGATAACAGCTCAGTGCAGCCTCCACCTCCTGGTCTCAAGCAATCCTTCCGCCTCAGCCTCCCAAGTAGCTGGGAATACAGGTGCGCACCACCATGCCTGACCATTTTTTATTTTCATTTTTGTAGAAACAGGCTTTCACCATGATCCCAAGGCTGGTCTTGAACTCCTGGACTCAAGCAATCCTCCAACCTTGGCCTCCCAAAATGCTGGGATTACAGGCATGAGCCACCACTCCCAGCCATCTATTATTTTTTCAATTGCTTCAGATATAACAAATCTTTGAATTGAAATGTATTAGTTGATATCCACATTCTTTCCTGATTGCTTAGAAACGGCCTCAAGATCCTCAACACAAACATGACAGAAAAAGGCAAATAAATAAAACAAGTTCAACATTACTTCTATTGCAAGTTGAGTCCTCCAGGAGCTGATGCTGAGATGGGTTTGAGATGCCAGATATTTTTCGCAATCCACACCTATGAAAGGAATGTGGTGGGGGGAAGCGGGATGGGCAGACAGAGATGTCCATTTGTGATGCAGACCCAGCAATGGTCTAGCATATTTCCTGGGAGACGTGGGTTCGGAGCGGTCTCTAGAGGTTGGAGGGACACAGATTATATAATGCATAGTGAGGAGGAAGCAGATCACATTCTATTGTTCTGGGACTGGAGGTCATCCCAGGCATGTATAGAAACAGCACATTTGTATTGGGGGCAGGGCAGTTTGCTTGGATGGCGAAGCCCTGTAAGGGTTCCTGGGAGGGTGGGGCCACGCAGGACCAGGAAGCGGACACTGTGGAAAGTCGTTTGTCCCCTCCTACTTTGTTAGAGCATTTTGTTGCACAATTGGGATGTTGTGAAAGTATTCGTTAGGCATGACTGCATTTGCTTAGGAAAGTATGTTGGCCAAGTTGTGGTGGCTCACGTATGTAATCCCAGCACTTTGGCTGAGGCGTGCAGATCACTTGAGGTCAAAAGTTTGAGACCAGCCTGGCCAACATGGTGAAACCCCGTCTCTACTAAAAATACAAAAATTAGCTGACTGTGGTGGCGCATGCCTGTAATCCCAGCTACTCAGGAGGCTGAGGCAGGAGAATTGCCTGAACCCAGGAGGCGGAGGTTGCGGTGAGCCGAGATCGCGCCATTGCACTCCAGCCTGGGTAACAAGAGCAAAACTCTGTCTCAAAAAAAAGAAGGAAGGAAGGAAGGAAGGAAGGAAGGAAGGAAGGAAGGAAGGAAGGAAGGAAGGAAGGAAGGAAGGAAGGAAGAGGGAGGGAGGGAGGGAGGGAGGAAGGAAGGAAGGAAGGAAGGAAGGAAGGAAGGAAGGAAGGGGAAAGAAAGAAAAAAGAAAGCATGTTAGGGAGGGAAGGTGAGCACTGGGAAATCAAGAGCCCCACACAGCTCTGAGCTGTTGTTGCAAGAAATAGCCACAGAGGGGCCAGAGAGGGTCAGACATGAGTTAAGATGGTACTTTTCTTTCTTTCTTTCTTCCTTTTTTGGAGATGCAGTCTCGCTCTGTTGCCCAGGCTGGAGTGCAATGGCGTAATCTCCGCTCACTGCAACCTCCACCTCCTGGGTTCAAGCAATTCTCCTGACTCAGCCTCCCAAGTAGCTGGGACTACAGGCGCGCTGCCAAACCTGGCTATCGCTTTGTATTTTAGTAGAGACGGGGTTTCACTGTATTGCCCAGGCTGGTCAGGAAATCCACTCCTGAGGTCAGGAAATCCACCCGCCTCAGTTTCCCAAAGTGCTGGGATTATAGGCCAGAGCCACTGAGCCTGGCCTAAGATGACACTTTTCAAATGAGGAATCTTGCCAATAATTGTTTTGCTCAATTTACTTTAAATAGACAGTTCTGCCCAGTTGAACATGAATAAGGAAAGGGTTACGTTGAACAGCAAAGAATCGTTTATTCTCCCACATCCAACAGAAAACAGCAACAATCTACACAGAAAGAGCTTCAGTCCTTGTTTTCAGTTATGTTAGCTCTGCTTCAAAGTATCTGTCTCCTCGGCGTCCTCCCACCTCCCAAGTGAAATCTGGCAGCCACCACGCCCACGATGTTCATTTCTTCCCTGCTCTGAAGGGAGGAAGGCCAATTTCGGTACCAGGGTGATGAGACATAAGAGTAATATAAGTGAACTAGACTGAGAGTCAGTAATCATTTTTTCCTTAAATGTCTCTTATTTTCATGAAATCTGTGCTGCTGGGGGAAGATACTGTTATCACAGCAGGAATTTTGTACACTGTGTGTATGTACATGTGCACGTATATGAATGTGTGTGCTTATGTGTGCTTTGTATATGTGAATATAGCATCGACTTTCTATTCAAATAGTTTGGGGAAAGTAGGCAGGAGTTTTAGGAATACAATTTGGAATGGGAGTGAGGAGATTGTCTAGCTTCAGAAAATGTGCACAGGCTGGGCACAGTGGCTCATTCCTGTAATCCCAGCACTTTGGGATGCTGAGGTGAGAGGATCACTTGAGCCCAGAAGTTCAAGACCAGCCTGGGCAATATGGCGAAACCCCCATCTCTGTTTAAAAAAATGAAAGAAAGAAAAAGCATGAAGTGTATCTATATACATGCATATAGCATCACATACCTTGTATACACACCCTCATGCTCTTTTTTTTCAGGTTCCCATGACAAAATGTCCCCGCTTCTGTACTACGTGGGACAGAATAACATTGTTCTAATAAAAACCTCCCTCCTAAGGGAGGCCTGCCACAAAGGGGTGGTTAGTATATAAAGCCAACATCTTTTTTTTCCATTTTAAAGCTATCCCCAAAAGTCCTTTGCTCTTCACAATAAGAAAACAGATATGAGACCAGACACGGGCTCACACCTATAATCTCAGCACTTTGGGAGGCCAAGGCAGGTGAATCAAGAGATCAAGAGATCAAGACCATCCTGGCCAACATGGTGAAACCCTGTCTCTACTAAAAATACAAAAATTAGTTGGGTGTGGTGGCGTGTGACTGTAATCCCAGCTACTCGGGAGGCTGAGGCAGAAGAATTACTTGTACCTGGGAGGCGAAGGTTGCAGTGAGCTGAGATTGCTCCACTGCACTCCAGCCTGGTGACAGAGCAAGACTTCATCTCAAAAAAAAAAAAAAAAAAAGATATGAGTGTCCTTTTTCCTCTTACCGTGAACCTCTGTATTTACAGCCACTCCCCATCACTCACGTTACTGCCTGAGCTCCACCTCCTGTCAGATCAGCGGCCACATTAGAGTCTCGTAAGAGTACAAACCCTACTGTGACTGCACATGTGAGGCATCTGGGTTGCACGCACCTTATGAGAATCTAATGCCTGATCATCTGTCACTGTCTCCAATCACCCCCAAACGGGACTGTCTAGTTGCAGGAAAACAAGCTCAGGGCTCCCACTGATTCTACGTTATGGTGAGTTGTATAATTATTTCTTATATATTACACTGTCATAATAATAGATATAAAGTGGACAATAGATGTAATGTGCTTGAATTATCCTGAAACAATCCTCCTCCCCGCTGGTCCATGGAAACTTTGTCTTCTACAAACTGGTCCCTGGTGCCGACAAGGTTGGGGGCCGCTGAGATAGACCATAGTCTCTAACCATAATGAGGTGTAACTAGGAATCTATAATGAAAGCTCATCCTGGATCATCCTTCACTGTCAGGCTGGGCATTCTTCCTGCCTTTCTCCCTTATCAAGTCCCTTGTTTCCTGAACTGTGTCTTCCTCTTTATTGTTTTAGTTTATCATTCTGGTGGAGCACCTTTTCCTACAGTTTTGTGAGAGGGTGCATGGGAGCTGAGCTGAATATCTTATCTTTGCCCTGATGGATCCACCCTCTACCCTTCTCCACCGTGCTCTGTGCACTCAGAGGCTGACGCACACATTGGAGTCAATGGACTCTTATGTCCTCTGACTTCTGGAGAGTTTAAATAAGAGTAGGCATTGGGCTAGGCGTGGTGGCTCATACCTGTAATCCCAGCACTTTGCAAGGCCCCAAGGTGGGTGATCACAAGGTCAGGAGTTCAAGACCAGCCTGGCCAATATGGTGAAACCCCGTCTCTACTAAAAATACAAAAGTTAGCCTGGCATGGTGGCTCATGCCTGTAATCCCAGCTACTTGGGAGGCTGAGGCAGGAGAATTGGTTGAATCTGGGAGGCGGAGTTTGCAGTGAGCTGAGATTGTGCCACTGCACTCCAGCCTGGGTGACAGAGTGAGACTCTGTCTCAAAGCAAAAAAAAAGAGTAGGGAGGGGACAGAGGAAGTTTGCTGAGGATGTCCCTTGAGGGAAGGTCTCAGGTCCTAGAAGCCAGTCCTCTCCCTGCAGACCTTTTGTGCCTCAGTGCTGGTCACAGCTCTCTTTCCATTCTTCTTTGGGCTAGGGGTTCCTAATCCCTCATTTCAGTATTGCCATGGTTTTTCTATGATTTGATCAGATTTTTGTAAGTAGAGTCTCTATTAACATTCTCTTTCAATTACCCAGTTTGCATTTGTTCTGTCTTCCTACTAGGAATCTTTATGATGTAGGAGGTAAAAAAATTAACAACTTGCTTCTCAGAAAACATACTCTGGGGGGCTGGAACTCCAGGTATATGCCCACCTATTTTTAATTTTTTTGTGGAGACAGAGTCTGGCTGTGGGGTCTCACTATGGGGTCTCATCCAGGCTGGTCTTGAACTCCTGGCCTAAGGTGACCCTCTGACTTTACTCTTGTACCTTACATGGCAAAAGCAAATTTGCGTGAGTCCTTGGAAGCACAGAATCTTGCCCAGATGTGGTCAGAGAGAGATCCAATGACAGAAAAAGGAGGAGAGATTCAAAATGTGAGAGGGTCTCAACCCACCATTGCTGCCTGTGAAGATGGAGTAAGGGGCCGTGAGTCAAGGGGTGTGAGTGGTCCCTAGAAGCTGGGAATGTTCCCTGGGTGACAACCTGCAAGCAACAGGGATCTCAGTTCGACACCCACAAAGAACTGAACTCTCCCAAATCCCAAATGAGCAAGGAAATGGAGCTTCCCCCAGAGCCTCCAGAAAGGAAAACACCTGTCAGCACCTTGACTTCAGCCCTGTGAATCCCCGTCACTCTTCCAGCCTAGAGAACTGTCAGCAAATTTTGCGGTGTTTTTAAGCCACTAAGTTTGTGGTAATTTGTTACAGCAGCAATCGAAACCTGAATTCCTTTCTGACGGAATTAAATGCTATTTTAATGACTTGGTATGCTGAGCAAGATTCTCTCCTTCTGAGAACTCATGAGATTAGATTGGCTTCACCCATCGCCCAGGATAATCTCTCTGGCTCAAGCTCAGATCCTTCCTCATATCGGCAAAGTCCCTTTTGCCATGTAAGGTACAAGAGTAAAGTCAGTGAATCACCTTAGGCCAGGATTTCCAGACCAGCCCGGATGAGACCCCATAGCAAGAGCCCACAGCCAGACACTGTCTCTACAAAAAAAATTAAAAACAGCTGGGCATACGCCTGTAGTTCTAGCCACGCAGAGGAGGAAGGGTTGCTTGAATCCTGGGGGTGGAGACTGCAGTGAACTATGAACGAACCACTGTACTCCAGCTTGGGCAGCAGAGTGAGACCTTGTCTTGAAAGAAAAGAGACGTAAAGTGTATTCATCTCATTCTGCTCAAAGAAGTACAAACTGCATCCTTTGAGCAAATTGTTTATGGGAAGCAGCTGGCAGGCAGTTTCCTTTTTCTTTTTCTTTCTCTCTTTTCTTCTTCTTCTTTTTTTTTTTTTAGACGGAGTCTCCCTCTGTCGCCCAGGCTGGAGAGCAATGGCATGATCTTGGCTCACTGCAACCTCCGCCTCCCAGGTTCAAGCAATTCCCTGCCTCAGCCTCCCAGGTAGCTGAGATTACAGGCACCTGCTACCACGCCCGGCTAACTTTTGTATTTTTAGTAGAGACGGGGTCTCAGCATCTTGGCAAGGCTGGTCTTGAACTCCTGATCTTGTGGTCCACCTGCCTCGGCCTCCCAAAGGGCTGGAATTACAGGTGTGAGCCACCATGCCCGGGCCGCAGCTTCCTTTTTTTTTTTTTTTTACTGAAGACATCAAATATCTCTATACATTCAAGGGCAGTAGAGAGTTCGTCCATCCCCCGGCTTCATAAAAACTCTCCTACATGGAATAAGTCATCTTTGGACAAGTCAGCCGCAGGATCCTGAGTGCCACCTTGGAAACTGTTGCATAATTTACCAATCTGGAACAGAACTATTTGCAAGTCTGAACTCCACGTTTTAGTTAGAGTAAAACATGGGTGGCGTTCCCATTGTTGGCTTTCTCCCCGGGGCTCACTGGAAAGTCAGAGCCTCACCTGAGCAGGCGACGTGGCAGTGGTTCTGCTCCTGCAGCGTTCCTTGTCGGCACCAGGTGAAGCTGTTGATCTGGAAGATGCCGTAGTCGATGCTGCCGTCATCCAGGACCGTCTGGGCCGTGGTGTTGTAGCCGCTCTCGTAATATGCCATGCAGATCCCTGGAGGGGCAAAGCCAGAAACACCAGCAAAAGAAGTGCATCGCTTGCTCTAAGCCTGGTCTGAGGGTGCGTTTCCTGATCACGGTTCCCTGACTGCTTCCTCCCAACACACCTCGGGGCGGGGCAGGACAGGCGGGCACCCTGAGGGGCACATGGGGGCTGGGAGGGGTCACCTGAAGCTGGACACCCAGTCAGGGGCTGAGCCTAGACAAAAGTCAGGTGCCCTCCCCACAGTGCCAGCAGAAGTGGCATTATTTTCCCTTCCCCGATGGTGTCCTGAGGACAGGACTCCAGGAATAAGGAAATCAGGGGCAGGGGAGGAAGGAGAGGAGACCCAGAGAGCCACAGTTAGGCTAGCAGCCAGCCCTGGGTGCGGTGGGGGCAGGGCATGGACCACTGGGAAGACGCAGCAGGGAGTGTGGCCGGGACCTTCAGCATCTCAGGGCAGAGGTCAAGGACAGAAAGAGATCAGGAAAGAAAGAATCTCACAGTTTCCAAGGCTGAAGCCCCAGTAATTGTCCAGGCCAGCCCTCGAGAATATTTTTGCCAGTTTGCAGCGAGTGTAGATTTTGGACTCGGCGCCTGTGACCAAGCAGCCAATCAGGGTCAAAAGGCCCGCAGCCTTCATCCTCAAAGCCTGCTGGAGACAGAACCTGCCAAAGAGCAGGAGACCGGGTCAGACGATCTTGATTCGGGAACTCTGAAATCCAGCGGCGGAGACTATGCACAGCCCTGCCTAGATGCTGCCTGTCACTTTGGTCATTCAGAGCCACCATCAGGGAAAACTGGCCACTCCACAGTGCAGGGAAGGAACGCGACTGCAGGCTCTTTCCCTAATGCTTTTCCCTACAGTGACTTCCAAGTCAGCGCTGTGTTCTCAGGATTCAGCAAGTGAAAAAATTAACCCTCCTTAATACATATCCAGGTGAAACTTTTAGGATTTCTATTTGAATTCTATGAATAGAAAATAGAATACAAGGGTGAAACATTCCCTATACCACGGACCCTTGAACACATGGCTTTGAACTGCGTGGGTTCATTTTTTGGGAATTTTCTTCTGCCTCTGCCACCCCTGAGACAGCAAGACCAACCCCTCCCCTTCCTCCCACGCCTCAGCCTGTTCAGTGCCAAGACAACCAGGATGAAGGACTTAACGATCACCCACTTCCACTTAACTAAGAGTAAACGTGTCTGCTCTTCCTTATGCTTTTTAAATAACATTTTCTTTTCTCTAGCTTACTTTATGTAAGAGTACAGTACAGAAGACATAGAACATAAAATATGTGCTTATTGGCTGTTTATGTTATTGGTAAGGCTTCCAGTCAGCAGTAGGCTATGAGTCGTTAAGTTTCTGGGGAGTTGAAAGTTACATGCAGATTTTCAGCTGGGCAGGTTTGGCGCCCGCCCCTGAACCCTGCATTTGTTCAAGGATCAGCTGGATGTGTAGAAATAGATACCCCATTTCATCCAGAGATGAAAGACCCATGGGGCTGTATGGACAACTTGAAGGTTTATTGTTTGGGGGTTTATTGAAGGGTGAAGATGAAGCACCTAATCTTTCATTTTCTTTTCTTGATTCATTTCCAAATGTGGGCATGTTGCTTCCAAAATACCAATGTTTTATCTGAGATTGCAAATGCACTGTTTTGCTGGGCTTTACCACCAGTGCTTGGGGGCCTCCTAAAAGCCTGGCACCTGACTGGGGAGCAGGATGGATGGATGACGATGCCTCAGGAAAGGAGCACAGTGCCTGGGGGAGCAGAGGGGCATCAAGAGGGCCCGCCAGAACCATGTGAAATGGGAGTAGGATCAAGAGCGCCATCTCCTGCTGCCTACTCATTTCCCACAGTCTCTTCCACTCTTGGAATGATGTCTTCCCCAAACACGACAGCCTTGCTGGAATAAGGTGAAGTGAAATTTCTGACACCTGCTTGGGATCCTGAACTGGATGTTCATCCATGTGTTCATCCCGTGTCATTTTCTGCACATGCCTAGAAACTTCTCCAGTCACTGGTTTCTCTCCCTGGGGCTGGATTCCTGCATTGAAAGCCTAGGCCCAAGACAGGACTAGTATTCATCAGCAAGGCCATCACCCTGAGTAACAAGCAGGGCTCTAAGGTGACTAAGCAATAAGGTAAGGAACTGCACTTCATGAGGGGTATGTACATTACGAACGTGAATAGCAAGGTGGGCAAACCAGGCCTGCTTTTGTATGTAAAGTTTTATCGAAACACAGCTACACCCATTTGGTAATATATTGGTGGCTGATTTCCAACTACAGCGGCAGAGTTGAGTAGTTGTGTTAGACGCTGTATAGACCACAGAGCCTGACATATTATTATCTGGCCCTTTTCAGAGAAAGCATGCCAGTCCGTGGCATACAGCATTGTGTTAAGCTGTGAGAGGCAGACAAACGAGGTTTAAGACGCAGAGCTTAGGCTGGGCACGGTGGCTGATGCCTATAATCCCAGCACTTTGTGAGGCTCAGACAGGCAGATCACTTGAAGCCAGGAGTTTGAGACCAGCCTGGGCAACAAAGGTAGACCCCTGTCTCTACAAAGTATACAAAAATCAGCCAGGCATGGTGGTGTGTGCCTGTGGTCCTAACTACGTGGGAGGCTGAGGTGGGAGGATCTCTTGAGGTTGGGAGGTTGAGGCTGTAGTGAACGGTGATTGCGCCACTGAGCTCCAGTCTGAGAAACAGAGACCCTGTCTCAAAACAAAAAAAAAGACACAGAGCTTATAAATAAAGTGGGTTTCCATCCCCTGTCTTAGAATGTTACTGATCTCAAGCAAGTCAAAAGAAAACCCACAACCATGGTAACCCCACGAATCATGTTCTACATCCTTCAAGCCAGGATGGGGTTGCCATTGCTGGTTCTCTGGGACGGGTGGCATCAGAGTAATTTAGGCCTTACTGAAAATGCAGATTCCTGGTGCCTGCCCCAGAGGCTGACTTCTCAGGCGAGTCTGCGGAAGAAGCATGCTCTACTTACTCAGTCTGTGACTGGCAGCTCAGGTGAGTTTCCTGCATCCCCTGAAGCCATGTCTGATTCCTACAAGCCACCAGTAATCCTTTCCTAGCTCAAGAACCTTTCATTAGAATGTTAGAGAAAGAAAAATTCTTAACACCTTTGTTTCTCACCACCTAGAGATGCTAGAATTCTACTTCTTGGGACTAAAGGCCATGTTATCCTGCTCGCTTGTGTTCTGAGGCAGGTGATAACTGTCTTCTGGGCCTTAAAACCTTCATTTTTTCTCTCTTCCCCTCAACAGCCTCCTCACTACACAGCTTGGCCAGGGCCTCTCATCCAAGTGAGAGCTCTTCTCTAAGTCAACAGTCTGCAAACTTTATCACAGACTCCATTAATAAAGTTGCACATGTATCCCTTTTAGATGTATACTAAATTATCAAGCACACTTCTGTACCTCTATATTAATATGCTACATAAATTAGCAACATACACAAAACTAAAATCTGAAAATGGATGAGATAGAGGTGAAATTAACATTAAAAATTTATTATCAGCACATTTCTTTGCTATAGTTATCTGATTAATTAATAAAACATTTCAAAGGAGGACCACAAAAGGAAAGAAATTTTCTGTATAATCAACAGGTTTTCATTATTTTTGAAAAATTTGGCTTAACTCTTTGTAAATCGGTAGCTAAAGAGCTGGCTTCAAGGTCCATTTATTTCTGTGTTCAGATTTAATGACACCTTTAAAATGAACTCCCATTGATTATGTAGATCTAAGTAGAAGTTTATTGTCGGTTGCACCTAACTTATCATTATATTTTATTAAATTCCATCTGCAAATAATGCAAAGGTTTTGTTGAAATCTGGTTTTACATTTATATAGTATTACATTGTGTAGATATAACATATTTCGCCAATTCCATATTGATTCACACGGTATTTTGTTTTTCTATTATAAATATATTACAGTTAGTAATCTGTAGGATACTTTCCTGAAAGTGTGTCAGGGATGGGGGGCTAGGAGAGGGATAGCATTAGGAGAAACACCTTATGTAGATGACAGATTGATGGGTGCAAGAAACCATCATAGCACATGTATACCTATGTAACAATCCTGCACACTCTGCACATGTATCCCAGAACTTAAAGTATATTTTAAAAAAGGCTTGCTGAGCAAGTTTTCAGATACAAAGCAAACATACAAAGCCATTTATATTCTTATATACTAGGAATACAAGATAGAATTTGAAATAAAAAATACCATTTACAATAGCACACACGAATATGATGTATTTAAATTTAAACCTAACAAAATCTGCCCAGGATATATATGCTGACAACTGTAAGACAGGTGAAAAATTTAAGAAGACCTAAGTGGAAAAGATATACCATGTTCATGAATTTGAAAATTCAATGTTGTTAAGATTTAATCTATAGGTTTAATGGAATTCCAATTAAAATTCCAGAAAATTGTTTTGAAAACATTAATAAGATGATCTTAAAACTTATATGAAAGGCAAAGGGACTAGAATAAACAAAACCAATGAGAAAAAGAACAAAATTGAAGGTCCCATACTACTTGATTTTAAGACGATATAAAGTTGTAGTAATCAAGGCAGAATAATACTAGTGGGAAGATAGACCCATAGACCAGTGGAACAGAAAAGAGAACCCAGAAATAGATCTATAAATATGTAGTCAACAAAATTTTTACAAAGATGCTAATTAAATTCAATGGAAAATTATGTTCTTTTCACCAAATGGTACTAAAATAAAACTGTCTATGTTCGAAACATATGTTCAAAACCAACAAAATAAAAGAAGGCATACTGAAGAACAACATACCTTATATCTCATATAAAAATTAATGCAAAATGTATCAAAGACCTACATATAAAAAATGAGACTATGAAATTCTAACAGTAAACATAGAAAATCTGCAGGACCTTGGGTTTGGCAATAAAATTTTAGATACAACAACAAAAGCACAATCCCTGAAAGCAAATAAAACAATAAGTTGGACTTGATCAAAAGTAAAACATTTTCTCTTTGAAAGACACTGTTAAGAAAATGAAGACTAGCTACAGACTGGAAGAAATATTTATAAATCACATGTCTGTTGAAAGCCTTGTATTCAGAATATATAAAGAACAATTCAAATTTAACCATAAGCAGACATATGACCCAATTAAAAACTGGGCAACTGATTTAAGCAGACACTTCATCAAATAAGAAATCCAAATGCCAAATAAGCATATGAAAGGTGATCAATATCATTGTCACCAGGGAAGTGTAAATTAAAACCACAATTAGATCTCACTTCTCACTGATTAGAATTGCTAAAATCAATCAGGTGCCACCAGATGATGAAGACACAGAACCTTCAGAACTCCCATTTATCACTGGTGGGAAAGCAAAGTGGTACAGTCAACTTTGGAAAACACTTTGGCAGTTTCTTACAAAGCTAGACACAGACTTATCTTATAAACCAACAATCACACTCCTAGGTATTTAATCAAGTGAATCAGAAACTTAACATTCACACAAAACCAAACTAACCCATGTTTGTAGCAACTTTATTCCTACTCACCAAAAACTGGAAACAACCAAGATGATCTTCAACGGGCAAATATATTTAAAAAACATGATCTATCTATACAATGAATTACTATTCAGCAATGAAAGGAAAGAGCTATGGATTCCTATAACAATGTGGATGAATCTTAAACGCATTTTGCTAAGTAAAAGAAGCCAAACCAAAATACTACATATTATATAATTCCAGGTATATGACATTATAGAAAAGGCAAAACTATGGGGATGGAAAACAGTTCAGTGATTGTCAAAGATTAGAGGAGAAATAGACCATAAATGGACCACACACATTCTATTTGAGGTCAATGGAACTGTTCTCTGTGGTGCTGGGGTAGTGGATACATTTGTCAAAACCCACAGACCCATACACCACAATGGGGGAACATCATTGCATGCAAACTTTAAAAAATCATCCAGGATGTTGGAGAATACCAGGATAGAATTTAGTCTGTGACAAAAAGACTTAGCTGTATTACAAATGTGTGATAGAACTGCTGAAGGAATGGGAAAACAGTCACTGACCTGGATAACTTTGGAAAAACAGCGTTTTAACCGGATATTTAGAGTGTAAGACAAAACAGTCTGTACATAAACACTGTATTCCAATTGGTGAATTTCTTTTTCATAGGGGTGTTAGCAATTTTTTTTTTTAAGACGGAGTCTCTTTCTGTCACCCAGGCTACAGTGCAGTGGTGTGATCTGCAACCTCTACCTCCCAGGTTCAAGCAATTCTCCTGCCTCAGCCTCCTGAGTAGCTGAGATTTCAGGCTTGTGCTGGCACACTCGGCTAATTTTTGTATTTTTAGTAGAGAGGGGGTTTCGCCATGTTGCCCAGGCTGGTCTTGAACTCCTGACCTCCGGTGATCCACCCACCTCAGCCTCCCAAAGTGCTGGTATTACAGGTGTGAACCACTGTGCCTGGGCAGTGTCAGCAATTCTGAAACTAAATTACATGTAAACAAATGGAGAAAAACATTGCAGATAATGGGAACCAGATTTCACACTGTTAGAGACAGAAGTTAAAAATAAGCAAAAGAGGCTGGACACAGTGGCTCACACTTATAATCCCAGCACTTTGGGAGACATCTGAGGTCAGGAGGATCATCTGAGGTCAGGAGTTTGGGACCAGTCTGGCCAACATGGTGAAACCACGTCTCTACTATCAACACAAAAATTAGCCAGGCATGGTGGCACACACCCGTATGACCAGCTACTTAGGAGGCTGAGATAGGAGAACCGCTTGAACCCAGGAGGCAGAGGTTGCAGTGAGCCGAGATTGTGCCACTGCACTCCAGCCTGGGGAACAAAGAGTAAAACTCGTCTAAAAATAAATAAATAAATAAATAAATAAATAAATAAATAAATAAA
>NW_016107407.1:5960759-5965746 GCF_001604975.1 Cebus imitator | reverse complement strand
TTCCTTTCTCTCTTTCTTAAAAAAAAAAAATCAGGTATTTTCCAAAAAAAAAACTTATCCAATTCTTCATTTTCAGTATGTGCAGTTTTTATATGTCAATACAGCTGTGCTAAACAAAAGCAATTTTTGCTTTTATAACATAAGTGGAACTGAAAATCTATATCCATTCTTTGTCAGAATTCCTATATCTTTCATCATATCCTTGTAATCTTTTCTCACTTTGTATGGTAAAGGGAAGTGAGCTCATGAGATTCAGAGCAATACCCTCACACTTTAAAGTGAAGTTTCCCCTGTGTGCAGCACTTTAGCAGCCTGCCCAACAGGCGTCTCTCCTCCCTGTCAGACTCCACTTTCCCATATTGTAAGCTGACACTGCCTGGACTATAACCCAATCAAGGCCAGTGACACCGGAAGAGAAAAAAAATAAATAAATAAAATAAAATAAAAAAATAAAAATCTAGCTGGCATACTGTTGATAGCCACTTATCACAGAACAGGTGAGCACATTTGAAATGCATGATTATTGGCCGGGTGCGGTGGCTCACTCTTGTAATCCCAGGACTTTGGGAGGCCAAGGCAGGTGGATCACAAGGTCAAGAGATTGAGACCATCCTGGCCAATGTGATGAAACTCCATCTCTAATAAAAACACAAAAATTAGCCGGGCATGGTAGTGTGTGCCTGAAGTCCCAACTACTGTGGAGGCTGAGGCAGGAAACTCACTTGAAGCTGGGAGGCACGGGTTGTGATGAGCTGAGACCACACCACTGCACTCCAGCAAGGGAAAGAGTGAGGCTCTGTCTCAAAAAAAGGGGGGAAATATAAAAGCTGTGTGTGTGAATGTGTGTGTGTAGTTTTGACTCATTACTAACAGAAATTGAAGCAGTTCAAAATCAAATTCCTTAGTTTCAAAACTTCTCATTGGCGCTGGCCTCGGGCCATCCAGCCACCGCTTCCTTTCTTTCTCCCATCCCTTTCTCCCTCATAAGAGCCACACAGATGAGGCTGTATGAGTTTAAGTGATTGAGGAGCAGGCAAGAAGAGAGATCTTTATTCTCCATGAACAGTGGCCATTTCTCCAAAGAAACAGTTGTCTGGCATCTCAGTCATATCCTTGTAGTCAATATCATGTGGGATCCTCCCAAGCTGGGCACAATTGTTCTGTTTCTCCAATGCTGCCGGAAACATTGGGGTAATTACCTTTCCCAACATCCACCTAAATTATAGCAAGGCAACACTGTTAACATTTCCTTCTAGCCAAAGCCCGTGCAGGGGGGCAGATAAACATGTGAGGTAACCAGTTTCTTCCAGTCTCCTTCTGAGCTAACCTCAGCGCTGAAGGTCCAAATGCTGTAACCGCAGCCCAGAAAGGAGGGAGGCAGGAGGTATGTGCAGACAGCACAACTGTCAGAAAATGCCAGAATCTGAGGGAGTGTGAGGCTGGACTGGCATCCCCTCATCTCCTGATCTGAACCACCACTCCTAGAATAAGGTAATCGGGACCTGACAGATTTCACCATGAGACTAGACCAGAAGCAGCCTTTCGGGGCTGTGGACTGAGCTCACAAGGCTCCACAAGCGGCCGATGATTTTCTGCTCACTTATCACGATTCCTGTTTACTGTTTAATAATATTTATGAGCAGCCTGACTAAAGACCACATACAAGAACCCCAGGCGTAGACAAAGCAGAAACTGCCCTGCTGTATAAACAAGCGCAGAATGACTCACTCCTCGACTCGTGTTGTGTTCTGCATTGAATCATATTAGCTTAGCTCACAGGTGTGTGCAGGGCAACTGTGCAGAAAATGGCTCAAAAACTACCAGTCCGCTTCTGCCTACTAATGGGGAATAGTGGACTGGGTCTCCGGAATGCCCCCTTCCTTAGGTGCATGGTAGAGGCATGAAGAGGTGTTTGGCGGTGTCTGTGCCTTGACTCAACAGAGATGCATAAACCTTTGCTGTCTTCTCTTTCTCTGTCTTCGTTTGCCTTCCGTGTACTCTCTGCCCTTTGATCCTAAAAGCAAATCACAGGTGGAGAGGTCGGCCGAAGGACCTGGCTTGCCCACCAGTGTGGAACGGGAGAGAGGGTCCTGGAAACCAAGACGCTATTTTTCTCCTGGTGAAAGTAGAAAAACTTCCGAGAGATTTAGAACCCAACCTATAACTTCAGCAGAACGAAAGGAATCGGATAGGTAGGCATGTGTGTGTGCCGTTTCCTAGTCCAGGAATGTGACACGACACAGGAGTGTCACACACTGATGGCCTTCGTGCTATTTATATAGGATGCTGGCCATTCCATGATTCTTCCATCTAATCTGTAAGCGTTAGGTATTTGGCTTATTTTAAAGTCTTTTTAAAGAATGTTGTCCTTTACAGTGGTATTGTGATACATACACAATTTTACATTGCACATCTTCAGATGATAAGAAGAAATATTGTTTCTCTTCATTTAATGTTTTTAGTGTTTATCACCCCCTTGTTAAATTAGACTCCAGATTGCACATTCACCTGATTTTACAGTGAAAGTCACTGCGGAAGTTTGTATTCATTTTATAAATGTCTGTCTACTTGTTGTATTTGCTTTACACTGAAGTGTCATATACTCTGTTGTGTAGAACTGAGAAGGTTTGTGCAAACGTTGTCCTCGGTGATGTATAGTAAGTTGCACGTGTGCCTGGTCTCCCCACAAGGCGTGTCCTTGGCTGGGATTGTGTGCACACACGCTCCACAGTGTCACTTCACAACTGTGTGTGTGTTTTCACAACTAGAATTGCTACCAGGAGGTTATCTCTTCAAATAATTTAATTGCATTTTCAGTTTGACTTTTAATATGATGTTTTATTTCGATCTTCTGCTCCCACCTGCTAATTTATGATAATTATTTGCTACTGTCTTTCCCAGGTGCACGTCACAGTCAGAAACACCAACTATTGACGGCAAGTACCTTTTCCCCTTTTCTTCCCCTTCTTTGTTATCTCATCTAGACGGGATTTAGTAATACAATTTATGGCTTTTTGAGAGAATCAGATGATAGAGCATATCAATGTCTCCCTTTGCTGCAGGTTTTCTTTCTGTGAATAAAACAAAACCTAGTTGAAATTTGCAGATAAGCTTTCCCTTCGTATTAAGAACAGTTTCTCAGAAAGAAAGGAAACAGTTTTGAGAACAAGAAGAACTTGTTTCTTTCGTTTGAATTAGTTGTTTTTCTATTGGTCACTGCAGTGTTGCTGCTGCTGCTACTATTTAAAAATAAAAGAAATCTCCTCCATAAATATATTCATGAAATCTCGATTGGACAAACGATAGAGTAGCAATCCCTGGCCAGCGTTTGCTTTGGTTTGGCTTGGTTTGAATGCCAAGGGAAATTAGCACCTTTTCACTGAGCAGAAAGAATTTTAGTGCACCCATTCTTGTATTCAGAGATTTCCAAGTCAGCCCTGGAAGGCTTTTTGGAGACTGAACTTATACTTTCTAATGATATCCAGCTTTTAATTTGTGGCTTTTTACAGATGAAGAAAAAGTGGATGAATGAGACAAGCTGAGCGTCGCAACCAAGGGGCTGCTTTTCAGGGTTAGCCGAGCTGACGTGCTTGAATCGAGATCATGACCCCTGGGTGCAGTAATCCTAGCTACTTGGGATGCCAAGGCAGGAAGATTGCTTGAGGCCAGGAGTTCAAGACCAGCCTGGGCAACATAGTGAGACTGCATCTCAAAGAAAAAATTTGTAAGCCTTAGCGGGGGAGACTCTCACAGACCTAGCCTACTTCATGCACCTCTGAGTGTGCTGAGGCCTTCCTGGCTCTGGCCCACCTGTTGTTCTCTTCCTAGTCTTTAGGTGGTTGTGGCCACCTCATGGACACAGCATGAGTGTACATTTCTGACAATGATACAAGGCCCTTATTTCTGAGCCTCCTGTAGTTCCTGTAGAAGAACAGAGTAAAGACTTTTTACAGCCCCCATTTCCTTTCCTTGAATTTATTTCCTTTATTTTTTTAGAGACAGGGTCTTGCTCTGATGCCCAGGCTGGAGTACAATTGGCATGATCGTGGCTCACTGCAGCCTCAACCTTCTCTGCTTAAGTGATCCTCCCGCCTCAGCCTCCTGAGTAGCTGGGACTGCAGGCCACAGCACTATGCCCTGCTAATTTATGCACATTTTGTAGAGATGGGCTTTTACCATGGTGTCCAGGCTGGTCTCAAACTCCTGGGCTCAAGTGATCCTCCTGCCTCAGCCTCCCAAAGTGCTGGGACTACAGGTGTGAGCCATTGTGCCTGGGCTAGTTTTTATTTTATTTTATTTTTTTAAACTGTTTTTGTGCTTGTATTGGACACACAGACACCCTTCCTGAAAATAAAAATGAAGTTCATCCCGTTACGTTATTGACATTCCAAAAGGCTTCTACGCCAGTGACCCGTTCTGTGGACCTGCTGTTAGATCAGCTGCCTGCAGTTCCTCCCCAAGGTGTTCCTCAGTTTCTTGGTGCATTTGTAGCTAAGTATATATTTGCACTCGTTAGAACTCTTTGCAAATCAGTTTTTTTAAAGTAAATATTTGAATGGCTGGTGTAAAATAAGAAGCAGCTACCCATGGGAGCAAAACTGTAAAGATAAGAAAAATTGTCTCCTTTTAAGGCTCAATAAATCTACTTTGATGTGCCTATAGATTGTATAAGGACACTGATGCTTTAAAAATTAGATTGAAGGCCGGGCACAGTGGCTCACATCTATAATCCCAGCACTTTGGGAGGCTGAGGCAGATAGATCACTTGAGGTCAGGAGTTTGAGACCAGCCTGGCCAACATGGTGAAGCCCCGTCTCTACTAAAAATACAAAAATTAGCTTGGTGTGGTGGCACATGCTTGTAATCCCAGCTACTGGGGAGGCTGAGGCAGGAGAATCCTTCAACCAAGGAGGCAGAGGTTGCAGTGAGCTGAGATCGCACCACTGCACTCCAGCCTGGTTGAAGAAGTGAGACTCCGTCTCAGAAA
>NW_016107407.1:5957100-5959329 GCF_001604975.1 Cebus imitator | reverse complement strand
AAATGTACTGTTCTCAGGTGATGGGCAGCCTGATACCCTGACTGGCTCTCTATGCATTACACATGTGTAACAGAATTTCTCATGCACCATATAAAAAAGTACAAAAAAGAGAAAGACGAAAAAAAAAAAAAAAAAAACACATGATGGAATAGTGATAGGAAAACTGGGTGAAAAAAATTCATGTCAACTCCAGAGAATAATTAGGAGAACCATTTCCCCATCACCTGTCCCCACAGTTCTGACAGCTTCCGCCCTTCCTCAGCAGCTCCATCGCCTGTCCCCGAAGTTCTGACAGCTTCCACCCTTCCTCAGCAGCTCCATCGCCTGTCCCCGAAGTTCTGACAGCTTCCGCCCTTCCTCAGCAGCTGCCACCACACAGAAGCCTGCATGCCTTGGTAGGCACTGACCACACTTATTTTTCTAGATACATTTCAAACTGCCTAAGACTATACCAAACCACAATGAAAAGTCTTCTGTTTTTTTCCTTCCTTTCTTCCTTCCTTCCTTCCTTCTTTCTTTCTTTGTTCTTTCTTCTCTCTCTTCTTCTCCTTCTCCCTCTTCTTCTGTTTTGTTTCGTTTTGTTTTAGACAGGGCCTCTGTCCCTCTGTTGCCCAGACTGGAGTGTAGTGTAAATCACAGCTCACTGCAGCCTGGAACGCCTGGGCTCAAGTGATGCTCCTGCCTCAGCTTCCACAGTAGCTGGGACAATAGGTGTGCGTACCATGCCTGGCTAATTAAAAAAAAAAAAAAAAACAGAAAACTTTTTCTAGAGATGGGGTTCTCACTATGCTACCAAGGCTGGCCTTGAATTTCTGACCTCAAGCAATCCTCCCACCTCCATCTTCCGAAGTCTAGAGATGACAGGTGTGCACCTGGGATTACAGGTGTGCGCCACCATGCCTGGCCATTCTTTGTAGTCAAGCCCAGCTGCTTGAACATGATTTATAAAATAATAGATGGCATCTTTCTAAATTGAAAAATTAATAAGATTATTAAATCTGATTTACCTTCTTTACTTACTTAAAGTTCATGGTAAGTTAGACCTGGTAGGCTGAGGGGCAGAGGGAGGGGCAGAGGGGTCAGTGCAGTGAGAAGAGGGATGTCTTCAACCAGGGAAGCAGTTGGGCCTATTGAGGTTTGAAGTTGTCTTCCATGAAAACAGGGCTCAAAGAGAGTTGCATCCTAGAAATCCAAGTATTCATTACTGGTTAGGTGAGGAGGAAGAGAAATCATTTAAGGAAATTAATGATAAATATCAGTTAAGCACAAGTTCTGATGTTTTACACATGAGCAAATATCCCTGGGGTATTCCCCAGTGGGAAATACTCATATCATGCCCCCTTCCTTCAAAGGCTTTTAAAGGATCCTCCCCATGTTTGGGTATTTTCTGTCAGTGGGGACTTAGGACTTCTGACAGAGGAGCCCTGTGTCTGTCCACTAAGTCATAATTCCTGATGTACTTGCCTGCTTATTGGTAAATTTTAGTTGATCTGTATCTTTCTGAAAGTTTTAATTCTACTGTAAAATTCCCATCTTTAAACTGAGACATGGGAAGCTGCAGCTTCTTAGCTTGGGCTTTGTGGACATCTAAGGCCTTCAAGGATGGCTGGAAAGCGTCTGTGACCAGCATGGAAGCGTGTTGAGAATTGGATGTGTGAGCACGCACCTGCTGGCGGGCAGAGGCCACAACTTACCGTGGTCTCCAGGAGATCCCTGAGCCCGGTCTGTTCAGAATCATGGTAGAAAGGAACACTTGATGGATATTCAGCTATTCAGTTTGTTAAAATACGTTTAAGAAAGGACGAGGGGGCCAGGCGCAGTGGCTCACGCCTATAATCTCAGCATTTTGGGAGGCCAAGGTGGGCGGATCATGAGGTCAGGAGTTCAAGACCAGCCTGGCCAACATGGTAAAACCCTGTCTCTACTTAAAAATACAAAAATTAGCTGGGCATCGTGGCAGGTGTCTGTAGTCCCAGCTACTTGAGAGGCTGAGGCAGGAGAATTGCTTGAAATCAGAAGGCAGAGGTTGTAGTGAGCTGAGATCGTGCCATTAAAAAAAAAAAAAGGACGAGGGACACTTTATTTAGCAGCTATGCCTGTAATAAATTACACTAACACAAAATATATTGCCAGTGATCTTTTCCCCCTCACCTTGACAGCACTTTTATTTGTACTTTGCTGGAAATAACTAAACTACATATTTTATTTTTATTTATTTATTTTTTTTTT
>NW_016107407.1:5950065-5956775 GCF_001604975.1 Cebus imitator | reverse complement strand
TGAACATCAAATTTTGATGTTCATCAAAACATTTTTTGAACATCAGAAAATGAACATCAAAATTTACCTCTAATTGAAAGGGATGATATTAAGAGATGGTGGGTGCTTCACGGTGTCTGTTTTAAGCCCACGTCTTCATTGTTCTCTGTAACACAGCTTTAGCCCTTTAATGTTATTTCACCGAGTGACCAGAAGGCGTCGCTAGAAGACATTTTTCTCTGGGGTCGGTTCTCTTGCTCTCGGCCCCAAAGCAAGGGAAAAACAGACATTCCTTGGCTGGGATGTTGGTGCATCTTTTATCTAGCAAGTCAGACTTCGGCTCTGTGTTTCAATCAGCTGTAAAATCTTCAGGGCCATCTTACAGAAGGTACTTTATTATTTTTCCAGACCTGCTGTCTTCAGAATACATGAAATTCAAAATGTTAAAATGAGGTGGCTGTGGTCATGTCTTGGCCAAAGGCTTCTCACTTGTTGAGATTATGGCTCTATCACAAGGAAGAGCTTGGTGCTGAACTCTCTGTGGCTGGCATGTTTCCCTCCTAGATTGGCACTGTTGAAGAAGAGCGGAGAGGAAGACTGGAGAAACAGACTCAGCAGGAGGCAGGAGAGCGGGAAGGCGCCGGCCAGCAGCCTGCACACCCAGGAAGGGGGGCGGTCCCTCATCAAGAAGGTAACGTTCCCCATGTTAGGAAAGCATTGGGACTAACGTCACTCCTGGAAGTGCATCAGAGAGACACGCATGTGCCACCTAATTCCTGCTCTGTGAAGCATTTGTGCGTTTTTGCCCTTAGGATACACACTGAGGGTCTGTCACAGAGCACCTGAAACTGGGCAGGAGGCTGAGCCTTGAGATGCTTTAGAAGTGGGGTCAGCGACACATACACACGGTGTCAGTAAGCAACTGCCTGAAGGTTAAAGTGTGTACTTTTTCTTCACTTTAAAACCCTTCTTCAATGAAGTCTGCCTTTAGAACGTTATTAAAGCCTTTATAATGACAAAAATGGAATTCACCACTAATATCTTTAAGTTGCATGTAAAATATGGACTTGGGTTTCCTATGCAGAGATTTTTAAACCTAAGTATAAAAAGTAAGGACATAATTGTGGTTCATAGGTATTTAGTTCATCATTTGAAGCGTGTTTCATGAGTAACGGTATGTTATAAATTGAAACAAAATTAAGTCATGCGTGGTGATCCATGCTAGCAAGCATTTCGTATGCGTAAGTATTGGTGAGCTGTTAAATCACAGATGTGATCATGGCCAGCTTTTGACAGGCAGTGTGCACTTTCGTAACTGACGGTGCTTACTTGTTGGCTGGCCCTACAGCTGCAAATGCCCCTCCTGGCTGGAGGCGAAACGGTGCACCCGTGACGCGCTCCCTGGCCACTTTCTAGGCCCAGAAGTCTTCAAGTAGAAAAGAAAGAGTGCTTTCAGCCAGCTGATCCCCAGGCCCCTGTTAGCTCAAAAATAAGTTAAACTTCTGTGGAAGGACGAGGTGATGAGCATGACTTTCATGCATTAAGAAACTGACATGCAAATGAGGTGTGCACATAAAGTGTGAGTCAGGAGCTCTGGCGCTATTTCCTCTGATACTTCTGTGTCTTCATAGGCTACATTGGAATGGCAATTTGAATTATCTTCTTTGAGAAATACATGGTGTTAAAGATGATATAACTAAAGATATTTAACCTCAGCCATTTGTAAAGTTCTCAAATACAACTAGAAAGTATGTGCATATTTTCCACCCACCATGTGAAACTCGCATTTCAAAAAGGAGATCCTGAAGTGAAAGAAAACTGCATCTGTGAAATAATGTATCCCCACCCCCCACAAACTTTATTTAAAAGAGTCTTGAAATCATTGCTTCAAAAACGACTTTAACACGTTCCCCATAAGCAAACCTGCCGTTCCCCATAAGCAAACCTGCCGTTCCCCATAAGTAAACCTGCCGTTCCCCATAAGCAAACCTGCCGACTACTGTGTCCTGGCACTAAGCAGCACCTGGCCCCGGGGCCATCATTTTGGAAGGTGCAGAGACTCCCCCGTTCGTCAAGAGCTGGGAGTCCCAGAGAGCCAGGTGGAAATTTAAATGAAGCCGAAAAGCACAAAGCAGGAGAGGTTCCTGGTAAATAGGAACAGACTATTCACCTATTCAGACTATTCAAATGGGTACACTATCCACTTAGAAGAACGGAGGGTCACCTTAGGTGTGGAAGCCAGAACTCCCTCTCTTCCTCAGTGGCCTGGTTGCCTTGGCTGGAGAAAATGAGCTCTTTGAAGTTAAAATAAGGTCTATTTGAGGCCTCTGTAGCCCACACTGGGCAATCTCAGGTTCTGCTGAGGTCAGGTGTTTCTCAGGCGGCCTCTGGCAACCCCTAGTTTGTTCCTTCCCAAGGGCTGGCAGTGTTTTCAGTCCCCCGCTGGCTGTGCTCAAATGTGGTCGGTGAGTCGCCTTCAACCTGGTCTGTCTTAAGGGAGTCCCCACATAGCTGAGGGGCTGCCCTGCCCACTGCTTGCGGGTGTCTGAGTGCTGCCTTGGAGAAGGACAGACAGTCATGTCACGCGGGGCCTGAACATGGGCGCTTGCTGCAGGGAGTAGCTCCTGCCTTGCTGATGGAGAGGCACCCAGGAGAGCAGTGCTGGGACCTTCCATCCGCAGCACCAAGGGCAGAAAGGAGCCAGCGTACGGTCAGCTCGGCACGCCAGTCACGGCTGCTGTGTTCCTGTTGTGTGCTGAGAGCCTGCTGCCGCGAGTGTGCGGTGTGTGGAAACGCAGAAGGGGCAGGAAAGAGGGGACTCCACACGTTCCTTCCATTGCACCCATGAGAATACATGCAGGGTGGCAGTCAGTGCTGTCCTATAAAAATAGAAAGTGTGCCACATAGGTCATTTTGAAATGTTCTCAGTGTCACATTAAAAAATACATTAAAGGCTGGGCATGGTGGCTCATGCCTATAATCCCAGCACTTTGGGAGGCCGAGGCAAGGGGATCACGGGGTCAGGAGATCGAGACCATCCTGCCTAACATGGTGAAACTCTATCTCTACTAAAAATACAAAGATTAGCTGGACGTGGTGGCAGGCACCCGTAATCCCAGCTACTCGGGAGGCTGAGGCAGGAGAATCGTTTGAACCCAGGTGGCGGAAGTTGCATTGAGCCGAGATCGTGCCACTGCGCTGCAGCCGAGGGACAGAGGGAGACTCCGTCTCAAAAAAAATAATACATTATAGGATGCCTTAAAAAATCTATACCTGTTTTGTCTCTGTCAGTGGATTAGTCTCAAAAGAAAACATTTGAGGTGCCCCAGCCAGCATCTCATTTTCGGTCTTTTGTGTAAAGATTTACTTTGGGGCCAAGCACAGTGGCCATGCCTGGAATCCCAACACTGGGAGGCAGAGGTAAGAGGATCGCTCAATCCCAGGAGTTCAAGACCAGCCTGGGGAACATGGTAAAACCCCATGTTTACCCTACAAAAATTAGCCAGGTGTGCACATGTGGTCCCAGCCACTTGGGAGGCTGATGCAGGAGGATGGCTTGAGCCCCGGAAGTTGAGGCTGCAGTGAGCAGTATTTGTGTCACTACACCCCAGTCCGGGTGACAAAGCAAGACCCTGTCTCAAACAAAAACAAAATTCGGGGCCTGTGAGTAGATATTAAGCTAGAGTTTTCATTTCTGTACTAAAAGTTCCCACACATCTCAGGAAATGGAAGACTCATCAGCGATTCCTTTTTTCCCCATTTCACTCCCAAAAATGAAGACTGATGATCTAGAGCTAAAGAGCACTGATTGTTACCTGGCTGTCTCTGTCGTTTCCTGTGAAAAACTGTGGGTATTCTCCTTCTCTCCCCCACTTTTCTTTCTTTCTCTTCCTTGCGTCCCTTCGTATCTTTCTCCTGTTCTTGGTTTAGCCTGGCCCAGGCTAACCTGACTGAAACGTGGGTTCCTCTCACAGCATATTATACTTAGTCTAAAGGTGTTCGGCTGTTTGGCTTGTGGATTTGGCCTGGTCTGCACCGTGTGGTTTGTGTGCACTTGAGCATGGCTTATGTACGGTTTCCTCCAGAGCCACCCATTCCACCAGAGAGAGAGAAATGAAACGAAGCAAAGTCTCAAGGAAGTGGCTGGGCAGGAGTCTCTGTTGCAATTAGCTTTCAGTTATGTATTTATTTTCACCAAATAATTATTTTCCATTTCTGCTTATTCCGCATTAAGGCATACACGGTGACTCCTGTCTGTTGTGAAGGTAGCCATCCAGCAAATCAGACCTTTTCCAAGAAGCGAAAACCCTTCCTAGACTTGTGCGTTAAAAGCCTGTGTCTGTTTCTGAGTTCCAGGTGGGAACTGGATATCCGACTGTGCTTCAGGAGCTGTGAGGTCGGTGTCTCCAGCTCAGATCTAACAGCCCCAGAGCAAGTGCCGGAAATTTCAAGAAAAGTGAATCTGGCACATCCATATTCTCAGTATCTGCAGTCATTGAAATTCCAGATCACAATCCAGGAGAATTTAGAGAATGAAGTCACTTTAGAGGCTGGGAGGGAGAGAAAGGCTGAGGGAGCTCCAGATGATGGTGATTCTGCGGTGAGGGAATGAGGTGGCCTGAGGTTCAGTCACCGCCTGGTGTGCGCACGTGCATGCTGCCCTTGAACCCGGCACGAAGTCCTTCCCGGTGATTGCGACGCCCTGACAAGGCTCTTCCCTTCCAACACCCCGCAACGTTTCCTGTTTGTTTCAACCTGTAGGAAGAAGGAGGAGTTGCGGATGATAGTGCCATTTCTAACCTGCTTTGGGTAAGCCTGACTCTAACACAGGTGTCCTCTAGATGGTGGCTGGAGTCACACGTCGCGTGGGTGATTCTCATCCTGGGTGCTCCTTCGGGCGCCCTCCCTGTGCTCCATCTCCAGACCAGACGCAGCCTTTGTCTGCAGTGGAGAGCTGAGCCCACGCCCTTAAGTTATTTTTTTGATCATGTAACGAAAATACTTTAAAGAAGGTGATATTTTCTGTTAAATGTTAAAACTGTCAATGAAAGTCATCGTTCCCTCTCTGCAACTGACAATCGTCTATAAATTAACTCATTTAATTACTGCACAAAGCTGACTCAGGTGCAGTTACCTCGAGTGTGTGGATTTATTTTAGCATTAGCACTTACGGGAGGACTCTCTTGAAAAAACTGAAATTGCAGCCAGCGAATTAACATTCTGTTAGAAAAATCATTGTTTTGTCTCTCCCTCCCCCACGTCCCTGCCCGGCCCGGCTCTGATAAATCTTCTCCTTTCACCTTTAATCCTCTTGCTCTGCTCTGTAGGAACCTGTACATGCTTCTACTTATTCTCCTGCTATTCCTGCTGCCCATAAATACCTGTGTTTTGTGTCGATTAATCAGGTGAGGAAAAGCCGCTCGTCTTAAGCCTCGATGCAATTTCTGAGCAGCAGGGGAAGAACTTCTGTTTAATTTGGGGAAATAACTTATTTGCTGCATTTCACTGTGAGAGAGAGGGGTGTGTGTGTGTGTTGGTACAATTGTGTGTGTCCATGAGAATGTGTATGTATCTATGAGCGTGTGCATGAGTGTGTATCTGTGAGAGTGCATGTGTGTGTGTGTATGTGTGTATCTATGAGTGCATTTCTGGGTGTGTATCTGCGAGAGTGTGTGTCTGTATGTGTGTGGGTATCTGTAAGAGTGTGTGTGTGTGTGTGTGTGTGTGTGTGTGCGCGCACCTGCATATGTGTGTGTTTAATTGGTTCTTCATATATTTAGGGTCAGTCACACACACACTGATCCTCGTGCAGATTTTCAGGTGGGCTTGGTGGTATTAATTCACCTCATAGTCATGAAGCTGGTTTAAGAGGAGAGTGTCCCCTCAGCCTCCACGCTTTCCACCCCGAGTCAGGAGCCCAGGAGATGCGCCGGTGTCCGTGGCTCCGGCTCAGTGAGGCTGTTGTCCTGCTCAGTTCACAGAGGAGGAGGATATGGTGGAGGACGTTTGGGGTGTGGAGGGACAGGGAGACCCAGCGAGGGGAGGCCCCTCCAGTGGCCCTGCTAAAGCAGCAGGAGGAGCTGGTTCCAATGGCCCTATTAAAACGAGAGACCGGCTGGGTGCAGTGGCTCACACCTGTAATCCCAGCACTTTAGGAGGCCAAGGCAGGCGGATAATGAGGTCAGGAGATCGAGACCATCCTGGCTAACACGGTGAAACCTCGTCTCTACTAAAAATACAAAAAATTTGCCAGGCGTGGTGGATTACACCTATAGTTTCAGGCAGGAGAATTGCTTGAACCCGGGAGGCAGAGGTTGCAGTGAGCCGAGATCACGTCATTGCACTCCAGCCTGGGTAACAAGAGCAAAATGCTGTCTCAGAAACAAACAAACCAGAACAAAAAAAACGAGAGACCATGGGCCCCCTGCCCCTTCCCTCCACCCTTGCTGTACTCACTCTGAACCCCATCCTGGAGGGGAGACCGGCCTGGGCTGAGCCACTCTGTAGGTGAAGAACATGAAACACATAAACAGTTGTTTTTTTATTTTTCTGTGGAATATCCCTGATGTCAAAACAGCTCCACTTTGCTATAAAACTGGGTTCCTGTCTCCTCCCTGTGGGGCTTTGCTCCATCACTTCCCTCTGGGCCCTCTGTCCCTTCCCTCTGGGGCCTCTGTCCCCTCCCTCTGGGCCCTCTGTCCCCTCCCTCTGGGCCCTCTGTCCCCCCCCCC
>NW_016107407.1:5936592-5950023 GCF_001604975.1 Cebus imitator | reverse complement strand
CGCCTCTGTCTCCTCCCTCTGGGGCCTCTGTCCCCTCCCTCTGGGCCCTCTGTCCCCCCTCTGGGGCCTCTGTCCCCTCCCTCTGGGGCCTCTGTCCCCTCCCTCTGGGCCCTCTGTCCCCTCCCTCTGGGCCCTCTGTCCCCCCCACCCCGGGGCCTCTGTCCCCTCCCTCTGGGCCCTCTGTCCCCTCTCTCTGGGCCCTCTGTCCCTTCCCTCTGGGCCCTCTGTCCTCTCCCTCTGGGCCCTCTGTCCCCTCCCTCTGGGGTCTCTGTCCCTGCCCTCTGGGGTCTCTGTCCCTGCCCTCTGGGTCCCCTGTCCCTTCCCTCTAGGGCCTCTGTCCCCTGCCTCTAGGGCCTCTGTCCCCTCCCCCTGGGGCCTCTGTGCCCTCCTTTATAGGGCCTCTGTCCCCTCCCTCTAAGCCCTCTGCCTCTTTCTCTTAGGGCTTCTTTTCCCTCCCTCCAGGGCCTGTCTCCTCAGCAGGCCTGGGGCTTTCTTAGTTCTCAGGTGGCCTCTGACGGTGTCGCGATGGGCGTGCTCCGGCAGCAGCAGCAGTTGTTAAGTGACAGGCTCAGGGTTTCACATGAGAAACTGACAGAGAAGGTGTCTGGGGTCCCCCGTCATCATCTCTTGCCTCTTCACAAATGGAAACTCCCCGCTTCTTCTCCCTGGGCGGCCTTTCCCACGCTCCCCTAGTTCATTTCCTCATTTCCCCGAAGCTGGAAACGCTGGTTGTAAGAGCCCAGGCCCCATGTACCCAGCCAGTGTCCACCCCGAGAAAGAGGCTGAAATCTGGAGCAAACTTCCCATCCCAACACAAAGTGGGGAAATGAGCTTCTGTTTCTTTGAAATAAATCAATATTAAACTTTAAAGGAAAAGGTATATTATTGAAATCTTTAGGTGTATCCAGTCCACCCTTCATCTCTTCTGGTTCTGCATCCAAGGATTCAACCAACTAGGGATACTTGGGAATAAAAACAATAAAAAAGAACAATACAACAATTAAAAAATTAAAAACCAATGCAGTAGAACAGCTATTTCCATCATGTTTACCTTGTGTTAGGTATCATAAGTAATCAGGAAATGATTTAAAGTGTATGAGGGGATGTGCACAGGCTGTATGCAAATCCTACACCCTTTCGTGTCAGGAACTTGAGCATCTGTGGATTTTGGTATCTGTGGGAGGTCCTGGAGCCCATTTCCCCATAGACACTGAGTGTTGTTTTGGCTATCCTGGGCCTTTTAACTCTCTACGTAAACTTTATGATCGATTTGTCAATATCTACAAAATATTTTGCAGGGACTTTGGAATTGCGCTCAATTTATAGATCAAGTTGGGACAAACTGACATCTTGACAAAATTGAGCCTTCTTATCCATGAACATGGAATATCTCTCCATATATTGTTAACTTTAAGGGAAAGTAACATTTGCCAAAGACATTTATGTTTCATCGCTTCAAAATATTCTATATTTTTACTTCTGATCAGTTTTTCTCAGCTGAATATAAGTATTTTATATGCCAGGTATGTGGCACTAGCTCATCTGTGTTCTCAGAGGTCAAGTCACTCCTTTTCTTTCCTCCAGCAGTACTGGTATCTTAATATTTAATAATACAAAGGTTCAGAAAGAAAACAGAGCATTTAAACAGCACACAGGCTCTGTCTAAACGGACTGTTTGTGTCAGGCTTCAGCTTCGTTCTCTTCTTTCTCACATACCTCAGGGCTGTACCAGAATAAGATTTCACTTTATTATCTTCCTTTCATCTTAGGAGCTGGTAGATGGTGACAGGACTGGAAAACAGCTACTTTGAGGTCTGAGCCTAGACCTGTGATCTTTTCTTCATCTTTTGTTCAGGCTACTTGAGGCTACATGCAGTGATGAAGGACTGAAATTTCTCTTAAGGAAGGGGCAAAGCTAAATTTCTTTCACAATGAGTAGAATTCGAAATGATGCTAGTGTTTTTGAAAACTGAAAAGCACAACTTTATTACTTTGACTTTATTTCTATTGCTTAATATGTGCTCTTATAATTTCTTCCTTTATAGTTTAGTTTAACTAGATGTGAATGAGTTAAAAATATAAAAGCCAGATCACAGTATTTTCTTTCCATGAAGTCCTTCAGTTGTGGATGAGTTTTACCCTTAAATCTGTCCTAATCCTTATAATACAGCTTAGTTCTGTGCTTTCTTGTTGCATCACATCCCTGCGTGAGAAACATTAGGTGAGATTTGCTATGATTTCCCAGTCAGCGTGTAAAGAGAAGGGCAAACCCATTGGCAACATCATGCAACCTACAAGCATTCGTGCAGATTCATTCTTTGCATAGGTTCTAGCTGTGACCTACCAACTCTCTGACCATCCCTAAACTTCCTACCTATTTCACTATCTTCTACACACACACACACACACACACACACACACGTGCATACACATACACAAATACTCATTTTCTCCTCCACCCTCTCTCTCTGCCTTTCCCCACCACATTCATGGGCTCTATCTTTGAAAGAATAAAGGACAGATGGGGCAGAGGTTCTGTTCAGATTCTTTTCCAACTCTTACTATTCAAGTCAACACTAAACATGTATCGGCTAAACCTGGGAAATGATACAGTACTTATTACTGTACATATGTCCTTCTCTAAACAAGGAAAGAAAAAATTGGAAGGAAAAAACAAGACAATAATGAAGTTTTAAGCTAAAATAAGCAAATGGACAAAGATATCCGTCTTCTTTGTTTTCACATTTTGAGTTCTAAAATGCCATAGCAATTTGTCGTAAATTTTAAATAAATTCTTTGGAGTCTAAATAAACTATATTTTTTTACCTCCTTATAGAGCCACGTAAAATCAGAGAGCAGGAACTGGAGGGCCCTAAGCCAAACTTACCAAGTAACAACATTAAGTAGAAATTTTTAGAGAAACAAAAAACGGTTAATGTTTAATGTTATCATGTAGCAGGGAGTAAAAATCGTTTCTCCTTGACCTAGATCTGGCAAACAAAGGGAAGCTTTAAATTCTAAAATGGTTGTATCATCCCAGGCTTCAAATCCCTCCTGCGCATGAAGGGCTCTGGGGGAATCCCAGTGCTTTGAAAAACAAAATTATTGACTCAAGGCTACCATCTTTCTGAGTCATCATCCACACCCACTACCCCACCCCAGACTTTCAGGATGCCTTAGTGAGTCCAGCACAGAATTTAGTAAGCGAACAGTGAATCACCATGGTGATGTCTGGACCTTTGGAGATGCCAGCTTTCTTGGCACTTGAAATGTTTCTTGAAAATACTTGAAGCCGAGTGCCATCTTAGTTTGGTTAAAATTCGCTCCTGAAACTTCATTTTCAAAGAAAACGTACTCTCTTTATTGAATTTTGATGAGGTATTACGGGCAAGTGAACCTCATAGTTTATTTAAAAAGGGTACATGATTCAGAGAGTTACTTGGAATTAGGGGCTTCTTGCCAATCATGAGGGGAAAAGTTAAGGGTTTTTTTAAAAAAATCAGTAACTTTTAATTTTGATAAAATGTTAAACTGATAGGATTTGGTTGAATGTGACACCAAAAATATTTATACTAAAATTTAATTTCTTACAGAATGTAGTTCTAAAGTTAAATAATCTATAATCATGAATTCNAGCACTTTCATAACCTCTACTGGCACCGCCAATAGTTCCCTCCCTTCTCCCCTCTCCCCCTCACCCCACTTTCCTACCTTCTGTTCCCCCATCTATTTTCCCACCCCAACCAGGTGCCAGGAGTTTGGAAACATTGTGCTCCTCTGCCTTTCAATATCCCGGCACATACTTCCTAAAGTCCAAGATGTTTCCTCCCATAACCACAATATGGGGGTCAAGATGAGGAAGTTAATGTGGATACAAAGTTTATCTAATCCACATCCACCTTAAAATTGTGTCCGTTTCCTCCAGTAATGCCCTTTGTAGCTTGTGGCCCCCACTCCATCTAGGATTCAAGCCAGGATCGTGCATTATGTTTGGTTATCTCTATTTAAGAAAAGGTTGCTTTATTTTTATTTTTTTTTTTTTTTTAAGATGGAGTCTTGCTCTGTAGCCCAGGCTGGAGTGCAGTGGCCCGATCTCTGCTCACTGCAACCTCTGCCTCCTGGGTCCCAGTTCAAGCAATTCTCCTATCTCAGCCTCCCAAGTAGCTAGGATTACAGGCACGGGCCACCATGCCCAGCTAATTTTTGTATCTTTTAGTAGAGACAGGGTTTCACCATGTTGGCCAGTCTGGTCTTGAACCCCTAACCTTGTGATTTGCCCTCCTTGGCCTTCCAAAGTGCTGGGATTACAGGTGTGAGCCACCGCGCCCGGCCAGGAAAAGATTTTAACCTAATTTAAATTGGCAGGGACCTCAAAATCACCTCTGGCTATGAGGGCTTTATAGAAGAATCCTTTGAAAGAAAGATTCCTCACTTAGATGCTGGAGACGTCCACGTTCATGGCTTAAACCAAATGGTCCCAGTGCAGACCTAGTTTTGTGCTGCCGGAAAGGAAGGGAAGGCCCCTCTCCTCTGTCAACCCCCATCATTCCGGGGCATTAAGAAGATGAACGGTGCCAGCCTCCGCCCTCTTCCTGTCGCTCCTGAATCAGGAAGTTCCCTCCCGTGGGGCAGGGCAGGAAAGTGGTGGCCAATGGGGTGGAAAGGCCTGGGGAAGAGTCTCTGGATGGCTTCGCTCGGGGCTCTCCGAGTCCTCCCTGTGTCAGCGCCAGGCCATAGGATCACGCCGATCCACGGTGACGTCTTAGCTGAGGAAGACGCCTTCGGAAGGCAGAGAAGCTGGGGACCTGCTGGAGAAGGTGCGGATGCTCAGATGTGGTTTGAAAGCGGATGCACCAGGCCGGGCGCGGTGGCTCAGGCCTGTAATCCCAGCACTTGGGGAGGCCGAGCCGGGCGGATCATGAGGTCAAGAGATCGAGACCATCCTGGCCAACACGGTGAAACCCCGTCTCTACTAAAAATACAAAAATCAGCCGGGTGTGGTGGCGTGCGCCTGTAGTCCCAGCTGCTTGGGAGGCTGAGGCAGGAGAATCGCTTGAACCCGGGAGGTGGAGGTTGCAGTGAGCCGAGATCTTGCAACTGCCCTACAGCCTAGCGACAGAGGGAGACTCTGTCTTAAAGAAAGAAAGAAAGAAAGAAAGAGGATGCGTAAGCAGCAGGGGCCTTCCTAGGGGAAAGCCACAGGGCAGGGCCCGGAGCCACCACTGCCCCCAGAGCCCCTCCCAGACGAGCCCCAGGGCCACAGCCAGGGACTTGCCTCCTGCTGGGGAGGGGGCGCCTGTCTGCCCTTCCTTCCTGGCCTTAGCTCCGCAGCTCCTGTGCTTTGTGCCTCGCCGCAGACAGGGGTCTTGGGGTGCAGAGAGGAGTCGCTTGAAGGCGGAGGGAAAGCGGACTCCGCCGCCAGCGTGTGAGGACCTCCTGCCCTGGTGCCGCCCGCGACCACCACCCACACTCTCCTCCCGGCACAGCCACTCAGTGCCTCGTCCTCTGCCTCCGTCCCTGTCCCTCCCTCCCTCCTCAGCCCCCCTCCCCGTCCCAGGCCTGTCCTCTGCCCCGTCTCCCCATCCCAGGCCTGTCCTGAGCCCCTGCTCTTTTCCTTATGTCTCTTAAGCATCCTTCTAGTGAGTGATGATTTCCCTTCCTGCCCTGTGATACCAGATTTTATTTATCTTTCTCATCTTTCAAGAAAGTTTGCTTTCTCACAGATCTAAACCCTTTGCAGGTCTGGTAATTGAAACAAATTTTAAAACTTTTATTGACATAATCAATCAAATATATGTACATAATGAGAGGTACTTCTAGAATATTACCTAAAACGAGTTTTAAACCATTTAATGGTATTTTTTATTAAATTTTTTAGCTGCAATACTTCTCCAGTTCACAGGAGGAAGGAGCAGAATCATTCATTCATTCAGTTTTCCTTGTAGGTGATAGTGATTTGCATATTCTCCGGATGTTGTTCGTCCAGGGATGCATTGCCATCTAAGTGGCAGTGTCATCTAAGGATTTCACATTTATTACAAATGAGTACAGAGAACACTCACTTCTCATTTTGTTTTATGTAAATGCACTAATCAGTTTTCTTTCCACTGCCTTCTACTTAGGTTAGGGAAGCCTTACTCATGCTTCTCTCACTAGGTTTTCTTCCAGCTGGGTATGTTCTCCAGGCTGGGATTCCTCCCTTTCCCTTTCATATGTCTCTTACTTGCCCTTTTAAAGATTCCCCACCCTGCTTCTCGGTAAATATACAAAGAAATGCATTTCTGGTTTCCGCCCACACCGGAATTGGACAGGACCCTCCAACACCCACAGTCGGTCTAGACCTGCCCCGTGCTTTCTTCTGAAAGGTTGTCCCTCCTTGGGTTACTGTCTGTGTCATGTCCCCAAGGCCACTGTCCCTCTCTCCCCTCAGCCTGGAGGAGAGCTCCCGTGCTGGGGCCTTTTGCTGGCGAGTGTGACACAGCTCATTCTGCAGATGGCACCAGTGCACTCTCAGCTGCCCCTGACACCCCCAAAGGGCCTCAGAACTCGCAGCTGCTTCTGCTCGAGTTCACGTGTCATGGACATGTTTTCCTACGGTTTGACTGTTCATTTTGGAATATTGGCTTGTCAGCCACTGCAGTCCTTGGAAATAATAAAATCCTGTCTGCATTTGCAGTTGGTGGTCCCATAGTCGCGGTACCTGTGAAATGTATGTGTGTGTGTCTGCAGGTGTGTAAATTCTTATATGTCGTGCCATCTACCTTGGGACTCCTGGAGATCCGTCAGGGTCCCAGGGATTTCCAGACGTGACCCTGAGGTGCTCAGTAGCTCATCTGTGTGTTCCGCAGGTTTGGCGTCACCCACTGCCGTAACCCCTGTGGCCTCACCCATTTGCAGTAAAGCAAGAGGCACCACCCCTGTTTCCAAACCCCTGGAAGGTAAGTGGCCAAGGCCCCGGCCATGCCAAGCAGTTTCTGACCAGAAGAGGCCTTCGTGATGCTGTCTCACTGATGGTTTCTGCTTGCCTAGATATTGAAGCCAGACCAGATATGCTGTTATCAGACCTGAAGCTGGACAGGCTGGAAACCTTTCTAAGGAGGCTGAATAACAAAGGTACCTACCGGAAGCCAGAAGGCTTCGCTCTCAGAATCTCTAAATCCTAATTCTGATTGCTTTTCTTCCTCAGCTAAATTGTTTTCTTTCTATTATGGCTTCACTAATCCATACTGCCATCATGATCTTTGTCGTTATCTTTCAAAACCTGAAGTTTTGGTCAAGCCTGATTAGACTATCAAACCCTGACTCACTTGATAATGTAGTAAATTGGGGACTTCCAATAATACATTTTTTAATTGATCTAAACGCTTGGATGTCATCCAATCAGAATTGTGAACTGAGTGATTTTGCATCTAACTCTGAAAGCAGATTATTCCATGTTGGCAAAATCAATGTGATCTTGGGCCTGGTGAACTTTAAATTACATGTTATCAATTTCCAATAAGGTAAAAGCTAATATTATTTCTTATATCACAAATGATTTCTAAAAATGGCAAATGAATGTTGAAATAAATATTTCAATATAAAAGTCAACAAAATACACAAAAATAAAAGAGTAACATGCAGAAATAGCCTTTTATCTCTTGATTAAAATGTCCAGTCCTGGAAACTTAGCAAATACTAGGCGCTGGGAGTTAATACTGTTTACAGCGACCACTAAAAGGTTGAAAACAATACAGTCACCACTAAACGGAAATATCAAAGTGTAATATAATCACTAAACTAGCTAGGCAAGGAATGCCAGTCGGCAAAGCATTTATTCCACACGTGGAACAGTGATCTAGGCTGTGGGTCAGCAAGCAATGGCCACTGCCGAATCCAGCTGCCCGCCTGCTTTTACTTCGTGTTGTTCGTTTGTTTGTTTTTTAGAGACAGGATCTTGCTCTGTCACCCAGGCTGGAGTGCAGTGGTGCCATCATAGCTCACTGTAGCTTTGAACTCCTGGGCTCAAGCAATCCTCCCACCTCAGCCTCCCGAGTACATGGGACTATGGGCATGCACCACCAAGCCTGGCTAATTGTTTTGTCTGGTTTTGTAGAGATGGGGGTCCCACTATGTTGCTCAGGCTGATCTTGAATTCCTGGGCTCAAGCAATTCCCCTGCCTTGCTCTCCTGAAGTGCTCAGATTATAACCATGAGCCACCATGCCCAAACATGTTTTTGTAAATAAAGTTTTATAGAAACACATCCATGCGCATTTGTGAACTACTGTCAACAGCCTTTGCATTTTAACAGCAGAACTGAGTAGTTGCAACACAGGCCCTGTGTCGCCCCTCCCCAGGCAAAGCCTAAAGCGTTTACTGCCTGGCCCTTTTTGGAAGAAGTTTGCCAGCATTTGATGTAGCACGAGGCTGAGGCTAGTTCATAGCTTCTGTTACTTCAGTAGAAGCAAGCACAGGTTCAGAAGCGTTGAGTGGGCCGCGTGTGCTGTAATGTAAGGCCAGCCTCCCTCTCTCCTGTCATGGTACTGAGGGAGATCTGTTCAGGTGGGAAGTCCTTACGTGGCCGATGAAGTAAGGACCTGGGAAGCAACCACAGGACCCTGTATATCACAGTCGTGTTTCCTCCACTCCTGGAACGTAGGCGGAAATACAGTTTTTAAACTACTGTGAGGCATCATTGTAGTCCTTGTTTCTATAAAACTCTTACGTCATTTGCTTGTTTGTTGATAGTTGGCGGGATGCAAGAAACGGTGCTCACCGTCACCGGCAAATCTGTGAAGGAGGTGATGAAGCCGGATGATGACGAAACCTTTGCCAAATTTTACCGCAGCGTGGATTATAATGTGCCGAGAAGCCCTGTGGAGTTGGACGAGGACTTCGATGTCATTTTCGATCCCTATGCACCCAAGTGAGTTATTTGGGTCTCCGTCTTTCCTCCACTGAGAAGGGCCTCCGTCGCCTGCTTGCACACAGAACATTCACGGGGCTCTTCCCCGGCGTGACCTCCTTCTCCTTCTAACTCCATCACCGCAGCGTTAGTATTCTAGGGCCAGGGCGCGATGTGGCAGGAGCCAGGGGCACGGAGCCTCGCAGCAGATAAACGTGCAGGCGGGCAGACCGGATGTGCACGGGGGCAGACCGGATGTGCACGCGGGCAGACCGGATGTGCAGGCGGGCAGACCGGATGTGCAGGGGGGCAGACCGGATGTGCACGGGGGCAGACCGGATGTGCAGGCGGGCAGACCGGATGTGCAGGCGGGCAGACCGGATGTGCAGGCGGGTAGACCGGATGTGCACGCGGGCAGACCCGTGGGCCACAGATGCTTGTCCTGTGCCATAAAGAGGGCGTCACTGGACTTTTCACATGACTTGAATATTGTTTTGCAGTTTTTAGGCTTACATCACTTAGCAGAGAGTTCAACACCTGTCTTTCGTTTGACATATTGAATTCTTAAACTTTGCAAAATATTTGGATGAGATAGGCTCAAATTATTACAGCTAACTAGAAAATCAGTAAGCATGTTACTTAGCTTCTAATCATATACGAAATCAATAGCTCTGAGGGTTTTCTCGGTGATGACTTAGGGTTTCTCTTCCCACAGGAACATGACTAAACCAACCAAGAAAAGTGATTATGGTGTTAGGATTTCTTCAATTTCAAGTGCCAGGAAAAAGATCCCAACTCAAACCGACTTGAGCTAAAAAGAAAAGTGCGCAGGGGTTTACTGGCTCACTCGCCGAAAAGTGCAGATGTGACCTCGGGTTCTAGAGCCCCTCAGAACAGTCTGCCTTGGCTGTTTTCCTTTGGGCTGGCCTCCCTCTCTGTCAGGCAGTGGCCTGGCGGCAGATGGACACCCCAGCTGTGGAGTCACAAGGCTGCCTCCTTGGCCAGCCCGGCACAAGTAGCTTCTCTTCCCAGTAGTCCCAGCAGAAGGTCGAGGTTTGATTTTCTTGGCTTCAACGTGAGCCTGAATCCATCCCTAAACCAGTCACTATGGCCAGTGGGACAGAAGATGCCAACAGGCTGAAGGCGGGTCTCCGGGTCCTCTCCAGAGCCACAGTGGGGACACAGAGAGTTTCCACAAAGGAAAATCCAGATGTTATTAGGAGAAGCAGAGGCCACACCTATGGCAGTCCACCACATCCATCTGGTCTTTCCTGCGAAATTCTCAGAGTGACATATCATACCATTTCTACAAGCTGCTCCTGATACATTCTTTGTATATTTCAGTTTGCGTGTTTTAATTTCCTACCATAAAAAATCAAACCTTTGCCATTTTCCACCTCAAAATAGTATTTTGGGTATTTGTACACCTAGCTGTTTAACCATTTCTCAGTGTCACTGTTTAAACTGGTGTATGTCATAATTTAAATATATATGTATATTTACACACATGTGACACCATGGTACATAAAGAGGCCTTTCGGGCACAGAGACCCACGCAGTCCGAGGTGGACAGTGGCAGCAGGGGCCTGTCGGGAGATCACTTAGCTCGGTCTGCTCACCTTCCCCAGTCTGGTTTTCCACCCCAGGGAGTTGTGAGAACGTGGGGTGGTCACAGATGGTGGCGGGACTGTTTTATTTCAATATACTCTTACAAAGAGTGGTTATTTTTCAGAGGGGGCAGTGAGTTGTGTGGAAGCTAGTCATGGAGGGACAGCAAGGAGACCAAAAGCTATGGCATGGGAGAAGGTTTAGTCTGAGCAGAGAGGATCACATCAAGGAGCCGTGGTCTGCAAGTTCCTGAAGGGCTTGCCGGAGACAGACAAGTAGACATGGGAGTGTGATTCCAAAGTGAGAATGAGGATGTGTGCATGGGTGTGGTGAGGAGAGGCAGGAGCTCCCAGACCCCTAGAGCTGTCTAGCAGAGCCTCGAGCTGCCCGGAAGTACTCCACACCCTTAGGCAGACCAAGGGGCATGAGTGAGTGGGGGCATCCGGGCGTGGCTGGGGTTTGAACTCAGTAGGCTTGCATCCCTCTTCCTTCTCCAAGATTCTACAAGTCCACCTCAGGGGAGTTGCAGTGGGGGGAGGAGTTGCAAGATTTGTAACAAAATCAGGAAATACACTGTGGAGACCAAGACCTGCAGGTCACCAGGCGTGGGGGTGTCGCAGACTGGAACCACACTCTGCTTCCATCCGCAGATTGACGTCTTCTGTGGCCGAGCACAAGCAGGCAGTCAAGCCCAAGTGCCAGGTTCAGGCCTCCAAAAACCCCCTGAAAATGCTGGCGGCCAGAGAAGATCTCCTTCAGGAATACACTGAGCAGAGACTAAACATTGCCTTCATGGAGTCAAAGCGGATGAAAGTAGAAAAGAGTGAGTATCTGAAATCCCTGCGTGCTCCCGTGCTTGGGAATGGCTTCTTCCGTTGCTTTAATCATGTCTTGGTTTTCTGCCTGTGAAGGCCAATAATGGTGCTCAGAAACCCTTGTGAAGTAAAAAAGGAGTAAATATAAACATACGTGTGCACGCTTACCTAGAATTGAAGGATTTGTCATGGAAATTCTCACAATGTGTATCACCTGTTTAGTTGGTTAATTCTAATTATACTGGAATTTAGTTTTTTGTCTTTGTTTTTTTTTTTGTTTGTTTGTTTGTTTTGTTTTTTTTTTTTTTTTTTTTTTTTTTTTAAAGACTTGGGTCTCATCATGTTGCCAGGCTCATCTCAAACTCTCTGGCCTCAAACAATTTTCCCACCTTGAACTTCCCAAAGTGCTGGGATTACAGGCAGGAGCCACTGCACCTGATTACAAATTATCCTATTTTGATGGTTTTTTTTCTGGAAGTGAGAAGAGATGGCTATTTCTGAGTATCTTAATTCAGCCATTTTCAGCTCTGTAGATCCTGAACAGTCATTCTTCATTTAATCTTATTCAAGATTACATGATTACATTACAATCTCTTATAGTAAAACGGCTCAAATCACTGGTGTTTCTAATCCTAGATTTTTATATTATTCATTAACACATATCCAGTGCTTTTCAAATTGTTCTTGGTAGGACCCTCAGCTTCTAAAGTTAGGATGTGAGCTGGAGGGAGCTGGTTGGGTGCAGTGGATGGAGGCGAGGAGGTGGGCTCCAGACTCATCCTCAGCGTAGGCTGAGCCATGCTGCTCTGATCTGCCCAGTAATGTGGGGTTCCATCATTCTGAAACAGTGGTTTTCTTGGTTTGAGGTGACAACATACACAATCTTGATTTTTGGAATAATTTTGTTATAATTTTCATTTCCCCATAACACTCACAAACCAATTTCCTAATGTTTTTCTTAGAAATATAGTATTTAGCTGAAGTGGTTGAGTCCTTTCATTATAACTGGTTTATTTAGAAAGCGTATTTCAGACTGGCATAGTGGCTCACACCAGCACTTCAGGAGGCTGAGGCAGGAGGATCACTTGAGCCAGGGAAGTCAAGGCTGTAGTGAGCTGTGATCACACCACTGCACTCCAGCCAAAAAAAAAAAAGAGTGAAAAAAAAAAAAAAAAAAAAAAAAAAACAAAAGCGTATTTCAAAATCAAGCTAAAAATCATATTTTGAAATCACACCATAATGAATTGACAAGTACTTTTACATACGTTTCCTGTGCCTCCACTTTTGAGGGCTCAGGGGTTGGATTAGTGATGACTAACAGACTCGTTGGTGTTTGTTGTTTTGCACTGAAAACCCAACGTCTTGTAATTACAACCTTAACTCCGAGAGCAGAAGACCTCAAGATATCGTCTAGTTGATCACTTTGCCTTCAGCAAAAGATTAGAACCTAATCATCCCTTACAGAGTGTCTGCTTTTTTTCTCTTTATGTATAAAGGCTTTTGGTGACAGATGTCTAACAGTCACCGGCATCTACACATTCCAGCATGTAAAAGTTGTTAGGATTTAGAACAGCTTTCAGTGGAGCTGCAGCAAGTGCATCCAGCTCCTGGCTTTGTGCTAGAGCAGCTGGCCCGCGTGGTCTCAGTTCTCGTCCCTCTGCACAGTGCGGTGTGACACTTACCAACAAGCCGTTTATATTCTCGATGCTGTGTTTAGTTCCCAGCACGGTGGTTAAGCATTGAATTGCACATTTGATCGAACTTGAGTATGTTTCCCTCTCGGGACTAACTTGAAAAGACAAAGGTGCTGGGTCGGTTGTGAATGATTTCTGACAGTAAATATTGTCGCTGTACCTGGACCTTCTGTGTTGTGTTTTCTTCTTCAGCCCGCCCAGTGTCTTCCAACTCCACCTTCTCAGAAGTCACCCTGGCGGGTTTAGCCAGTAAAGAAAACTTCAGCAGCGTCAGCCTGCGGAGCGTGAACCTGACGGAACAGAACTCTAACAACAGCGCCGTGCCCTACAAGAGGCTGATGCTGCTGCAGATTAAAGGTATTTCAGAGCACCTGGGCCCAGTGACTCAGGGCCCGTGGTTTCTGTGTGGTCACCCGAGGAGTCCTGAT
>NW_016107407.1:5929414-5935997 GCF_001604975.1 Cebus imitator | reverse complement strand
AAAAAAAAAAAAAAAAAATTAGTGGCAAGCTCAAATAAACGATCTCTGTCCTGAGTCCTAACCCAGAGACCACATGGTCAGTGTAATTGTGGAAAGCTCAAAATCAACAAATACTTTGGAGAAGGTGTTGAAAGCCACAGAAGGCCGTGCCTCCCTCCTTCCAGTGGAGAGGCCCCTAGGGTTCACAGTGGAAACTCCCCAGGGGAAGATCAGACCCTTCCTGAAGGCATGGCGTCCCTTGCTGAGGCCACAGATGTAAGTGTGTGCAGGGGGTGGCCAGGGGAGAGAAAGGCCCCAGTTGAGGAGTGAAGGAGGGGAAAAGGAGCCCCTGTGTTCATTTCCCTGGAAGGGGGAGCCTCAGTTCACTCACACATGTAACACTAATAATGGTCCTGAGAAGCGGGTGACATTTAGGAAAGCAGGAACCAGGGAAGGGGTCACTAGTGCTGTCATGATGCCCTTTCTAAATCCTCCTGCTGCCACCCTGGGCCATGGGAACTCTTATTAGCAAATGAGTTCTTTAGAAGTGAAAGCGTCCGCAGCAGGGAGGCTTCTGATGTGGGCTGTGTCCTGTCCCTGTTCTGTCTGGGAAGACAGTGACCTCCCCGTTCTGTCTGGGAAGACAGTGACTGTTTGCCTTGTGTTCAGGAAGAAGACACGTGCAGACCAGGCTGGTAGAGCCTCAGGCCTCAGCGCTCAACAGCGGGGACTGCTTCCTCCTGCTCTCTCCCCACTGCTGCTTCCTGTGGGTAGGAGAGTTCGCAAACGTCATAGAAAAGGCGAAGGTTGGTATCTGGAAACTAAAAATGCTGTAGCAAATGTCCCCTTTACACACTGGTAGAGTGTTCTTCCTGATGTCGGTCACAAAGCTTCTCAAACGCCAGGTGTTGCGTTCAAGTGAGAAGGGATAGGTGGTATTTCTTTTCCTGAATGTCTCTCAAACAAGCTTTCATTACATGTTTGAGTGGGATGTTTTAGGACCATGACCTACACCACCAGCGTTTAGGTCCTGGGTTCCTTCTTACTCCTGTGTAAGAAAAGGAACTGGCCCCACTTTGAAGTCCTTTATCTCAGGTCACTCTGAAGTTCCTCCATAGACCTATTAAATGAGAATGTCATGGGGTAAAGCCCAAAGAATGAGTGCTTCTTAAAAGCGTCACATGTGACCTATTGAAGATGGAGAATTATTGCTCTAAAGAATTGAAGCTCCCTGGTCTTTCAGTTACATTTTCTTGAGGTCATTGAAAATACCCAGTAACCAGCATCCACCCACCCCCGTGGTCACGAGGCTTTCCTTTCAGGCGCACTCTGTTTCCCTCTCTGGTTTTGACATGTGCCACTCTGTCTAGCCAAGGGCTTTTCTACCAGGTCATGCGTTCCTCTCTTTTTTTAGGCTTCAGAACTTGCAGCTTTAATTCAGACAAAGAGGGAACTTGGTTGTAGAGCTACTTATATCCAAACCATTGAAGAAGGAATTAATACACACACTCATGCAGCCAAAGGCTTCTGGAAGCTTCTGGGCGGCCAAACCAGTTACCAGTGTAAGACTTTATTGTACTTCAGAGATTGACAAAATGTGAATCTTCTTTCTTCTCCCTTAACTCATTCTAAACTAGCTACTTTGCAATGGAAAATGTGATGCTCTCCTGTTGTTCTTATCCCTAAGCTGCTGGAGACCCAAAAGAAGATGAACTCTGTGAAGCAGCCATAATAGAAACTAACTGCATTTACCGCCTCATGGATGACAAACTTGTGCCTGATGACGACTACTGGGGGAAAATTCCAAAGTGTTCCCTTCTGCAGCCCACAGAGGTACAGTCTGTGGGCTCTGCCCTTCAATGACAAAGCACATCAAAAGTACTTGGCACAGGCTGCCCAGTAAATTAGATAGCAAGTTTCCAATAAGGTTAGCCAGTGTCAGTACTCATTGTAGATCATTTACAGCTTTTCAAAGGATATTTGTGATTTCAACACATCACTGAAATCTTAAATGCTAATATGGAATCCAGAATATTGTTCAGACAGCATGGACCATTGAAGACTTTTATGTCTTAAGCAAAATGTAAATATTACTTAGCCCTGTCTCTTGCACTTTGCATAAACATTATAATAAAATATTTTTCAGTCCTTAGTTTGAGGAATAATAGATGCATGTATGTATAATTTGTGGATTTGCCAATTAATGTGCTGCTTTTGTCCTGTCACGCCAGTAAATACTGGTTAATCACATACATTTCCAGTCCCGTTAAGTCTGCTAAGTGTCGAGAAGGTGGAAGACACACAAGGCCCTTCAGTGTAACTGGGCAGAAGAGCGTTAGGAGGAATGTCATCTGGAGCGAGGGTGGCTGTGTGATATGTATTGGCATTTACCTAGGAAAAATGTCACAGAAAAAGAAATCTTCAGGAACAATTTTACATAGAAAGTGAAACTGAGCTGAGTTTAGAGTTAAGCAAAATTTGAATTGCTGGAAATGAAGGGAGAAATCATTCTAAGAGAAAGAATAAAAGGAACCATGAAAATAGAAATAGCACTACGTTCAGGTATTCATTCAGCAAACACTTAGTAATCAACCCCTCCTGTGTGTATTGCTATGATCTGATCCTTGCCCTTAAGGATCTTGGAATTGTGTACAGGAGAGAAGATATCATTGGACCCTCAGTGCCTGGTGTGTGAAGGAGCCTTTGTGTATATATTAAGTGGATGAGTGAGCACATGAGAGAGGGAGGAACGGGAGAGGGGGAGGAAGGAAAGAACTTAGGAAGACATGCTTACACAACTCTTGTGGATCACAAGAGGAGGGAACATTATCTCGGCCACTTAGGACACTGGGAGGAGGAATCACGCCCCCGGGGCAGAGGCTGGCTTGGTGGGGCAGTGCCAGCTGAGATCTCATGGCCTTTTTGTGTCTGTACCGGTCGCCCCCTTAGGATTTCTGTCTTCCTGCGTTTGACTCGCTGGCAACAGAGACCCTGATTCAACTGTTGCACGTTCTTGAAGTTAACAAATTCTTTTGTGCCATTTCTCCCAGGTACTGGTGTTTGATTTTGGTAGTGAAGTTTACGTGTGGCATGGGAAAGAAGTCACGTTAGCACAATGAAAAATAGCATTTCAGCTGGCAAAGCACTTATGGAATGGAACGTTTGACTATGAGAACTGTGACATCAATCCGCTGGATCCTGGAGAATGCAATCCGCTGATCCCCAGGTACCCCTGCCACCGCCCAGGATGGCAGATTCCATTCGATCCTCTGTTCTCACCGCAGTCCTCTACTCTCGCTCTTTATAGGGTTCACTTTTCATAAACCATTATATGCAGTGGACCGTGAATATTCACAGAAGGAACACTTCTTTTACTTTTATCCAACTACTGCAGAAATATGGATGCTGTAGTCTTCTGGAAGAGGTTTATGTGATAGTTGATTTTTTGAAGTGAGCAGGCGATGCTGCAAGTTCCCACCTGCGGCACTCCAGGTGCTGCTGTGGCAGATGAACAGCAATTGTTTAAACAAATCACATGCGGATCTAAAAGGCTTCACCAGATCTGGAATTCAGCCACTGATGTGAAGGTGCAGAAGCAACATGCTTCTTCTAATTCACACCTTCCCAGCATCGCCCTGGAATTCCAGGATTTATTTGGCAGCAGATGATGTTGATGCCTTTCCGCCTTTTGGGAAGGGAAGACGGGGAGGAGATGGCATTAAAATAATGACTGTGATTTTAATGTTTCCCACATGTACTGGACTCTTTAAAGTCATTTTGGCAATTCAATAGAATATGCGAAAACTCTAAAATTATGATTATGAAACAAAGAATTCTTACAGGCAAAGCACTGTTGTTTTTTTAACTATCAGACCAAAAAAGTAGTGCTTTTTAACTATATGTGTCATTATAATAGATTAGAAATTAAAGGATTCCACTATGTTGGCCGGGATGGTCTTGAACTCCTAACCTCAGGTGATCTGCCCGCCTCGGCCTCCTAGAGTTCTGGGATTACGGCCGTCAGATCTACCTTTTTCTAAATTATCTGTGTTCTTGGGCACAGCACAGAATCTGAAATCCCAAGCCCGCACAAGAGCTCCAGGTGGGGCTGTGCTGTTGTCTTTCCTGTCTCTCTGTGCTGCCCCCAGCTGCTGCCCTGGCCAGTGACCTAGAAATAAGTGTGCAGAAACACACTTTGTGATCTATGAGTGTGTCCGTTTCAGTGACAGGAGATCTCTGTACTCTGGAGAGCTTAGCTGAAACATGACATAAAATGTAGAGAATTGGGGGAGGGGAGCTGCCTGTTCCCTACATCTGCTAATTAATTGAAGGGAAACTTGGTGAGTGTCTGCAGGTGACTGGGTGGCATAGATCAGATGATGAGTAAGGTTTGCCCACAGCTCCTGCCATTGCTGTGGCAAATACTAAGTAGTATCCTAAGGACAAGAATTTGCTAGAATGTGGCCAGATACAGGGGCCCACGCCTGTAGTCCCAGCACTTTGGGAGGCTGAGGTGGGAGGACTGCTTGAAGCCAGAAGTACAAGACAGCCTGAGCAACGTAGTGAGACCTGATCTCTATTAAAATATTAGCCAGGCGTGGTGGCACATAACTGCAGTTCCAGCATTTCCAGAGACTGAGGCAGGAGGGTCACTCCAGCCCAGGAGTTTGAGGCTGCAGTGATCTACGATTGTGCGACGGCACTTCAGCCTGGGTGACAGAGCAAGATCTTATCTCAAAAAAAAAAAAAAAAAAAAAAAAAAAAAAAAAGAAAAAAAAAAAAAAAAAAAAGAACTTGCTAGAATGTAAGAAAAGCCTAGTCCTGACATGGTTCATGTCACATTCAGGCACACCAAAAACTCCATGGATGCAAAGGTTTGCAAAACTTCAGACTAAAATAACAAAATGTCGTTATTTGGTAAAATGCAGGAAAATAAACCATTTGTTCTATATACCGCTTATGTGCTTTGAGGTTTTCTCCAGTAGCCGCTGTGTTTTAGATTCCTTTGTTTAACTTGGCTTAATCTTGGTTCTTTTCCTGTTTATTCTCCCAACCCCCCAACCCCCACCCTGCAGAAAAGGACAGGGGCGGCCCGAGTGGGCGATATTTGGGAGACTTACTGAACACAATGAGACGATTTTGTTTAAAGAGAAGTTTCTGGATTGGACGGAACTGAAGCGACCACATGAGAAGAACCCTGGGGAGCTTGCCCAGCACAAGGTATCCCAGCGACCAGGTCTCAACCTCGGGGCTTGGTTCGGGTCCCAGCAAAAGTGGCCTTGATGTAAAATGATCAAATCATGTAGTTCGTGTGGCCATCACCTCAGATTTATCATTTCTTTGTGGTGAGAACATTCAAATCCTCTCTTCTAGCTGTTCTGAAATATGCAATACAGTGTTGGGGACAGTTGCCTTTCGTGCCGTAGAAAAGCAGCTTGTTCCTCGCTCTGATTGTCACTTTGTGCTGTTGGCCAACATCTCCCAACCCTCCCTCTGCTCCCTCCTTCCCTCACCCCCTCCCCATAAAACAGATGCCTGTATCAGCATATCAAATTGTACACATAAAAATGTGTCAACTAAAATACTTTTTTAATCAACATAAACACACACACCCTTAAAGCTGGGAAGCCTTCCCTGGACTCACGAGAACAGCAGACTGGCCTCCAGTTCTAACCCGACTCCGGGAGGTGAAGAGTCTGGTTTGCACCTGTTCTCGGGCATCCATGTGCTGTTGTGGCGATGGGTGTTCAGACCTCCCAGAGTCTTCCTGGAAATGCAGCCTTTCCCACACTGCAGTTAAGCATCCTGGGACAGAGTGTGGAAGCTGTATTTTTATGCTGTCGCATGAACAGTTGAAGCAGCTTTGAGTGTGACAAGGAATGGCTGTGGAAACAGGCAACCTCCATGTTCCCCTGTAGGAAGACCCCAGGGCTGACGTCAAGCCGTACGACATGACGCGGATGGTGTCCATGCCCCAGACGACAGTGGGCACCATTCTGGACGGGGTGAACGTCGGCCGTGGCTATGGCCTGGTGGAAGGGCAGGACAGGAGGCAGTTTGAGATCACCAGTGTCTCCGTGGATGTCTGGCACATCCTGGAATTCGACTATAGCAGGCTCCCCAAACAGAGCATCGGGCAGTTCCACGAGGGGGACGCCTATGTGGTCAAGTGGAAGTTCATGGTGAGCACGGCAGGTTAGTGAGCGCTCGTGGTTTCTTCCAGTTGAAAGAGGCTGGCTGGCAGCCCTGCGGGAGCCAGCTTCCCCAGCACACCCTGTGTGCCCTCTGCTGTGTGCACACGTGCAGTGGGGCACTCCAGTCATGCGTCCTTGAGAGCCACTAAGTAAACCACAGAGGGGGAAAAGAAGTCAGGCCGAATCCCTAACAGCCTAGCCTTGCTGAGGCCGCTGATGTTCACCTGTAGAAATTGACTTGCACGTCAAGGCTTCCTGGCTCCCTCTCTCCCTTCCTGTCCCTGTCCCCAGAGCTGTTCTGGGAAAGCGATGATTGGCCTCTGAGTGATATTTCTCATGTGCCTGTGTGCTGCTTCAATTAAAGTCGTTAAGTAGAGAATATCTTTGTGATTTAACGCTGGAACCAAATG
>NW_016107407.1:5902343-5929002 GCF_001604975.1 Cebus imitator | reverse complement strand
GGGAGGCACAGGCTGATCAGATACCTGCAGGCGCAGAACCACGTGATTTCTTTCCTGATTGACACAAGATGCATCTGTGCATCAGCTGGCATTTCCGGGGCACCTACTCTATGGGAGACACTTTTTGTAGAGACCAAGTAAATATTTCAGGTCCTGTCTCCAAGACGCACGTGGTATCAATGACGTAGAGCAAGTGCAGGAACAGCCAGCAGGCAACCTTGCTGGGCACCGGGCGGTGGGGTTGTGTGCTGGGGTTGTGTGCTGTGCAGAGCCCGGTTGTGGCCCAGAGGTTTCCCCCCGCCCCCTGGGGCACGACGCTGGGTCTTTACTTGCCTCTAGCTGAGGGCCTCCCAGGCTCCCTGAGACTTGTTCTGTTGTGATGTTAATTTCTCAGATGAGGACCAGGACAGTAAGATCAAGGAGCCTGCCTGAAGCCACACAGCTAGCAGAGAGCTGAGCTGGACACTCACATCCAGGCGCCCTCTTTCCAAACCCAACGTGCTGTTAACCCGCTTGGTGGGCAGGAAGTCAGAGGGGGGCTCCAGCACAGGATGTGGGGAGCCGTGAGTTTGGCTACAAGGAGGGGCCGAAGAGCCCAGTCACCAGATCAGGGAGCAGGTCAGGGTTGAACCAGCAGCAAGGCGACTCGAGGCTGGCTGCTGAGCACACCAAACTCCAGGGGCTCCTTAAACAGCAGGAATGGGATCTTTCAGCGCCCAGGCAGCTCCTGTCTCTTCTTCCAGGGAGCAATGGGGTGGTGGACAAAGACCCCCAGTGGGAGGGACTCCCTTCCCTTCCCTCCCCTCCCACTCTCCCCCTTCCCCCTCTCCCCTCTTCCCCTCTTCTTCCCTCCGCTTCCTTGGCAGGGTCTCACTCTGTCACCAGGTATTTTCTTTCTTCCTTTCTTCCTTTCCTTCTTTCTTCCTTTCTTCCCTCCCTCCCCCTCTCCCTCCCTCCCTCCTCCCCCCCTTTCTTTCCAGCAGACTTACAACTTTAAAAAGTCCAGCTTTAGAGAATTAGGATAGAGCAGGGAGCATTCAGATTCCAGACCGTCCCTCCAGCAGCTGGGAAGCACAGGCCGACAGCACTTGCGGTCACTCCATAGCCAATGCGGAAGCTCTGGCCTTTGGTGATGCTAGTCTGGCTCCTCCATCACTTGCGCCCACAAGGGCCACACCTGCAAACAAGACTGGGTCAGAGCTCAGGGAGCACTTCTGGGAGAAGGTCAGCAAAAAGCAGCAGCTGTGCAGATGGTATAGCCCCCGCTTGGTCGATGCCAGCCAGCCTGCCAGTCAGCATCCTGACCCAGTGCCTGCAGGGCAGGGTTGCTCGCACCCCAGCAGGGTCAGGAGACAGATGCTCCAGGTGCTCAGGGCTGCTGAGCCAGGCTTCCCTAGGGTGTGACAGAGGCTTAATTCCCACAAATTAGAGGTGGCTCTGGTGCAAGAATACTTAACCATGAGCCGTCTTTACACCTCTGTTTTCTGTTATTCCTAACTGGCCCTCCCGGCACCAAACTCACTCTTGAAAGTACCTTGATGGCATAACACGTCCACACTTTATTTATTTATTTATTTTGAGAGAGTGCCTCGCTCTGTCGCCCAGGCTGGAGTGCAGTGATGTGATCTCGGCTCACTGCAACCTTCGTCTCCTGGGTTCAAGCGATTCTTTCTACCTCAGCCTCCCGAGTAGCTGTGATTACAGGTGCCTGCCTCCATGCCCAGCTGATTTTTGTATTACAGTTTAGGCAACTGATCAAGGCAGTGGAAAGAATAGCCCATAAGTCCTTACCACTAAAAATTTCATCTTTACATTGTTAAAATTAAAAATGAATACAGATATGAAAAATTAATTTGTATATAGGACTACATTTAGATACGTGCAGGAAAACTGTAAGGAAAAATAGTGAAATGCCTGTTTTGTAAAATATCTTTAAAGAAATAAAATTCTAGGCATACACCTGTAATCCCTGAGTTTGGGGAAGCTGAGGTGGGAGGGTCACTTAAGTCCAGGTGTTTAAGACTACTCTGGGCAACATAATAAAACCCCATCTGTGCAAAAAATTTAAAAATCAGCCCCATATAGTGGCACCCACCTGTAGTCCCAGCACTTTGGGAGGCTGAGGTGGGAGAATCACTTGAGCCCAGGAGTTCAAGGCTGCAGTGAGCTATGGTCACACCACTGCACTCCACTGCTCTACCTGAGCAGCAGAGCAAGACCTTGTCACTAAAATAAAAATACTTTCAGGCCAGGCGTGGTTGCTCAGGCCTGTAATACCAGCACTTGGGAAGCCGAGGAGGGGCGGATCACGAGGTCAAGAGATCCAGACCTTCCTGACCGACATGGTGAAACCCTGTCTTTACTAAAAAAAAGTAAAAATTAGCCGGGCGTGGTGGCGCACACTTGTAGTCCCAGCTATTCGGGAAGTTGAGGCGAAAGAATCACTTGAACCGGGAGGCGGAGGTTGCAGTGAGCTGAGATTGCGCCACTGTGTTCCAGCCTGGTGTCAGAGCAAGACACCATCTCAAAAAAAAAAAAAAAAAAATGCTTTTGGCTGGGCGCGGTGGCTCAGCTTATAAGCCCAGCACTTTGGGAGACCGAGGCGGGTGGATCACGAGGTCAAGAGATCGAGACCATCCGGGTCAACATGGTGAAACCACTTCTCTACCAAAAATACAAAAATTAGCTGAGCGTGGTGGCATGCACCTGTAGTCCCAGCTACTCGGGAGACTGAGGCAGGAGAATTGCTTGAACCCAGGAGGTGGAGGTTGCGGTGAGCCGAGATCGCACCATTGCACTCCAGCCTGGGCAACAAGAGTGAAACTCTGTCTCAAAAAAAACAAACAAACAAACAAAAAAAAAAACTTTTAAAAAGAAATACAATTGTATTTTGGGTATACATGCTCAAGTCTATGTAGAATGTTAGGGTATGATGTTTTATTCAACTGTAAATGTATATTTACACAACGTACTTGAGTGCTAAGAGCTGTCTAGGTCTCCATAGACTGTTACAATCTGTTGGAAACATGCCTTTCCCCACTGACCTCGTTGGTGCAACATATTTTCACTACTTTGGGGAATAGGATTTCTAATCAAAGGCAACATTTTGTTGCTAAGTTAGCAGAAATTTCAGTTGAGTGGCTTCCAAATTAACTATAGGTATATATAATGTAGTCATTGATGGTTCCTATTTTATTTTGCCCTCTCAAAAACAGACATAACCAGTTCAGATCCACAGCGGATCGTAGGAAAGGCTGTTTTTAGTGAAACTAATTTAAGAAATTATTAGAATCATTTATAAAACCCATGTTACAGATACTTTACCAAACAAATGACCAAAAATGTCAAGTAAATATGACCCCTGAACTTTTAGGAACTAAAATGAGTTTTCCTTTCCCCTTCACACATTAATACAGTTGTCATGTTGGAAATGGAATTGGAGCTGGGAAAAATTGCGGTGATATAGAAGCAGAGACTCCAGTTTTTGTTTATTTGTTTGTTTGTTTTGCTATGGAGTCTTGCTCTGTCATCAGGCTGGAGTGCGGTGGTGCTGTCTTCGCTCACTGCAACCTCTGCCTCCTGGGTTCCAGCGGTTCTCCTTCCTCAGCCTCCAGAGTAGCTGGGACTGCAAGCATGTGCCACCATGCCTGGCTAATTTTTGTGTTTTTAGTAGAGATGGGGTTTCACCAGGTTGGCCAGGCTGGTCTTAAACTTTTGGCCTTAAGTGATCAGCCTGCTCGGCCTTCTCAAGTGCTGGGTTTACAGGCGTCACCCACCAAGCCTGGTCAGTTCTTTCACTATTAGAATTTAACAGGTCTTCTGTACTTCGAAGCTCAGATAAATCCTACCTATGTTTCCACAGTGCATGTAATTATTTCATGTTTTCATTCTTCATCTGGAATTTACTTTGCTGCATATGATAGCTTCAGCTTTGTTCTCTTTTCTTTCAAAGATCCTGGAAGTTTTAACTTCGCACCTCGCCTGTTCATCTTCAGTAGCTCCTCTGGGGATTTCGTAGCCACTGAGTTCGTGTACCCAGCCCGAGCCCCCTCTGTGGTCAGTTCCATGCCCTTCCTGCAGGAAGATCTGTACAGCGCGCCCCAACCAGGTAAGCCTTGCAGGAGGCAGCTGTGCTGAGCAGCAGGAGGCACACCTTCCAGGAAGCCTTTTGATTTTACATCGGTATTCATTAAGCAGCTTCTCTTTGCTACGTGCACTCCCAGAACACCCAGAACAACATGTGCTTATGCTATTTCATCCTCATCTCTACACCAGAAGGAAGGAGGGTGAAATCAGCCACACATTATAGCGTAAGGAACGAGGCTCAATTACTTAACCCACCCAAAGATGTCTGCTAAGAATAGGGTGAGCGCCACAGTGGTAGAGCTGGAGTTGTGTATTTTGTAAATGTTCAACGGAACTGTTTGGAAACTTCTTTCCACCGTTCAGCAGCTTATCAGAGTTAATAAAAGTATTGTTATGTGCACTTAAGCTGCAGCTGCTATAGACAGCCCTGCCTTCTTGTTCCCGCTAGACAATGCCTTTTTTTTTTTTTTGAAGCAGTTCTCTTTATAAAGTGTTATTTTGATAGTTTGTGGATTCTAATATATATACATATTTATATAAACACCATATAAGTCAAATATGTATTTAGCAAAGCAATATGTATTCATTCACTTTCGAGATTTGTTTTGGTGTCAAAATAATATGAAAAGGTAGTTGCAGTTGCTTCTGTGGAATGAGCTCTGCCACCAATACGTATCTTCACACGTTTGGAAACGTTTCCTGCAGCGTTAGGTATGACTTGTTCTGAGTACTGCTTCCGGTGCTAAACGAACAAAGAATTTCTACATAATGGCCTGGACTCTGGAGAATCTATGCGAATCAACCTTTCTACCTTAATATCTCCCCAAAAATGTATAGTGCCTTGTTTTTATGTACAGTTTATATACAGAAAAGTTTGCTCTGCATCTTCCATGATGGTTTGGAACATTATCTAACAATTTTACTCTCAAATAACCAAAATAAAAACATGTCAATGTCTGATACTTGTTGTAAACATTACACATCATTTTGTGATACAGGACTTTCTTCCTGTGCTTTTGGAAATAAAAACATCAGAATAAACACAACAATTAATTGATTGCTTCACATTGAATTCCAAGCATGTTCCCTTCTGGAATTTTTTTGTTGGGGGTAAATGATAACTTAGCACCAATATTTTGTCATTAAATATTAATGGCTATATGTTTGAATTTAGGGCAAGATTTTATACAAAGTCATAAGATTAAATAAAGAGCTGTTTGTCCATAAAACTAGTACTCAGTACTATATTGAAGACATATTTTTGCAAATCATACTCAACAGAAGTTCTTTTTTTTTTTTTCAGGTGGAGTCTGGCTCTTGTTGCCCAAGCTGGAGTGCAATGGCACCATCTTGGCTTGCTGTAACCTCTGCCTCCAGGTTCAAGCAATTCTCCGGCTTCAGTCTCCTGAGTAGCTGGGACTACAGGCGCCCTCCACCATGCCTGGCTAATTTTTTGTATTTTTAGTAGAGACAGGGTTTCACCATGTTGGCAAGGCTGTTCTCAAACTCCTGACCTCAGGTGATCTGCCTACCTCAGTCCCCCAAAGTGCTGGGATTACAGGTGTGAGCCACCATGCCCAGTCTCAACAGAGGTTCTTTACCCCACAACTCTATCTACATTTCAATTTCAGGATCCCAGTGCCTTAAAAAAAAAGAAGTATGTGGATAAGACATCTAGAAAACTTAAAAATGAATTAGAAAACTCCTCTCAAGGGCATATGTTCTTAACAGACAAATCCATGGGTTTGAAGGTATTCTGTAGCCCTACTATGAGTTGTTACAGCCCTTCCCTATTCCCTGTTAGCCTAAGTTTAACACATTTGGTCACAGCACATTTGCCTGCAACTTCAGAACTTAGCACCCACCCTTCCGCTGCACCAGGGTAGGGACCTGTAACCTACTTCTGAGAGAATTTGGCATTATTTTCACAGGCCTTTCTTGATCTCAGATCCAGAATAAAGCACAGACGTATCGAAACAGGCCTCTGTGCAAATCCTTTCTGAACTTATGTAATCACTAATAACGGGGAACAATTACCAAGAAGTCGGTGAAGAGTTCCCGTGATAGTCCAGGCGCAGCGGCTCATGCCTGTGACACCAGTGCTTTGAGAGGCTGAGGAGGGAGAATCGCTCGAGGCCAGGAGTTCAAGATCAGTTTGGGCAACATAGTGAGACGCTGCCTGTACAAAAAATTTAAAAATTAGCTGAGCATGGTGGGGGGCATACCTTTAGTCTCAGCTACTCAGGAGGCTGAGGCGGGAGAATCACTTGGACCCAGGAGGTGGAGGCTGCAGTAAGCTGTGATCCTGACATTGCACTCCACCCAGAGCAACAGAGCAAGACCTGTCTCTTAAAGTACAGTGCTCTATTTTCAAAAATATCACAGTAATTCAGATGCAGAAACATCAAGGTAATTCAAATGCAAATAACCGAGAATTAACTATATTGGAATGGCATTTGGCCCAAAGAAGCCTTCCTCCTTTTGAAAAGTAAATACATTGCATCACACGCATTTGTTCTCCCCAGAGAAAGGCTGTTGGGCTGCTTCAGATGACTGACAATGGATGCCCCCTGAGGATGAGATCAGAAAGATGGACCTGCCCAGGGAAAGCGTCGGAGGCTTCTGTTCCTCCCACCAGTCCCATGGATGTGCTCGGAGTGCTGCACCTGTGTGGAAATGCCCCACTGGTCTCACAGTGTCTAAAGCTGATCCTTGGGGATTAGTAGGGAAGAAAGGTGAACAGAGCAGCATCCCTCATTTCCAATACAGAACTGGCCTCTACTGAGTTTTCTGTCATGCAGCTGAGGTTGAAAAGGAGGCCACAGGAGCAGAGCGAATGCAAGCGAATAGAAAGAAAGACGGCGCAGAGGACGCGTCAGCCCCAGAACCCTCGCGGTCTCAGCAGAGCTGTGGGGATTGTTCTTCACATCTGATGCCGTGGGGTTCTGGAAGTTTCTTAAGGGATATATTGAAACTGATTTTGTATTATTTGGAAATTGACAATTAAATCTCACTGAATTAAGTCCAACTTTACCATCTGAACACCGTTCTTGAACACGATTTGTTAGCTGGGCGCAGTGGCTCATGCCTGTGATTCCAGCAGTCTGGGAGGCCAAAGTGGGAGGATGGATTGAGCCCAGGAGTTTGAGACCAGCCTGGGCAGCATAGTGAGTTCCTGTTTCTACAAAAATTTAAAAAATTATCCAGGTGTGGTGGCACATGCCTGTAGTCCCAGCTACTAGGGAGGCTGAGGTGGGAGGATTGTTTGAGCCCAAGACATTGAGGCTGCAGTGACTGAGCTGTGATCGCACCACTGCACTCCAGCCTGGACAACAAAGTGAGGCCCTATCTCAAAAACAAAGAAAGAAAGAAAAGAAAAGAAATACTGAGCAATGACTGACCAGGAGCCCATATAGAAGCAAAGAAAAATAAAACAAGCCTAATTTTTCAGCAGTGGTTTCTGCATATGGAAGAAAGCAAACGGCTGAAGAGTGCATTTAGGATTGCAGGACTCGGTGAGTGTCAGAGCCCATCCTAAAAGACGACACAGCAGGACCCCACCTTTCCTTTCTTCCTCCACCCTCACCCTCCATGCTTCCTTCCTGAAGAGGCCATTCATGATTAAAATCGGGAACCGAAAAGATCAAGCAGGGAGCATTGTTTGCCAGTGAGGATAGCTGAGGTCCCAGTGGGAAAGATTTTTTTTTGTTTGGATGGGATCTTTCCACACATTCACATACAGTTAACCATGAGGCCACAGCATCTGCTGAAGTCTATTTCTAGTATCATGTTGCACATTTTAGACCCCTCATTATTTGCAGTGGCCCACATTCATTCATGAATACTTGCACTTATACTACTTGTTCATTCAGATAGTGATTGTGTACTTCATTTAAGGGTCAACAGAATACAAATATGACTATATCTAGGCTCTGATCCCCCAGGGGCCTGCATTCCTGGGGAAGGGAGAATAATGATAATTCACCATATGCATAAATAATGACGCAGGGCCAGGCGTGGTGGCTCACGCTGTAACACCAGCACTTTGGGAGGCCAACGCGGGAGGTTGGCTTGAGCTCAGGAGTTTGAGACCGGCCTGGGCAACATAGTGAGATCCCATCTCTATAAAAAAAATGTAAAAATTAGCCAGTCATGGTGGGCACACCTGTTGTCCAAACTACTTGGGAGACTGCGTGGGAAGATCGCTTGAGCCCGGGAGTTCAAGACTGTAGTCAGCTATGATTGCACCGCTGCACTCCAGCCTGGGTGACACAGTGAGATTTGTCTCTAAAAATAATAATAGCAATGCAACAAGAATCTGTTCTGAGTGGAACTGTGCCCCACTTTCTCCCCCACACCCACTCCCCCAGAAAAGATTGGAGTCCTAACCCCTAGTACCGTAGAATGTGACCTTATTTAGAGATCCTCAGGTAATTCAGTTAAATGAGGTTTTCAGTGTGGACCTAATCTGATATGCCTGGTGTCCGTACACCAAGGGAACATTTGGAAGTGGAGGCAGGCATGCACAGAGGGAAGGCCATGTGCAGACGCCCGGGGAGAAGACGGCCTCTGCAAGCCCAGAAGAGCGGCCTCAGAAGAAACCAACCCTGCCCACACCTGGATCTGAGGCTTCCATTCTCGAGCTGCCAGGCAATTAAGGTTCTATTGTTTAAGCAGCCCAGTTTGTGGTACTTTGTCACAACAGCCCAAGGAAACTAGTTGTGTCCAAAGGAGGGACTTCTGCCTGAAGGTGAGAGGGAGGGGAAGGAATCAGGGTGGCTTCCAGGAGAAGGTGTCCTCTGAATCAAATTTGAAGGGCTGGCAGGATTTCTCACTGCAACTAGACATGGGTCCTTCAACCATCAGCTCCGAAGAGAAGATGTGGAAGGAGGAGAGGGAGAGGAGAGGCATGTGCAGTCTCCCACATGTGGCACAGGCAGTATGAGGGTGGGGCACATAGGGCCTTGAGGCTGAGGTGAGAGTGCACAGAAGGAAAGTGGACTTGGACATGGATGGGCCAGGGGACCCCGACAAAGGGCTCTCAGATGTGGGGATGACCCAGCAACAGCGCCTGCGAGTTGACACCTCTGGTCCGCAGGATCCCAGGCCGAGGGAGTCCCTCCTCACTGGGACCCAGGGTGTTTCCAGGGCTGCCAGGCTTCATAGCAGCCTGTGCCCTGCACTAGCACTTCTATCTCAGACCTTGATGTTGAAGCCACTGGAGGTGCTGACTGTGTTACACCCTCCTCTCGTCTGATCTCCATATAAAGCTATTTCTGAAATCTCCAGCAAACAACATGGTGCATGGAAAATGGCAGACTTGGGTTTCCTACAGAGAGCTGTTTTTTGGTAGACATCAGTGACCATAGGCAGCTCTACCAAATGCTGCTCTGATCATAGAAGCTGCTTAGGAAAACGAAATTGTTCTGTTGCATTGAAAATATGGAAAGTTTCAGAATCTTATATTGCTATTTTAAATTATTATTATTTTTTCATTGTTGACTCTTAAAAAAAATCTTTGGCCTTGGGAGACAGATTAGGCATGTCATAAACGAAAGACCAAGTCATACAAAGTTACGGGACTTGGCTGAGACAACAGAGCTGGAGGTGGCGAGGCTCTTTAAGGAGGGCACCCGGATGTGGCTGTCCGCATTTCCCTGTACCTGATGATTGTTGAATAATGGAGGTAAACTGAGTCCTGAGAGTACCTCCTTCTTTAGGGGGGGCTTTAGGGGAAGGCGGGGGAGGAATCGCAGGCTGCGCCCAAACTGGCTGCTTTCTCTGCGTGATTTCATCACATCCTCGCAGGCAGCCTCGAGAGGCACCTGCTGTGCCCTTTACCGAGGAGGCCCTCGGACCTTCAGCTCTTCCTCATCCTCCCAGCGCTGGTCAGAGACCCATTCCAGTGGAAGCTGAGGAGACCTGCCTGGGAAGAACTTTCCTCTTTAACACGAATTTTATCCACGGCTGATAGGGTTGGGGGGAGAGGTTTGCTGTTAATATCCGAACGTCTGTCTAACAGATTTCTATCATGTTTGACATAACCTGTCAGCTGCCTCCCTCCAGCTGGAGAAGCCAGGAAAGGAAATGCGGGGACTGGCCAGGGAAGGAAATAGGAAGCGACGAAGGAGAAACCTTTGCACCTGCTGCGGGGCAGCCGCGCGAGGGAAGGCTGTGGTCAGCAGGGGGCGCCGTTGCTGACCGCAGACGCCACGGCTCCAGCTCCAGCCTCGCAGGCAGGATCTGCCCGGGAAGCCTCCGCTCATAGGCACGGGACTGGGAACGGTACTGGGCCGAGACCTTTCCCCAAAGACCCCCGGCGCCAACTCCAGCTCCATCCGCTCAGGGAACCTGAACTCTACAACGGACTGACCTGGGAACGTTCCCATTGCCCTGATGCAAACAGTGATCAATTGTCCAGTGACATGTACTTACCCAAGGCGGGATTCTGGGGACCACAGTTCGTTCCTCTTAGGCTGGGCTCCGCTCCGTCTGCCCTCTGCCTGCATGCACACGCATTTTTATTTATTTATTTATTTATTTATTTTTCTGGCTTCTTTAAACCTCTTCCCTTTGCCCGTTTTGCCATCTATAGAATGAAGGTGATACCTTTCTTTGGCTCAATTAATGTCAGGAAAGCTCTCTGCAGATGAAAAGCGCTAAATTCTATTTATCAAATATTTAATTAGCCACATTTGAGGATGATTCATAATCATCTATTCAACTTCCTGAATTACCAAGCAGAGAAAATGGCATGATTAGAAATATAATTTTAAATACTGTTTTTCAGAGATTTTGTACCTGTCAAGGCTGTGGGAGAATTTCTGAATTAGCATACCGGTTCCTGCCCTATTTTCCAAGGCCCTGAAGAAACCATGTCCCTTCCCATTCAGCCCGTGGCTGGGGCCACGACTTCCCTCCTCCACCCACACCTGGCCTGGGAGGTAACTCAGCTGCAGGGCCCCAGCGGCAGCATCCAGGGGGTCAGACCACAGTGCTTGGACCTCACCCCCAGCCCGGGCTGCCTGTCAGCCCTGGCAGGCCATAGCACCTCTTCTGCCTGGGGCAGTTCCTTCATGTTCTGTCACGGGCCTGCCCCTTTTCTGCCCTGGTAGGGACTCAGTGAGAAGAAGCTAGGTCATGTAGGAGACACGGACACTTTCAAGAGCAAGACACCCAAGTAGCTCAGAGTGTAAGGGGATTTCCAGGCATTTCCAGTTGCTTCAAAGCACGGTCAGCAACATGGCCGGGTTTGTCTTCAGCTCCTGGCTCCAATCCAACCAAGACTGTGGGTTCTGTTGTGCACCTGGCCTCTGAAAGCAAAACAGGTTTTTTGTTATTCATTCATTCTGCAAATATTGGTTTAAATGCTACGCTAGATATGCAGGCTAAATTGGTAGAGACAACTATCTTTGACTTTCCGGCAAAGAATAATTTTCAAAAAGTGGATAAAAAACCCCATCATATAAATAGATGGGAAGTGCATGTCACTTGGGGTCCTCAAGAAGTAGGCACCAAGACGGAGTTAGACGTGCAAGATGTTTACTGGGAGGAACACTTGTTGGGGATGAGAACAGATGGAGCAGGAGAAGAAAGGGAGGGCCCTGGGAGGGTGCTGCAGGGCTGGCCCCTAGGAAAGGAGAGGGGGAAGGAGGGAGAATGGGGAGGAAAGGGCCTCCGAGTGAGGGGCAGCTCTGAGAAGGTCTCATCAGTCCCATGGAAGCCCGAGGGCAGCAGTTATCCCTTAAAGAAAGTGGTCAGAAATGACCAGACCCAGGACCCCCTGACTGCCACTGGCTGGGCCTGTCCTTGGCACAAAAGGTGTACTGTGGTGATCCCCAACCTTTTTGGCACCTAGGACTGGTTTTGTGGAAGACAATTTGTCCGTGGACGGGGAGAGGGTAGGGGGCGGTTTCAGGAGGAAACTGTTTCAGATCATCAGGCCTTAGATTCTCATAAGGAGTGTGCAACCTAGATCCTTCCATGTGCAGTTCACAATGGGTTCATGCTCCTATGACAAGCTAATGCTGCTGCGGATCTGACAGGAGGCGGAGTCGGGGTACTGCTTGCTCATGGGCCAGCCACGCACCTCCTGCTGTGTGGCCCAGGTCCTAACAGGCCATGCACCGCTGCCAGTTTATGGCCTGGGAGTTGGGAACCCCTGGTGTAGTGAATCCAGAAGGCACTGCACCTAAAAGCTGCTGACTGGACCACACTTCTTGAGACAGGCTCTCGCTTAAAATTTGCTGAGCAGACCAGACGGGGTGGCTCACACCTGTAATCCCAGCACTTTGGGAGGCCGAGGCAGGAGAATCACGAGGTCAGGAGTTCAAGACCAGCCTGGCCAACATGTTGAAACCCTATCTCTACTAAAGATACAGGCGTGGTGGCACATGCCTGTAATCCCAGCTACTTGGGAGGCTGAGGTAGGAGAATCACTTGAACCCAGGAGGTGAAGGTTGCAGTGAGCCAAGATTGCGCCATTGCACTCCAGCCTAGGCGACAGGGAAAGTCTCCATCTCAAAAAAAAAAAAGTTTGCTGAGCAATCACGCTTCCTCAGCTGCCCTGGCATGTGCCGATGACTTGTTGAAATCATTAAATCGATAATGATAGAGTAGTAACAGTCCTGAAGAAGCCAGGGAAAAATATACGTATACACAGACACAAAGATACTTATGTATACAGAGGGAGGGAGTAGACAAAGGAATGATGGAATACAATTTTAAAATGACATTCAAAATTGGTTAACATCCTACAAGGTAATAAAACTGTAACACACACAGTTATTTTCTACTTGCCAGAAATCCTTTACACCTCTACTGGATGAAAATCATCTGTAGTTTATCAGTTTTCTATAAGTTAACATGGAACTTGAGAGTCTAGGCCTGATCAATAAACTGTAAATCAGACAAGACGATATTTCCTAGAGAACCAGATACCTGCAGGCAGGCGTGTTGGATAACGCACAGGGATAGGCGTGTAATTATCTTTATACCTCGCTTCCAAGTTTTAGGTAATTAACACTTCTCTTGGGGAGTTACAGTCTATCAGGGGAGGGATATAAATAAATAGCCAGTTAAAATATTACGTGACAAATCTGTCACACAATATTTATTTATTTATATCCCATAAAAGGGTCACTGAACTCAGACTTAAGGTGTGAGCGCACAAAGGCATCCCACAGGAAATGACACTTAACATAAGCCTCAAGGGTTATGAGTTACCCAGGTGCAGGGAGGGAGGAAAAGGGAGGAATGAGCAGAAGAAAGCGGGAGAAAACAGCCTAAAAGTGTTTGTTTGTTTTGTTTTGTTTGAGACAGGGTCTTGCTCTGTCACCCAGGTGTGATGGAATTATGGCTTACTGCAGCCTCAAATCCCCAGGCTCCAGTGATCTTCCTGCCTCAGCCTCCTGAGTAGCTGGGACTACAGGCATGCACCACCATTCCCAGCTAAACTTTTAAATTATTATTATTATTTTTAAGACAGTCTCCCTCTGTTGCCCAGGCTGGAGTGCAGTGGTGCAATCACGGCTGACTGCAGTCTTGACTTCTCAGCCTCAAACTATTCTTTCACCTCAGTCTCCCAAGGTCCGGGGCCACAGTCATATGTGTACCACCACGCCCAAAACTTTAAGTTATTTTTATTTTTTAGGTTGATACGGGATCTTGCTGTGCTTCCCAGGCTGGTCTCAAACTTCTGGACTCAACTGATTCTCCCACCTCAACCTCCCAAAGTGCTGGGATTATAGGTATGAGCCATCATGCCCAGCCTATTCTGTTATTATTATTTGTAGAGACAGTCTTGCTATGTTGCCCACATTGGTCTTGAACTTGTGAGCTCAAGCCATCCTCCCTCCTCAGCCTCTCAAAGCAATGGAATTACAGGCCTGAGCCACTGTGCCTCACAGATTCCAAAGGCTTTTGATGGCCCCTCCACAGAACTGCTAATAATTCCAGACAGCTGAGGGCAGGGAGGAACCAATCCTGAGACTGAGGCAGGCATTGAGACTGGCCAGGACAGTGGATTAAATAGTGAACTATCTTTCTGCCATGCTAAGGAATTTGGATTTTTATCCTTTAAGCAATAAGGAGCCATTGAAGTGTCTGAAATGAGAAAATAAGATTGATATTTTGTTGACAAAAATCACTCAAGCTGAAGGGTGGAAAATGGACTAAAGGGGAATTAGGCAACAAACACAAAGGTAGCTAATTTAATTTCATTGAACTTTCCGGATCTGTGATTTAGCATAGAAGGCCCTCTGCCATTATTACTTCATGTATTTGTTCTGCTCGATTCTCTTTCTCTTCTCTTTCTGGTATTCCAATTATGTGTATGTTACAGCTTTTGTAATTGCCCCACCGTTCTTGGACACTGTGTTTTTTGTTGTTTCTTTATTATTGTTGTTGCAATATTTCAGTTTGAGAAGTTTCTTTCAACATTCTTAAGCTCACTGATTCTTTCCTCAGCCACATTGATTCTACTGATGAACCCATCACAGTTTTCATTTGTTAGTTTTTTTTTAATTTCTAGCATTTCCTTTTCATTTTTCTCTCTCTGTTTTCCATCCCTCTGCTTACATTAGCCATGTATTCTTGCACGTTATCTACTTTTTCCGTTAGAGACCTTAACACATGAGTCATAGTTACTTTAGGTGCCTTGCCTGATAATTTTTTACATCTGTGTTATAGCTGAGTCTGGTTTAGATCACTGCTTTGTCTCTTGTGACTTTTTTCTTGATTTTGGTGGAACTGGTATGTTTTTGTTGAAAGCTGGACAACTTGTAGTAGGTAATGGGAGCTGAGGTAAATAGACCTCTTATGTAAGGATTTATGAGAATCTGGTTAGAATTTGGTCTTTTCGTTTAGTGTTTTCTGTAACTAAATGTGCCAGAGGCCTTTAATTCCTCTAATGTCCTTGTTTGTGTGTTGACCTCAGGCTTCCCTACATACTCCTCCTCAAAGACAGTCTGTCTCAAAGCTCTTTCAGCTGCAATTGACTATTCTGATATGCAGCCCTGTTGGTGTGATGGTAATATGTAGGGGAGTGAGGAGAGTTCTATCATCTTCCAATTAAATCTCAGGCTTTTAGTGAGCCTGTGACCCTTGCCTGTGACACTCAAGAGTTTCTTCTTGTATATACTTCCACCCACCTTAGGTAAGGCAAGGAAGCCAGAACAGCGTGGGGTGAGGGAGACGTCTTTTCCCCTCGGCTTTGGAACAAGGCTCTAGTGAAGCCTTTTCTTTGAAGGGTAGGCCTTCTTTCTGGAGAATGCTCTAGGTATATTTCACGAGAATTACTCTTCCATTCAAGAGGCCATCTTGGATCTTCACTAAGAGAACTTGGTAGGGTTCCTCGAGGTAAAGCCCAAAAAAGTGTGAGGGCCCCCTCAAGACTGCAGCCCCCAGGATTTTATTGTTCTCACACTAGTCCACACTAAACCTCCAGGATTCATTAAGATGATCACTTAAGTGTTTCTACCAGCTTATGAGTCCAGTGGTTTCTATTCTAGGTCAGTAGATCTTGGCTCTGACTCTGGATTTATCTGTCTCTCAGGATTTCAGGATGGTAGTTTGCCCTGAAAACTCGATTGGGTTCTTCCAAAAAGTCATTGATTTTCTGTTTGCTAAGCTCAGCTCTTTCTTGTTGTAAGGACAGGAGCGATGACTCCCAAGCTTTGGTTTGTGGATGATCCCTCTGGCTAGGGAGTCCGTGTGTCCAGGTTTGCTCAGGACAGTCCTGGTTTATATCTTTTGCCTGCTGTCATTATCTCCCACATCCCCTTCCACCTACAAAAGTGTCTTTGTTCAGATGACAAATCACAAGGTTCCCCTAATTCTGGCCATAGTGAGGAAAAGATGTTAGGGTGGCTGTGAGGGAAGTCAGGTGAATGCAGTGAAGCAGACAAGCCATGATGGGGTGGTGCTTGTGGAGCTGGAGAGAACCGATGACCTCAGGACACTTATAGAAGTCAAGCCAGTGACACCGCACCTGGCTGACCTGGGGGCCACGGAAAGAGGAGGTGAGGGGTCCAGCCACCAGGAAGAATTCCATCACTCTGTCTTCTAGTAGTGTAAACTCCACCTCTGTAAACACAAATCGGTCATTTGGCTCCCATTGTCACATCCATTTCCCTTGTTCAAGCGTGTTCACTGCTCACCTGAAGTCAAGGTCCCCCTCCATCCCCACGGGCTTCTGTCATCATCCCCCGCTGAACAGTGTGGGCACAGCCTCCGGTCCTGCAGCCCACACTAAGGGCAGACCCTGAGGTTGGCAAACTCCGCCCTTCACATCTACCTTCCTCATTCCCACCAGAATGTCCCACGGCTCCCCCAACACCTTCCATCCTTTGGGCTGCCCCAGGCCATCTACCTGGGGTCCCCTCGTGCCATCTCCTCACCCTTTGGGGAGGTTAAGTTGTGCCTCCTCCATGGAACCCTCCAATTGTCACGTCCTGCTCTGAGTGCCCAAGGCCCTCAAATCCCACCTCTGCTATGGCCCTTCCTGTATTCCACTTTAGAGAACAGTCATCTGTGTATTTACTGCCACCCCTCAACTAGTTGGTAAGCTTTTGAGGGAAAGAATGATCTTTTCTTCTCTCTTAATCTCCCACAGGGAGCTTGGCCCACCACAGGGTTCAACCCTTTGTGGAAATGGATGTATTTGGCAGAGAAGAAGGTTGCATGCTGCTTTCACTGGTTTGGCCCTGGCAGGTTTACCCCTTGAGTTCTTTGTCGTGCAGCTAAGCGGGAAATCCCTCAGGGGTTCCTCACCCAGAACCAGGAATGATGATCACATCAGGAAGAGTGGCCCAGGTCTGCCCCCAAGCTGACCCCTGGCATTCAGTACTGGTGGTGGGAACCCAGGTACAGGAGTCAGACTCTAATTTTTTTTTTGAGATGAAGTTTCACTCTTGTTGCCCAGGCTGGAGTGCAGTAGCATGATCTCAGCTCACCGAAAACCCTGCCTTCTGGGTTCAAGTGATTGTCTTGTCTCAGCCTCCCAAGTACCTGGGATTACAGGTGCCCACTACCACTCCCAGCTAATTTCTTGTATCTTTTAGTAGAGACAGGGTTTCTCCATGTTGGTTAGGCTGGTCTCGAACTCCCAACCTCAGGTGGTCCACCCACCTTGGCCTCTCAAAGAGCTGGGATTACAGGCATGAGCCACCACACCCGGCCTCAGACTCTAATTTTGAATTCTCACCACTTATGAGCTACGAGCTTTGGGCACCGCACTTCACCTCACTGTGTTTCAGGTTTCTTCCCTGCAGAGAAGAGCAATAATACCAGCCCAGGAATGCTGGGAACATTAGATGAGATAGCGCGTGTAGGGTGCTTAGCAGAGTCTCGTGTGGAAGAAACACTCTATATATTAGCTATTAAGAAGTAAGTGACTAACAAAGATAGACGTCATAGAGGAAACCATGACGGAAGATGTTGACGGACGGACTCTGTTCATTAATTTCATCACCTGCAGAGCACCTAATGTCAGCACTTGGGTATATTATATAATCTTCATGTATATACTTTTCACATAATTTTTTTGGTTACATAAAAATTTCTGTAGCTTACTTTTCTCACTTAACGTTATAAGCGTTTTCTCTAGTAATTAAGAGACATTTGTAAACACACTTCTGATAACTGTAAGTGTTTCGTGTCTATCACGCAAACACCACCCTGGGCAGTCTTTTTGAATTCTTTATGTGTTTTGCTGTTGTTGTTTGAGACAGGATCTTGCTCTGTCACCCAGGATCAAGTGCCATGGTACAATCTTGGCTCACTGCAGCCTCCATCTCCTGGGCTCAAGCGATCCTCTCACCTCAGCCTCTCGAGTAGCTGGGACCACAGGTGTGCACTGCCACACTTGGCTATTTTGCACGCAAATTGCAGAAGGTGGGGTGAACAGGCGCTGTGAGTAGGGGTATAGAAGGTGTTGACTCCCCTGAAAAGCAATTGGACAGCATCCGCCATGAGAGCTGGAAATGCTTATGTCATTTGCCCCAGTAATTCCACTTCTGGAAAATCTAGATTATGGAAGTTCACAAAATACAGTAAAAGCTCTACTCTCAAATCCCACCATGACTTATAATAACGGAAAACTGGAATTGACCAGCTAGGAAATATTTAAGAAAATTTTGGCATGATATACAATAAAACACACATAGTTATTACAGTTTTATTTTTCTGTCTTTGTATTCTTCCTATAGTTTCTAAAATGGGAATGTACTACTTTTTTAATTAGAAAAATTATGCTGTTTTTAAAAAGACATTTGGGGCTGGCCACAGTAGCTCATGCCTGTAATTCCAACACTTCGGGAGGCTGAGGCGGGCTGGCCACTTGAGGCCAGATATTTGATACCAGCCTGGCCAATACGGGGAAAACCTGTCTCTACTAAAAATGCAAAAGTTAGCCAGGTGTCATAGTGCACACCTGTAGTCTCAGTTACTTGGGAGGCTGAGGCACGAGAATTGCTTAAACCCAGGAGGCGGAGGTTGCAGTGAGCCAAGATCACGCCACTGCACTCCAGCCTAGGCAACAGAGGGAGTCTCTGCCTTAAAAAAGAAAAAGGAAAAAGAAAACCAAAAGACATTTGGGACAAGGCATGGTGGCTTATGTCTGTAATCTCAGCCCTTTGGGAGGCCCAGGTGGGAGAATCACTGAGGTCAGGAGTTCAAGACCAGCCTGGGCAACATAGTGAGACCTCTCCTCCATCCCAACAAAAATTAGCTGGGAGTAGTGTTGCATGCCTGTGGTCCCAGCTGCTCAGGAGGCCAAGGTGGGAGAATCACTTAAGCCCCGGAGTTCAGGGCAGCAGTGAGTTATAATCATACCACTGCACTCCAGCCTAGGTGACAGAGTGAGACTCTGTCTCAAAGAAAAAGTAAGAATCACAATAAAATAAAAGACATTTGATAATCAGTAGGTTCCTCTTGCACAGTGTATGAATGTTACATATTTGGTCACTGCTGGGATGTGTGAACGTGATTGCATCATTGATTGACTTCTCTGAACCTCAGTGGCCTCACCTGTGAAGTGGGGCCACTAACTTTCACCTGTCTGCAGGCACGTGGCCAAATCAGGTGCCATTTGAAAGACTTTTCCAGTCCTGATGTCTTCAAGCGTCTGCTGTGAGGCCATTTTTTCTCAGGGTGTGGAAAGAGCATGATGAGGGTGATTAGGATGGGCTTATTGGAGGAACGAGGAGGCCAGAGACTGCTTTTCCACTTCACAGCACTGAGCAGGTGACAACAGAGGACTGATTCAGCCACGGCAGCTGCCCAAGCCCCACTAGGCCCGTGGAGCCAACTCTCTCAGCAGGAGTTTCAGGAGCAAAGGGGACAGGGCTCCATCCTTCCTTCCTCGCAGGCTGTCACCCTGCCAGCTGTCTTTCACCACAGGGCCGTGTGATGCTGGCCCTCAAAGCCTCCTAGGCAGAGGGCATATCTGCAGTCCCCTTCCTCCAAAATATTTGAAGTGCAAAGCGTGCCGCGGGTACAATGAATTACTTAAAACTTAGCCAAGTGTGGTGGTGCACACCTGCAGTCCCAGCTGCTCAGGAAGCTGAGGTGGGAGGATAACTTGAACACAGGAGGTCCAGGCTGCAGGGAGCTAAGATTACACCACGTACTCTATCCTGGATGACAGAGTGAGATCCTGCCAATAAATAAGTAAATAAATAAGGCTGGTGTGGTGGCTCACACCTGTAATCCCAGCACTTTGGAAGACCAAGGCAGGCGGATCATGAGGTCAGAGTTGAAGATCAGCCTGGCCAACATAGTGAAACCTCATCTCTTAAAAATACAAAAATTAACCAAGCATGGTGGCACATGCTTGTAGTCTCAGCTACTTGAGAGGCTGAGGCAGGAGAATTGCTTCAACCCAGGAGGCGGAGTTTGCAGTGAGCCAAGATCGCGCCACTGCATTTCAGCCTAAGCAACAGAGCAAGACTCCACTTCAAAAAATAACAATAATAATAATATATAAATACATTTAAAAGACTGCCCAGCCTCAGCCTGGAACCAGTCAGGAGTGCACTGGAAGGGCTGCAGGAGCCACCTGTCTGGCCCAGCCGCATTCCATGAGACAGGGTGAGCAGGGGTGTGTGGAGTCAGCGGCCTCAGCCGGCTCCACCCACCGCCTTCTACTGACCATGCAGCTCTGGGAAAAGCATCTGATCACATTAAACTCGAGTCTTCTCCTTGATAAAATGAGAATCACGGTGGCACCTACCATGCGGGGCTGCTATGTGGATTAAATGAGATGATATGTGGGTGGGCACTTTACCCCCGGCATCTGGCACATGGCAAGGGTGCAGTCCCTTGCTAACGGTGTTTGTTATAAAGCCCTTCTTAGAGCCCAGCACTCCTGTGGGCAGTGAGGGGGATACAAAGGGTCAAACCACATCCCCACCTTCACTGAGCTAGCGCTATCCCCAGGAAACAGTTAAACAGCTTAGCAGTGGGTGATTCATGCAAAAGCGACCGGAGGCAGCACAGCTATTTATAATAGCCACATGCTGGAAGCAACCCAAGTACCCAGCACTCCCATAATGACTAAGCAAACCCCAAGACGCGCACGGCGGACCACTGCAGAGCCTGCTGGAAACGGGCATGGCGCCGATGTCCATACATGGAAATATGCCTCCAAAATACAGGTTTCTAGAAGGAGATCACAGAGCAACATGCACACATGATTTCCCAAGATGTGGAAATGTATGTAAAGCCTCCCACAGAGGTCAAACAGGAACTTGGAGGGATGGAGGGACTTTAAAGTTGTGTGCTTATCGGGTGATAAGCATCTCCCTGAGGTTGCTTAAGCACCCCGTGTCTAAAAAAGATAATGGTGCAGCTAGGAAGTGTTAGGGTTCAGAGAAGGGGGGAGCTGTGAGGGCTCAGAGTGCTGAGGAAGGCTTTGCAGAGCTGCTGGTATCTAAGCAAATGTTGAGCCACTTGTGGATTTTTTTTTTTTTTTTTTTTTTTTGAGATGGAGTCTCACTCTGTCATCCAGGCTGGAGTGCAGTGGCACAATCTTGGCTCACTGCAACCTCTGCCTCCTGGGTTCAAGCGATTCTCCTGCCTCAGCTTCCTGAGTAGCTAAGGCTACAGGTGTATGCCACCGTGCCCAGCTAATTTTTGTATTTCTAGTAGACACGTTTTCACCATATTGGCCAGGCTGGTCTTGAACTCCTGACCTCAAGTGATCCACCCGCCTTGGCCTCCCAAAGTGCTGGGATTATAGGCGTGAGTCATCATGCCCAGCCCTTTTGTGGATTTGAATAAAAGGAGCAGAGTTGTCCCCGTGGGAAAGTTTGTGTTCCTCCCCTTCACCAGTCTCTTCTGCTGAAGAAATGAGTTAGATGCTGTTAAGGGCAGCATGAGAAGCAGACACAGGAGAGAGCTGGGCAGTCCACCCTTCTCCTTGTGGGCCAAGGGGAGTTGAGGTTGTTTGTATATCGGACAGTAGAGCTTGTCTACACCAGCTGGTGGACTTCCTACCAGGTTCTCACCTGGAGGCCTCCCCAGCTGTCCTGATTGGCCATGTCTTTGGGAGAACAGAGACCTATACAGTGCTCTCCTGGCTGGAAATTTTGCATCACTGAAGACCCATAAGTCTCCACACAGGGTCCCATAGACACCAGGAGAACTAGCAAATCAGAGGAAATCCCCTGCGTCTTGTCTGATCTGTGAAGGCTGCAGACTGCTCCTCAGATTGCCCACACAATGAATGAAACCTCCTGGGGATTTCTAGGCTCTCGTCTCCCTGACTTAGTTTATGGGGTAAGTCAACCACTGCTGTGTGGGTCTGGATGACCTCCAGGGATCATCAGCTCTTGGGTGTGGTTTCTGTCCCCATCACATGAATATGGCGGCACCAAGAAAGGACACAGACATTGGCTCCCAACAGACAGATGTGGGTTTGAATCCTGACTCTGCCTCTTAACCACTCTGTGACCTCGAGCAGGCTTTCAAACCTCCAGGGGCTCCAGTGACTCACCTACAACCTGGGAGATCTCATGCTGCCCCCCAGGGCTTCAGGATTATAAGTGTGTGTGCCAGTGTTTGGCTCTGAGCAGACGCTTGATGAACCGTGAGCAGTACCCTTATTCCTGGAATGGAAGAATTCCTACTCCTGTTAGACAGCTGTTGACCAGGGATGTGACCGTGCAGCATGAATATGGCCCCTGCCTACCCCCACACTCTCCCTAGGCAAGTCCTGAGCTGTCCAGATTCGGGACTCTCTGACCAGCCAATGGCTGTGGACAGAGTCTGGGGAAGGTAAGTCCCTGCACAGGGACAGGATCAGCTGCTGCAGGCCAGGGCGATGGCCAGAAGGTGCTGCTCCCTTGGGGACAAGAGAGAGCTGCTGCTGAGTATGGCTGCAGATCACGGCTAGGATTCCCATGGGCACACCCTGCCCAGGGAGAACCCCCAGAGTGGACCAGCCACCTGTGCCATAATGAGCAATAGAGGACAGGCACAGTGGCTCAGGCCTGTAATCCCAGCACTCTGGGAGGCCAAGGTGGACGAATCACTTGAGCCCAGGAACTCAAGGCAATTCAGCACACCATGGTGAGTCCACGTCTCTATGAATAGTCAGCAAAATTATCTGGGTGTGGTGGCGCACACCTGTGGCCCCAGCTACTCGGAGGCTGAGGTGAGAGAATCACTTGAACCTGGGAGGCTGAGGTTATAGTTAGCTGAGATTGCACCACCGCACTCCAGCCTGGGCAACAGAGCAAGATCTTGTCTCAAAAAAAAAAAAAAAAAACAACCCAATAATATGTATACGGTCTTTCTCAATTCCTGACAGGGAACTCCTAAAAACCTTGGAATTTCCTGAGGGATGGGGTAAGAGGAAGCGACTTCTGTTCTAATGAGGCAACTCCCCAGATGGCTTCAGGATGGGGTCTGGTCGCAGAAAGACCAAACGTTGTTTAGACCTGGAACTTTTGCCCCGCCCCCCCCCAAGCTCTGGGGAGAGGAGGGGAGCTGCAGGTTGAGTTAATAATCCATGGTGCCTGTGTAACAAAACCCCCATAAAACTCCTAAATGATGGGGTTCAGAGAGTCTCTGGGCTGGTGAACACATTCTCGTGCCAGGAGGCTCCCACACCCCAGTTCCACAGGAACAGAGCTGCTTTGTTCAGGACTGTTAAGGACCTCATCCTGCGTACCCTGCATCCACCATCCTGGGACCCCCCAATTTATAACCAGTAGTTCAGCAATACTAGAAGCCCAGGACTTGCAACCCCATCAGATCCAAGTGCAGTTTTGTGGGACTGAGGCCTAAAACCTGTGCAGTCTGTGCTTACCCCGGGTGGCTAGAGTCAGAATTGAATTAAATTTTTTAACACTTTTAAGTTCAGGGGTACCTGTGCAGGTGTGCAGCTTTGCTACACAGATAAATGTGTGTCATAGGGGTTGGTTGTACAGATTATTTCATCATCCAGGCATTAAGCCTAGTATCCATTGGTTATTTTTCCTGCTCCTCTCCCTCCCCCACCCTCCAATAGCCCCCGCTGTGTGTTATTCCCTTCCATACCTCTGTGTGTTCTCATTACTAGCTCCGAATATAAGTGAGAACGTGTGGTATTCGGTGTTAGTTTGCCGCATGCACGAATATGTTCATTGCAGCACTACTTACAATAACAAAGACACAGAATCAACCCAAATGCCCATTAGTGATAGACAGGATAAAGAAAATGTGGTGCATATGCACTATGGAATACTATGCAGCCCTAAAAAAAGAACAAGATTATGTCCTTTGTGGGCTCCTGTGTGGTGCTGGAGGCCATTATCCTTAGCAAACTAAAACAGGAACTGAATTAAATTTTTGAACACTCAATTGGTGTTTAGAGAATCAGATAATTGGTGCTGGAAAATACCCCACCACCTAAACTTCAAAGTGACCAGGAAGTCACTCCCAGAAAGTGAGGGAAACAGATGTGATATTTCCTCTAATCTATTCTTTTCCTTCCTCAGCACAATCTCATTAATGAATGGCCCCAAGCAGGGGCAAAAATGTGATCAGGGAGCATCCAAGAGCCTTCCTTTGGAGCTAGACAGGACTTCGCCTTGTATTAGGAAAGGCCAGGCTATCTCTCCCGACAAGCCAGACCACTAGGTCATGTCAGAGAGTCTTAATGAGTCAGAATGCTTCCAAATATTTTAAAAAATGTAAATCTCTAATTTGTCAGTATTGCTGGCTCAAAGGCCCCAGATTGTCAACAGGTGATGCCATTATTTCAGGTTTCCAAAGGACATTTGACAGTCAGCTTTCAGGGTTCCACATCTGTGGATACAAGCAACCGTGGTTTGAAAATATTCTGGGAAAAAATGGGTATTTGTGTCATACTGAACATGCACAGGCTTATTTTTTCTTGTTATGATTCCCTAAACCATACAGCACAGCAATGATCTACATAGCATTTACATTGTATGAGATATCATAAGTAATCTAGAGATGATTTAAAGTTTACAGAGGATGTGAACAGGTTGTGTGCAAATAGGACACCATTTTATCAGAGATGTGAGCATTCAAGCAATTTGGTATCTGTGGGGGTCCTGGAACCAGCCCCCGTGGATATGGAGGGACAATTATACTTTTAATCTTACTTTGGACACAATCTTTAAAGAGGAGTTTTAGTTCTTGTTCTCCTCCTGCCCATGAGACTTGAGCCTCCCTTGCTGCTTGTCACACTGGAGAGCCAGCCCACCATCTAGCAGAACCATCCAGAAAAGGAAATCAGGACAGAAAATCAAGGTTCACAGAGACCTGCAAGTCCACCACGGCCATATGTTCTCTCATCTCCTCCCTGTTCCTGCCCCTCCCTCCACCAAGCTAAGTCCCTGTTTGACTTCTCCTTAAATGGTCTCAAAGACACCTGAAGCCCAGATTACCCAAAGGTGGACTCATGATTTCTTCCCAGCAGTCCCGGCCAGCGCCATGTGATCTCTTCTGAGATCCCCGTTGAGTGCATGGCATCAACCTCCATCCTAGAAGTCGCCCAAGCAAGAAAACTGAAAATCATCCTCATCATTTCCTTTATTCTCATCACCCAAACCAACGCATCTCCAAACACCAACCATTTCACCGCCTCAAGATCTCTTAAGTCTGCCCATGGTTCAGTGTCTCCACTGCCACCCCCTTAGTCCGAACTGTGTTCATCTCTTGCCCTGACAAGGGTGGAAGGTTCCTCTTTGGGTCTAGTCAGATTCTCTTCCAAGATAATCCCCACAATGCATGTAAAATCATCTTTCCAAAATGCATATCTGGTCCTAGCACCTCTGTTTAAAGCCCTCCAAGGGCTCCCCATCACTCTTTTTAAAAAACCTGATTCCCCAAGAAGCCTATAAGGCCCCCATTCAAAGCTCCTGGTTCTCTGTGCTCAACAACACTAGCTCCTTTCAGTGTATCCCACGCCCCAGCAGCCCCTGCAGACAGGCCATCACGCACACTCTGTCTTCCATCTAGAATGACCAAATGCCTCCACAACCTCCCCTTCGGCTTGCCAGCCCCTGCTTGGCCTGGAGACCTTACTCAAACATCACCTGGTGAAAAACCATCTCTGACTGCTCAGCCTGGGCAGTTCCTGTATAACAAACTCACCTCTAACCTATTCTTTTCCTTCCTCAGAACATACATCCCAGTTTGCAATGACATATTATTAATGTGATTACTTGACTGATTTATCTGCTCATTGTTGAGCCCAAATGCCTAACACAGTGTGTCCTTAACAAATTCTGACTGATGAATGAATGAATGAATGAATGAATGAATGAGTAAGTTAAAATACTGGGGACTTGATTCATCCTCTGGTATTCTAAGATTTATGGCATCCCAAAATTGGTCGAAGCCACACGTTCCAAATATCCACAGATACAGATTGTTGGAAGGATGGAGTATTTCAAAGCTACGAGTCACCAATAGGAAAGCCATCACACAAATGTGTGATGCTCAGTCACTCTGGGGGACCTGGAGGAGAGGTCACAGATTGGGAGAGAAGATGGGTCTGAATGCTCTTCAAGCGAATCCAATTCGAGTATCACACCTGTCATTTCAGCATGGCTCCTGCATGGTTTTGAAAGAGCGGTAGGGGCATTTGGGGTCATCACAGGATCAGAAAGTGTCCTACTGTGTTCATCAGGAGAGCCAGGGAACCTAAAAGGGCTTCAGTGTTGGGGCAATGCCATGCAACAACCCCATGCTCTAATACCAGTGGCACATTGGTGAGAAATACCAAGAGGAGTTTGGGTGGGGAAGGAGTAACATAATTACCTGTCCCCCTAAACAACACTCATGATTCTGAGGATTGAGCACGCCACAGCATGAAACGAGGAAACAGCTGTTTCTAAAGGTACAGGGAACAAGGCAGTGGTCCCCACCGCTGCCCCATCCTGGGATTCCCAGACTGGTGCCAAAGCAGCACCCACACATTCTGGACTGTGGCTGGCACACACACATGCACAAGGATGGACTGTGGCTGGCATGTGCACACACACACATATGTGGATGGACGTGGCTGGCACACACACAACAGTGATGCCTGTGGCTGGCACACAGGCACACACAC
>NW_016107407.1:5873688-5902043 GCF_001604975.1 Cebus imitator | reverse complement strand
CACACACACGTGGATGGGCATGGCTGGCACACACACAACAGTGATGCCTGTGGCTGGCACACAGGCACACACACGTGGATGGGCATGGCCGACAGAAGAGGAGGTGTTAATGGAACCTCCTTGATGAGGACAAGCTCTACCATCCTTGCCATGGCTTCTGTCTGGAGATACTTGGGGGTGTAGGACTGCATCTCATGGAATCTTCAACCAGGGCACAGGTAGTTCCTTCTTGTTTTTCTTTTTTTTTTTTTTTTTAATGCACAAGACATATTATAGGCAGCAGAGGTACAATTAGGATTGGCATCACCACTTTATCTTGCATGGATGGAGACTTAATGAATGCTACCAGGATTCAGAGCTATGTTAGGGGCTGTCCAGGTTTACTACTTCTCTCTAATTTATGGTGACTTCTAAATCAAAACATATCCAGTGCACTTCTTACATCTTCTTTCCAAGATGTGATCTTCATAAATGATGCTCTTCAGAAAATTCCCTCGCTCAGCTGACCCTGGTTTTCCTTTCCTTTCTCTGCACTCCCCCAAGATCATCTGATCATAAATAGACCTGCTAAGAAGTTCCCCTCCCATCCCCTCGTGACTGCAGAACTGTACAGTATGATATAATATGATACAATAGTCCAATATCCTGTCTAAATTGTAGTCGTCATAAGAATTCCGCTAACCTCCCTGGCTAAGGTTCTCATCAATCCTATTGCTTCTTTTTCTCTGATAACAAACATAATGTGTGTTTACGGCAGGATATTCCGAAAAGCACAAAGGAGAAAAATTAAAGATTAGTCCCTCTCTCACCACACAGAGATAGTCATTGTAAATGTTTTGGTGATTCTTTTCCTCCAAGCATATACAATATCTCCTTTCCTTGTAAAATTGAGATCACATGATACAATGCCTTTTAAGTGACTTTTTACACTGAGCAGTATATCCAGCACACATTCCGCAGCATGATTTGTGGGGCTGTGTATTGTTACATTTCATGGATGTCTCGGTGCTTACTTAACCAGTCCTCTTCTGCTGGACATGTGTTTTCTGTACAACTTTTGACAGTGCAAGTGGTGTCATACTCAGCAACTCTTCACTTTTTTCCTTAGAATAAATCCTAGAAGGGACATGGCTGAGCCAATGGAGATAGGGTTTTGTTTTTTAGAGACAGAGACTCACTCTGTCACCCGGGCTGGAGTGCAGTGGTACGATCATAGCTCCCTACAGCCTCGTATTCCTGGGCTCAAGGGATCCTCCCACATCAGCCTCCTGAGTAGCTGGAACTACAGGTATACGCCATGACATCTAGCTAATTTTTTTTTTTTTTTTTTTGAGACGGTGTCTCCCTGTCACCAGGCTGGAAGTGCAGTGGCATGATCAGCTCACTGCAACCTCTGCCTTCTGGGTTCAAGTGAATCTCGTGCCTCAGCCTCCTGAGTAGCTGAGATTACAGGCACGTGCCACCACCCACCTAATTTTTGTATTTTTTTAGTAGAGACAGGGTTTCACCAAGTTGGCCAGGATGATCTCTATCTCCTGACCTCATGATCCACCCATCTGGGCCTCCCAAAGTGCTAGGATTACAGGCATGAGCCACCGCACCCGGCCAACATCTAGCTAATTTTTAAGCTTTTTTGTAAAGAGGGTCTCACTCTGTTGCCCACACTGGTCTCAAACTCCTGCCTCAGCATCCCAAAGTGTTGGAATTGCATGAGCACCCACAACACAGGTTTTGATACTTACTGCCAAATTGTTTTTCCCACGTCTCATAACAGAATGTACTTCCACAAGGAGCATGCACACATGTCCATTTCGCCAGACACTTGTCATCGGTGAGTGGTGGTTTCTTTTCGCTTGGCTCTTTAATTTTAAATGCAGCAGTACACATTCAATAAAGTGAAATCCATCTTCAGACTGCATCGCCGTCCTGAGCGTCCACAGATGCACAAAAGACAGCACTTCTGGAATAACCACAGAAGTAAATGCACCTATTTGAAGGCAAATGGAATGCTGAAATAGGTTTTGCCAACCAAATTACAGAGCAAAAATTTTTTTCTTTTAAGACAAAGCCTAGCTCCGTCACCCAGGCTGGAGTGCAGTGGCGTGATCTCTGCTCACTGCAGCCTCACTTCCCAGGCTCAAGTGATCCTCCTGTCTCAGCCCCACAAATAGCTGGGGCTACAGTTGTGTGCCACCATGTCCAGTTCATTTTTGTATTTTTTGTAGAGATGGGGTTTTGCCACGTTACCCAGGCAGGTCTTGAACTCCTGTGCTCAAGTGATCCACCACTTTGGCCTCCAAAAGTGCTGGGATTACAGGTGTGAGCCATTGTGCCCCAGCAAGAACAAAACTTTTTATTTTTTTTAATTTTTTTCAGATGGAGTTTTGCTCTTGTTGCCCAGGCTGGAGCACAGTGATGCAATCTCAGCTCACTGCAACCTCCACCTCCTGGGTTCAAGCGATTCTCCTGCCTCAGCCTCCCAAGTAGCTGGGATTAGAGGTCTGCACCACCACACCTGGCTAATTTTTTGTATTTTTTGTAGAGATCGGGTTTCACCATGTTGATCAGGCTGGTCTCGAACTCCTGACCTCAGGTGATCCACCCTCCTCAGTCTCCCAAAGTGCTGGGATTACAGGTGTGAGCCACCATGCCTGGCCACAAAACTAATTTTGTTCACGCATTACAGATGACAGTGTGAAGCGTGGTCTTGTCCATATATTTAAAATAACATATTAGTGAGCGACAGTGTCCCCAGCACTTGTCACTCTTTCCACTCTCTTCCTGGTGGCATATACTTCACACTGCAGAGGGTCATATTTCCAAATCTTACTCTAAGGTTTGTTCTCCCACAGCCTATGTCTCCTAGTTCCCAGTTAAGGTCCTGCAGATTTATAGCTTTCTATGGCTTCCCTGAGCTGGAGAGAAAGGCAAGGTGGTAATGAAAAACCTTGGCCATGTGCAGTGGCTCTCACCTGTAATCCCAGCACTTTGGGAGGCCAAGGCAGGCGGATCACTTGAGCCCCAGGAGTTCGAGACCAGCCTGGGCAATATGGCAAAACTCTGTCTCTACTCAAAAAACACACACACACACACACACACACACACACACACACACACACACACACACACACACAATTAGTCCCAGCTACTTGGGAGGCTAAGATGGGAGGATGACTTGAGCCCCCAGAAGTTTGAGGCTGCAGTGAGCTGTGATTGCACCACTGCACTCCAGCCTGGGTGACAGAGGAAGACCTTAAGAAGAAAAAAAGACCTTTCAGGGAGAGCAGTGTGGAGACCCTGACATCCATCAGGACAAAGGGAGCGTCTGCTGTGTGTCTGCCGCCTCCCTAACGCTGACTCAGGGTTGGGGACCAGCCACAGCATTTGGATGCAGGAAAATGCTGGTGACTCATCCTCCTCTGCAAGGCTGGGCCAGATCACAGCACACTCTTAAGGTGAAGGTGCCTCATTTGGAATTCACCAAAAACCCCCAGCGTCTCAAACAGTTCCTTCTGTCTGAAAAGTTGTATCAGATTTGTCGCAGATGGCCATCGCAAGTTCCAGCTCTAGAATTTAATCATCATATTGAACAACTAATTTCTAAATTGGGCTGTGATCAAGACTGCTTTATAGGACTATTAATTGCTTGAAGTTTGCAGCCAGAAAATACACGACAGCCTAGATTTTTATGGCTCATTCTAGATAACAGTGACATATGACTGAGAAATGCATCTGCTTCCCAACTCCATAAATTGGATGTTGTTTATAATAATGTAGCTAGAGCAGTAACACTTTATCTTAAGAGCTGCTGTCCCCACGGAAAGTCATTATTCAGTGTACACTTGATAAATTGGTCATCATTCACAGGCAGAAGAGAAATTGATGTGGCCTGTTTTATTTACAGAGGAACAGGCAATATGTTATCTGCTTATTGGACTGATGTTTTTCCTACCAGAAGGATTATGTTGCCTCCTGTGTGTCACTCAGAGAATTTTGTCAATGTCATCAGTCTTAAAAGGTATAGAAATAACCCTTTCTAGTCCCAGAATGATTTTCAGAGGAAGAGCTTGGAAAGAGATTCTCTTCAGATACAAGTTAATATCTTACTTCTCAAATGGAAAAACAAAGAGGAAATGTAAATGACCATGAGTAATTTTGTTCCCAAAGCTGGCCAGGTCCATGATTTCACCTCCCCAACCCCCACTCCCTTCAATACAAAAAGACAACAGTTAACCGTGGTTCAGTGGATGCTGTGCCACTGATCAAGGCTGGGCCTTCCAGCCCCGTGGACAAGCATCCTGACAGTGAACTTAGCAAGCTCTCCCTGGAAATGAAAATCTTGCTCAATGGAGAGCATGACATTGCAGGAGACAGAGTTGTGTCATGAGCCTCCCAGTCCTGGAGGCTCTCGGCCCATCCCTGGGGTGTAAGCACTGTGGCCTGTGTACTCTGCTGCAGCTGGAAGCAGAAGGAAAGCATCCTTGGACCCGAGTTGCACAGATTCTGTTCAGCAGCCGCATGAACTCGTGCATAGCGTGCTGGCAAAGTTCACAGGGGCAAAGCATCCTTGGAGAGTGGCAGTCAGGCGGGGCCCAGGGTGTAAGTCACCACTTCTCACAAGGTCTCAGGCTCCTCTGGGGCCATGGTGACTTGTCCCAATATCTAGTACTTTCCCAGCACTAGATTCTCGTGATGTGGCTCCCAGGCCACACAGCAGCCTCGCAGTTTTCAGCCTCTTCTAACTTAATATAGTAATTCCCTGTGCCTTTTAAAAGACAAGGTTTCACTCTTCTGCCCAGGCTGGAGTGCAATGGTGCAATCACAGCTCACTGCAACCTTGAACTCTTGGATTCAAGTGATCCCCCCACCTCAGCCTCCCAAGTAGCTTGGGCTGCAGATACTCACCATGCCCATCTAATTTTTTAAATTGTTTGTAGAGATGACATCTTGCGTTGTTTCCCAGGCTGTTCTTGAACTTCAGGCCTCAAATGATACACTCACCTCTGCCTCCCAAAGTGCTGGGATTACAGACATGAGCCCCCGTGCCTGGCCATAATTCATATTTAATTAATCTGCAGGCATTCACTGAATCTGCAAGGCACGTACAACATCATGCTATCAGGGCGGGGATCACAGGTGTGCAACTGTAACCACACGTGTACCGCGTTTCAACGTTTGCCAGTGCTTTTCCTTACACTGTCTTGGGGTGATGACAGTGGGAGCTGATACACTCCTGCTCCACCCTGCCGGCACGTGTGCCCTTGAGCTCTCTGTGTGGCTCAACGCCCGTCTTCTCTGCAGAAAGCAGGGCCCATGCTGGTGCCAATGCAGTTGGGTTTCTCTGTGGATCAAATGAGATCACCCACAATGAGCCTTCATTCGGTGTTCCCGCCATCATCCCGCCAACCCTACTTCACCAATGAAGAAATCCTGTTACACGGGTGCAGAGAGCAAGAGCTCTCACATAAATAGCCTCAGTGGATACAACATTTACAGCTTTCCTCTGCTTTCACACATTTTTATCTCAGTTTATTTTTTCACACTCTTCTTTTTACAGGTGAGGAGATCAGCAGAAAAGGTGGGGCAAGGTTCTCATTATTGACATTTGGGGCTGAAAAATCTTCTGTTGTAGGGGCTGCCTTTGGCATTGCAGGATGTTTAACAGCACGCCTGGCCTCCAAGGCCAGTAGCCCCGTCCCAGTTGTGACAACCAGAAAGTCTCTGGTCTCTCTGGTCTTCTAGGGGCACATACTGCCCCTAAGTTGAGAACCACTGGGTGGGGGTGATCTGTTCAACAGCTGATGAGGAGCAGGGGGGCCACGGCTGGAACCCCAGAGCTGCAGAGCCCCCTCCAGCCAATGGCTTAGCCCCTATCACCACCTCAACTCCCTCTCCTCAAAGGAGTTATTACCGAGTTGCAGAGGCCAAAATACTAGCAGGTTCTACGTGTGCATAAATGCTGTAGGAGTTCAGAAAAGGCAGCGTTAGTGATGAGATTCAGGCTAGACAAGACGGTTGAATGAAGGAGATGGAATGTGGCCTGCATCCTGCAGGCTGAAGGGGAGATACAGTGGAGGGCAGACCACGTGAGGTGTTGCAGTTGAAGGAACAAGGTGCAATGAAGACGGGCAGAGGGGTGCGATGGGGACAGAGGGGTGTGATGAGGGCAGAGCGGGGGGTCTGCTGTGGAAGAGGGGAAATGAAGCCGGATGGGCGTGGGGACAGGGGACCCTGGACTTGGGGAGCCGTCAGAGGAGCTTGAACCTTATATAGCGGCTCTGAAGGCTCAGCAGGGCTGGGCAGGGCTGGTCCTTATGGGGTTGGGGGTGTGAGGGTGTTGGAGACCTGCTGTGGAAGAAGGGTTGGGGGTGTGAGGGTGTTGGAGACCTGCCTGGTAGATGTACATGAAGTCTGGTATGAGAAATTCATCTAGAACAACAGAGTCCCCCTGTGACCTCAAGGGGGGCCTTCCCTGCTTCCCACCAGTACTTCTGACAACAAACTGAGTCACCAAAGAAAGGTGTTGCATAGGCAAATTAAGGTTGCAGACGGGCAGCTGCACACAAAGCCCTGCCCCAGGTCCATCTCTGCGTCTAGCTCTGCTCAGAAGCTGTGGCCAATGACTTCTCCTTAAGCCTGGCCAATTATACAGAAGACATTGTTCTTTTCCCACAAGCTTTCCAAAGACAAGCAAACAAGCCTTGGATTCGGCTTCTTCTGGGTTCTGAGAATGAGGGTGCAGAGGTGTTTGCCGTAACCACTATTTGGGGAGTCCGGACTTCCGGAGGCAGGCAGGAAATGCCACCACTTTTACACTCCTGTTCCTCAGGAAATCCACCCTGAGGCAAGACCGAAAACAGCCATGCAGGGTGCAGGTCATTGGTCTATTTTTATTCTTCAGTGGTTGCTTGGTGTGCATGCACCGGTCCCATAGTTCACCTGTTAGAATTTCAACCCAAAGTGCGTTTGGGAAGATGTTACCAGCATTTCCAGTGTGGACAGGCCGGTGAGTCACTGGCAGAGTTCAGGAAGTCATGGCAGTCTGCGTGTGAGGTCCCAGGTTGGACAACTTTTGAGAGAAACCGGTGATTCTCCCAGTGTGCTGGAAGACAGCAGCATGTCCTTTTTGTTTTTCAATATTTCAGTATTGAAATATTGATCTTTTTCCCACGTGGCCGCAGACCATTCGCTGAGTTGTGAACACATTTTTCCAGAAGTATTTACAGTTGCTGGGTACCAGGCTCCACGCTCAAGGCAGCATCTCTGGAAGAGCTCTGAGTCAAAGAAACAAGCAGAGAAAATCGACCTCAAAAAGGACAAAGCGCATTCGCACCTCGTGGGAAGTTGTGCTCCCCAAAGCAGACGTGAGCGGCTCCTCTTCGCTGAGGATGCCTCCGACCCGCGCTTGCAGAAGTGGCTGGCAGACCCGGGCTGCTTGAATGTTGGTAGCTCAGTTTAGGAAAGCAAGTGTTAGGAAATGAAGTAGGACCAGCTGGACAAATTCTCTGTATTTATTTTCCATCATCAGTTATTTCAGAGTGCCAAGAAAAAACCGTGCATTAGACCTCTGAGATGACATCTAGAGGTGCCGACGGCCCGACGGGCACGCACTTCCTGCGTGCCATAGAGACAGGCCACCAGCAGAGGGGGCCGCAGGCTCGGGCAGGGAGCGAGGGGAGGGAAACGCCTGAGTGTGTCAAGCTGGGCCAGAGCCCGCTGGAGGATGCAGGATGCAGTCGGTCAGAAAACTATCTGGCTTGGACCCCACTTGACGAATTGATGGAGCCTTATGTCCGCGATGAAGTCACATCCAGAGAAAAGTGCCTTGGCAATGAACAGAGATTACAAAACCAGAGGAAGAAAAATGCAGGCCAGGAAGGGGGAACAGAGACCGGGAAGCTCTGCTTTCTGGGAGATAGTGCCAAGGCCGACGCAGCTTGTGTCGGCTTTCAAAAGCCCCTGCCTGGGTCTTTTCTTCGTTTCAGGTTGCCCCCTAGTCATTCTGCAGATGAAATTGTATACTGAGGAAGGCGCAGTGAACCGGCGGGCTGGCAGGCCCTCCTCTGGCTTTGCCCAGCAAGCTGTCAGCTCCAGGAAGGAGTCAGGAGCTGGAGCCATTCGTTGCCCAGAAGGGGGACCTTGGAGGCCAGGCTGAGAGCTTCCCCGGGCAGCAGGCCCTTCGCAAGGCTGAGAGCCCATGAGATGTGACAGCTCACGAAAATTAAATGTGACTGCAGCACAGCGCCGGCATTATCTGGCCTCAGCGCGCGCCCGGTGGCTTCTGCTACCCTTGGGTATAGTGACAGCGCCGGAGGGACAGCAGGACCGGAATATGCTGTGACAGACGCCCATTTAGGAAGGGGCCTGCCCATCCGCTTATCAAACAGCAAGCGGCCCCTTATCACTCCAAACGCGACTCACATGAGGCCCTGCCTCTGAGCCTGCTTGGAAAAGAGCCTGGCTTCCGCTAAGGAAAAAATGGGTGATTCCTTGGTACAAACTAGGGCTTTTTGTTTTCTCCTCCCAGATCAGGTTGGGTGCCTGCGCCTTCCTCTGTGGGACTGGGCGACTTAGGCACAGCTGTCCCTGACGCGCAGGCTGAATGCCAATTACAGACCACTCAGAGCAGCACGGAGGTCATCGCCCCTCTACCTGCTCAGCCAGACCCTGCCCACTCTAGCCAGGCCAGAGAGAAGCCAAAGCCCTGGCTGCCGGCATCCACAGGGTTCCCTGGCCTGGCTTTGTCGGGAAGCCCCCGAGCCACCACGGAGCGCAAAGCGCCTGCGCACCCAGCCCACCTCCCACCTCCCACCACCGCAGGACGGGGCTAGACTTGCAGGCGGAGCCTTTTTTGCAGAAGCAATGTGATGGACGTCATAATTATTTGTTCACTAGTCATAAAAATGATTCGTGGCCCATGAGAAATCAGAGCGGGCCTGGGGAGCATCTAGCAGTGGCTTAATCAGAAATTCAATATTGTCTACTTTTCCTTTGTATTCACGATAAGAGCAGCTCTCCCAACAGTGCCGGTGTCAAGTTCACAGGCTCTACCTGCAGCCGTGCGCTAAGGCTGGTGACGAGGGCTTGCTCCCGGTGTCTAATTTATCGGCATTTGGGTGTGGTCGGCCTTCCATCTTCTGGGGAGTCTCCTCTGCCCTCTCGTGTCCCCACGGAGAGATGGAGTCTATCCCTGCAGGCCTGGAGCAAAGCCCCCAGCAGCCGCGACAGTCTCTGATTTCCTCTGTGTCACTGGCAAGGCTGCCTGAGCTGCTAGTTTATACCTGCTTTTCTACCTTTTTATATCTCATCCGGGTCTTCTAAATAAATCTGGGTTGTCTTTAAGGTGCTTGTAAGCAAATGAAAGCGATCTAAGGGAAAGAGCATTAGATTTCTTGTCTTCCTTTTCTGACTCACATCTTTTTTTAAGATGGGTTTCCCATTTGCTCCCTTGGCTGCCCAGGGCATAATTGTACAGGAGATAAAACATGGCAGCACACTCTTCTTTTTCCTCTCTGTGCTCCTCCACATCAGCGCCCCGGGGCTTCTGTTTTAGAAGAAACGTTCTCTAAACTCACTGGTCCTGATCACACACCCTCCCCAGGGAATCTGCAGTTCTCCCTCCTCCTTATCCCAGGCTTGCAGCCAGAAGGTGGGGGCTCACCATACTCCCCTTGGTCCTTATCTTCAGCTACCTATGACCTCTTATACATGTGGGTACTGCAACCCTAAAACACCCTGGGTAAGTGTCTAGAAAGGCCCCATCCATTGTGAGAGAATCATTCTCCCCGACCCTCTTACTCTACAAGGCCGATACTGCAGCCCCTCCTGTAAGCTCTCAAATCCTGGGAGCCTCACCTGCTCTTCTGGGCTTTGGAGGAGTGTCACCAGTGTTTCACAGGCAGTCCCTTTTAGCTGGTGAACTTGCTGAAAACAGAGGCCTCGGATCTCCTGGACCAGGACGGGGATCCACAGGGGGAAAGGCAGAGTGGCCAGGAAAGGCACAGGGAAGTCAAAGGAGACCGCATCAGCGCCTGCGTGCGCAGGGCTCTGCCCACGGAGCTCCCAGCCGCATATCCAACTTACTGAGATGCACCCATGGGATTGTTCACCAGCCATTTGACGAACCTGTATCTTGCTGGTGGGAGCTTGGGTAGGGGACTTTCCGCTGGAGATGCACATGTTCCTTCCTGGCTGTGGGTGCTGCCATGGCCTAGGCCCTGTGCCCACGCTGGGTTGGGAGTGTCCGGTGTGTTCCCTCACTTACCCTCCCCAGGGCCCCGTGAGCCAGGGTTGCTGCAGCTGTTTAGCAGATGTGGAAGCAGATTAACTGGTGAGGATGGGAATTCACCTTCCACCTTGCTGAAATTTAGTTTCCTTTTATACTCTCACCATCAGCAAGTTCCTGGGGTGAGCGCCACGCAGCTCTCTGAAGAGTGGGCAAGAGGAACATTCGGCCAAGGGAGGCAGGAGCTGAGAAGTCTGCCTGCTATGTTCTGGCCTATTCTAACACCCGCCCCACAGCCCGCCCAGGCACCCACTGACCCGTGTTCCTCTGCTGTGGCCTGTGTCGGGCCTATCTGAAAGGGGAGCTTTACTCTCCTGGTACCTCCATCCTTTTGCCCCTCCTAGGAGGTTGGGAACACCACCTCTCCAGGCCAAGATCCCCATGTTTTTTTCATCCCTTCACGGAGGGGTGATAAGCGTCAATGTTATTTAGGGTTTTGTTTTCCAAAGGCTGGAAGCAAAGTTAGGACCACGGAGGCCTCTTCTACAAGCCAGGAGCAGTCCACAAGTGGGCTGTTCTAACTGCATTTTCCTTTCTTGACGAGCTCCTAAGTCCACTGCACAAAGCACATGGAAAGGTCACCTGTTGCTACCTGGATCGACCTCTCTGCCCACACACATTCCCTGCTTCCTTAAAAGATTGAAAGGAAAGGTTAAAAAATGGCAAAAATTACTGCTTTGGGTTCAGGAAATCCCAGCTCCTGGAATCAATGGGTTAATATGGGGTCCATTTATAAATTCCAGCTGTTGAGCCTGTGCTACGCGGTTCATGCTCCACATTCCAGCTGGAGGCCATGTAATCAGTGTTGGAATGGGCAAAAAGGATAATATCTTGAGCTATTTAATTTTTGTTCCTGCTTCCCAATGGGCCTTTGCTAAGATTTCAACTCTGCCTCAGCTTGGACGGGCTAGTGTAAAGTTACTTTCCAAAGAAACCGAGAGAACATTTCGTGTAAAGAAGGTGTGGGGCAGATGCCATTGGCTTGTATTTGACAGAGAACAAGTTTCCACTTAGGGTGGGGCCCGCCTGCCTCAGGCTCCTGCTGAATGAATCCCAGCTGTGCAGGGCTGGACACTGACTGCCTCCAGCCCACTCTGGGGGAAGAACTCCTCCCCTCCTCAATCCTGGGGCATTCAGGAACCAGGCACATACAGCAGGTGGGTTTTTGCCAGATGCAGAAATCTGACTGTACAGCAGCAGGGCCCAGCCAAGTCTACAGAGCCTTGTGGGACTCCTCAAAATGAAGGCAGCATTAGCGCGCTATGGAAGAAGGCGATCGGTAAAGCAAACAGGAAGTCTAAAGGGAAGGAACCATGGAGCTGTTAGAAAGGCTTGAGAACTTTCCAGGCTCTAGGCTTCAAGGAGGCTGCTCATGTCATTAATTTCCCAGTTACCTTGGCCAGAACCTGCAGTAATAGTCTTAGACTTCTAAGAAGTGATGAATCTAAGTTCTAGTCCAGCACAGGCCAGTGAGCAGCATTCTATTCTCTGGGTCTCAATTTCCCTTTTTTTTTTTTCTTTGAGACAGGGTCTTGCTCCATTGCCCATGCAGGAGTGCAGTGTTGTAACCACAGCTCATTGCAGCCTTGACCTCCTGGGCTCAAGTGATGCTCTTGCCTCAGCCACCCGAGTAGCTGGGACCACATGTGTGCACCACCATCCTTGGCTGGTTTTTTAATTTTTTGTTTTTGTAGAGACGGTGTCTCACTATTGTATAGGCTGCTCTCACACTCCTGATCCCAACTGATCTTCCCACTTTGCACTCCCAAAGTGCTAGGATTACGGGCATGAACCACTCAGTTTCCTCTTAAATGAAGATGCTGGAGTGGATGATCTCTAAGTCCTTGTATTAATCCGGTTTCGTACTGATATAAAGAACTGCCCGAGACTGGGTAATTTGTAAAGGAAAGAGGTTTAATTGACTCACAGTTCAGCATGGCTGGGGAGGCCCAGGAAACTTACTATCATGGCAGATGGCAAAGGGGAAGCAGGCACCTTCTACACAAGGGGGCAGGAAGTAAAAGTGCTGAGCAAAGGGAGAGGAGCCCTTGTGATCAGATCTCATGAGAACTCCCTCAGTGGCACGAGGACAGCACGGGGGAAACTGTCCCCATGATCCAGTTACCTCCACCTGGTCTCTCCCTTGACCCATGTGGATTACCAGGATTATGGGGATTATAATTCAAGATGAGATTTGGGTGGGGACACAAGCCTAACTATATCATTCCCTTTGGCTCAACTCTTTCTGAGACTCTCCAAATTTGGTTGTGGTCCGTTTGACCAATAAGCAGCTTTCTATGGAAATGCATTAACATATGCTAACTTTCCCTTGGGTAGTACTTGACTCACTATTTCCCCAGAAATGAAGAAGTTGAACACCAACAAATCAACTACTGTGAACATAATTTGTATCGTTAGGACTTGGTAGTAGATAAATAAATGTGTCTTCAGAACTGATGGAATTCTGTTAGGATAATTTCTATGCAATGCCTTGTAAATAATCATTTAGCAAAGACTCAACAAAATGCTTCAGTCCACCGTTTATCTACAAAAGGTTCTAAGCAATTCCATGAAAGTAGTTGCTGTATCAAATACTCACAGACTTGAATCTTTTGGGGATTTCAGTTGGTCACTCAGTGGACACAACTCAGCATGAAGAGTTTCTGCCTGAGTGAACAGGCCCAGGCCATGCCTGAATCCACTTCACTGAGGACCACAAGCAAGAAGAAACCCAGATCTTGGGACCTCCTTGCCCAAGTTAGCATAGAGGGGTTCAAGCAATCAAACCCACCTTTTCCTTAGTCGCCAATTTGAAGCCATGGTGGGTGTAGACATTACAGCCAGGGATGGCTACTATCCAGCCTTTAACAGAAAATCATGGCTCCTTCTTGCCTGTGATGCTACTGCTCCCTTAGAAACTATTTATATGCCAGGTTCAGTGGCTCACGTTTGTAATCCCAGCACTTTAGGAGGTTGAGGCAGGCAGATCACTTGAGGTCAGGAGTTCGAGACCAACCTGGCCAACATGGTAAAACCTCGTCTCTACTGAAAATACAAAATTTAGCCAGGCATGGTGGCATGCTCCTGTAGTCCTAGCTACTCGGGAGGCTGAGACAGGAGAATCACTTGAGCCTGGGAGGCAGAGGTTGTAGTGAGCTGAGATTGCACTGCTGCACTGCAGATTGGGTGACAGAGTGAGACTGCCAAAAAAAAAAAAAAAGAAAAAGAAAAAAACTATATCTGTACTCTTTGAGGCTGGTCTCAGTGGCTCACGCCTGTAATCCCAGCATTTTGGGAGGCTGAGATGGGTGGATCACTTGACGTCAGGAGTTCAAGACCAACCTGGCCAACATGGTGAAACCCTGTCTCTACTAAAAATATAAAAATTAGCAGGGCATGGTGGCATGTACCTGTAGTAAGAGCTACTCAGGAGGCTGAGGCACAAGAATCACTCAAACCTAAGAGGCAGAGGTTGCAGTGAGCTAAGATCACACCACTGCACTCCAACCTGGGTGACAGAGTGAAACTGTGTCAAAAAAAAAAAAAAAAAGAAGAAGAAGAAGAAAGAAAAGAAAAGTAAACTATATATATGTGATCTTTGATTTGGCTGTACGTAGAACATTTTAGAATTCCAGTAAATAATTTCCTAAGCATAGTCCTGTGATGCAGAATGCTATTGAAATCATTTATTCAACACATTGATCAAATACCTGCTGCTTGTCTCACAATATCCTAGCCAGTGTCACCACACTAATGAACAAGACTGATACAATTCCTGCCTCCATGAAGTTTACAGTCTAGCGGAACAGACATTGCTAACTGAGTGGGCTCCCCATAACCAACACCAGGGGAAAGCTGGACTGCTGTGTGGCTGAGGGCGGAAACATTCCACCGCACTGAGGTGGAATTCTGAAGCCCAGTGGGGAAATCGCTAGCTGAACTATGACCTGAGGTCATCTGAATTGAAGTGCTTATTGAGGGCAGGGCTTGGGGGACTGGGCTCAGTCTGCCATAGAATGACGTGCTGAGCATGAAGGATTTCAGGGATTCTACGGTGAGGTGGCTGCTTATAATAGAATTGGACAGTTTATGTGAGAGGAAAACAAAGTTAAATCACTAACTTTGCTTTTTGTGTGTGTGAGATGGAGTCTTGCTCTTGTCACCCAGGCTGGAGTGTAATGGTGCAATCTTGGCTCACTACAACCTCCACCTCCTGGATTCAAGTGATTCTGCTGCCTCAGCTCCTCAAACAGCTAGCTGGGATTACAGGTGCATGCCACCATGTCTGCCTAATTTTTTTTTTTTTTTTTTGAGACAGAGTCTCGCTCTATTACTCAGACTGGAGTGCAGTGGTGCAATCCCAGCTCACTGCAACCTCTGCCTCCCGGATTCAAGCGATTCTCCTGTCTCAGCCTCCGGAATAGCTGGGACTACAGGCATGCACCACCACACCTGACTAATTTTTTGTATTTTTAGTGGAGACGGGGTTTTACCATGTTAGCCAGGATAATCTTGATCTCCTGACCTTGTGATCAGCTCACCTCAGCCTCCCAAAGTGCTAAGATTACAGGCATGAGCCACCACACCCGGCCTATTTTTTTTTTTTTTTTAAGTAGAAACAAGGTTTCACCATGTTGGCCAGGCTGATCTCAAACTCCTGACCTCAAATGATCTGACTGCCTTTGGCCTCCCAAAGTGCTGAGATTATAGGCATGAGCCACCGTGCCCAGCCACTAACTTTGCTTCTTAATGCATTGACTGATACTCTGGGCTTAACTCTTGCAGGCGTGAGCCCACTGCCAAGCCAGTGGAGACAGTGCTGTGGAAATGGCAGTTTGGTGACTCCAGGATGGCTACAACAAGGACCCGCTGGTGGAGATGAACAGCAGCAACAGAACCAAGTCCTTGCAGAGTGAGCTTGTCCCTCAGCCCCCATTGCTGCTTATGTCCAGAGTGTGGCTCTCAATGCTTCCCACAGACACTATCAGGTGCCTCCCATCTTCCCATAAATGTCTTTTCTTTATAAACTCACCAGAGTTAGTTTCTGCACTTGACATCCAGGTCCCTAACTGGTGCAGAAATTGGATATTCCATAAAACACTATAAACATTTTAAAAGACTTAAGGACCTGCAACAAGGGAGTGAGAAATGAAAACATTAGAGCATTTGCTGTGACCTTTCTGGGCAACTTTTGTTTTCAGGGTGGGGCTTGATCAGACCAAAGGCTGGATTGCACACCTCCTGTAGGCCCAAGTTTTGGTATGCCCTTTGATGGACACAAATGTAGCTGGGGACACCTCTCAGCAAGTGCCATGTAAATAACCCAGTGAGTAAAAAAGAGTTGCATGTATGAAACTGGAGAAAAACGTGCATCTCCATATAACCAAGGGTGCAGTGCCAGACCCTGAATCTTCTTTATTTATTGCTAAAAATGCTCACAATTATTGGATCCTTCAGCAAGTTGTAATCTTCTTTCTGGTGGGGTGTCTTGTCTGAATGTTGGTGGCTGCTGAGTAATCAGGGTGGGGCTGCTGAAGTTTGGGGTGGCTCTGGCAATTTCTTAAAATGACACAATAATAAAGTTTGCCACATCAACGGACTCCTCCTTTGGTGAAAGATCTCCCTGGAGCACGTGATGCTGTCTGATAGCATTTTCCCCACGGTAGAGCTTCTTTCAAAATTGGAGTCAATCGTCTCAAACCCTGATGCTATTTTGTTAACTGTATTTTTAAAATTTTTTATTTCAATAGTTTTTTGGGGAACAGCTCATTTGGGGTTACATGGAAAAGAATATTGAGTGGTGATTTCTGAGGTTTTGATGCACTCATGTGTGTCCGCCCTTCCTCCCTCCCTCCCTCCCTCCTGTCTTTCTTTTTATTTCTTTCTTTCTCTTTCTTTTCCTTCCTTCCTTCCTTCCTTCCTTACTTTCTTCTTTCTTTCTTTCTTCTCCCTCTGTTGCCCAGACTAGAGTGCAGTGGTGTGATCGCAACTCAATGCAGCCTCCGCTTCCCAGGTTCAAGTGATTTTGCTGCCTCAGCCTCCTGAGTAGTTGGGACTACAGACACCTGCCACCATACCTGGCTAATTCTTGTATTTTTTTTTTTTTTTTTCATAAGTTCTTTTTTCTTTTTTGGTAGAGACAGGGTTTCACCATTTGGCCAAGCTGGTCTTGAACCGCCAACCTCAAGTGATCCACTGCCTCAGCATCCTAAAATTTTGGGGTTACAGGCATGAACCCCTGCACCCAGCCTCATGTGTGTATTTCTATGCAGAAGGCATCTTGCAGAAATCAACTCTTAGGTCCTCAGATCTAGAAAGAACTAGAATTTATTTACTCTGAAAATTATTTCTCTCATCTCACTGTATTTTCTATATCTTACGAATCGCCTTCAGTGCTTTCTAGAGGAGGGTAAGCAGAAGACTGGACCAGGTCTTATGAGGTTGAGAGGTGAAGGTGAGCAACAACAAAAACTTACAAGACACGGTCTCATAGAAAGATATGACAGTCCCCAAACAGTGCCAGACCCATCAGAAAACTGTCCCGTGGTACTGCCATGGTCTGAATGTGTCTCCCCAAACTTCAAATGCTTACCTTCTAACCCTCAGGGGGACAGTATCAGAAAGTGGGGTCTTTGGGAAGGGATTGGGTCATGAGAACGGAAACCTCATGAAAGAGATTTGTGTCTGGATTCGTCAACACGCATTGCTATAACAGAATACCTGAAGTTAGGTAATTTATAAAGTGGGCAGATCGCCTGAGGTCAGGAGTTCCAGACCAGCGTGACCAAAATAGTGAAACCCCATCTCTACTAAAAATACAAAAATTAGCTGGGCATGGTGGCACATGCCTATAATCCCAGCTGCTTAGGAGGCTGAGGCAGGAAAAACATTTGAACCTAGATTTTACCATGTTGCCCAGGCCAATCTGGAACTCCTAGGCTCAACCAGTTCTCCTGCCTTGGCCTCCCAAAGTGCGGGGATTACAGGCATGAGCCACTGCACCCCATCACTCCCTCATTTTTTTATTTTTTATTTTTTCGAGACGGAGTCTTGCTCTGTCACCCACTCTGGAATACAGTGGCGCGATCTTGGCTCACTGCAACCTCCGCCTCCCTGGTTCCAGCGATTCTCCTGCCTCAGCCTCCTGAGTAGCTTGGTTTATAGGCATCCACCACCACATCAGGCTAATTTTTGTATATTTAGTAGAGACAGGGTTTTGCCATGTTGGCCAGGCTGATTTTGAACTCCTGACCTCAGGTGATCCGCCTGCCTCAGCCTCCCAAAGTGCTGGGATTACAGGTGTGAGCCACCCGCCCAGCCACTCCCTCATTTTTAAGAGGCTCTACCCAAGGGAACGCCCACCATGTTGGCAGGATGCATATCTGGAACAGAATCCTCACCACAACCACTTTAAATCCCCCTGGAGTGGGGTTAACCGTCAGAAGCTTCCCCCTAAACACTTGGCCTTTGGTAGGTAGCTTTGGATTATATGTGACTCTTACATTAAGACATTTTAAACGTTTTTTTTTTTTTTTTTTCAGTGACTTTCTCCTCATTGTAATTAGAGGTAAGGAGGAGGGTTTTGTTCCCATGGTGGCATCGCTGTCCTTCCCTGCCATCATCAGCAAGGTTTTCTCGTGCCTCCAGCCAACACAAACCCAGTCTGGTGTGGCGCCATTCGGGCACCGCCCAGGGACAGCCTTCGCCTCGTGGGGAGCCCGCATGCACCCAGACACACCCTGGGAAAGAAAGGATTGCAGAAAAATGGTTTCCAGTCCTGCCCAAAACTCTTCTCAGATTCAGTGGTTCTCAGCAAAGGGAACTTTCCGGAAGTTCCAAAAGGCTCACAGGAGGTTTTATTTTGTTTTTTCACAATTACCAAGGAAAAGGAAAATAAATCAGCTTGAGTGAAAGCAGAAACCCCTGCGCCCTGACACACAACACAAACCAAACCAAACAGGGAAGCGGTCACGCGCTTTCTCGTGCGCAGGATGGGCCCAGCCCCGGAGCTGTTAAAGACGCAGCGCTGGTGCAGCGGGCCTGGTGGACACTTTTCTTTGCTCTGCTCAATGCCCCGTGCCTGTTCCTCATTGAACAAACTTTCTCATGAATTAAGGCCTTGAAATTAAATATATTGATCCCAAAGGGCTACTTTCAAATTAACTAGTCAGAGTCTTACACAACTACTGGTTTTCAACAAGCCGGACAAAGGCCGCTCAACCCCAGCCCCATGTTATTAGTGGGGTTCAGAGCCATAAACAGTCAGGGATGCCCTGGACACCTTTAACTTATAACTCAATTCCCCCCGATCGTTTTTAACGATCCTTGCTCCTAGTCCAGGGACAACATGGAAGGCGCTCATTAAGAACTCTCCATAGACTTCTTTAACCATTTATTATTGAAAAAGTTCATGAGATGTGTGTGTGTGTTTAAAGTCGAAAGCTTTCCTAACTTTCCAGCAAGAAATTTCTCTTCCAAGTCATACCTGAAAAATCACTTTTCGTGGAAGTATCCATCAATCCAAAAATATATAATATGTGATTGGAGGAATCCTAAAAGACTAGCTATGTGCTGATGATAAGTTCCAAATGACAGATGTGAGTCAGGGTTAAGAGGGGGAGGCTCAGAAGGCCATGGCTGAATAGAAGATGGGAGGCACCCGGTGAGTGGGTCAACTCACTCTCCACCCAGGCCTTGGATGAGACTGGCGCCAGCAAGGGGAGGGCCGGACCTGAGGTCAGCTCTGTGATGGACAGCCATGGGTACCTGGATGGGCTGCGGGGCTTCTAAGGACAAGGTGTACAGTGCCTGTGGTCCACCTTAACCTGCCTTCCAGATGGAGCATGAGCCGAGAGGAGAGACACAGAAAGACAGAGAGGGGCTTTCCCCAAAATGTTCTGCCGGGTGTAGTGAAAGAGACACCTTTCCCTGGACTCATCGGCCACATAGTCGAAGCACACGTGGCAACTGGAGATTTCTGAGAACCAAGCCTCAGTATCTACAATTGAGGTAACTTCACGTTTGAACCTGAGTGTTTCCTAAGCCATTTATCTTCTATGATGATGAGGTATTCGGCCGGAAAGGGAGACAGAGAGGCGAGTTACCACCTGGACTGAATTGCAGAGAAAGCTAAGAATACGAGGTAGGACCCACGAAGCCTTCCAAGCCTTTTAAATGGACCGGCTGGTTGAGATGACAGCTCACAATGGGATCAAACAGTTGAAGCTGAAAATGAATGCTGTCACTTTCTAGATTTACTGTCAGCTGAATGTAAAAGCATAAGAAAGACTCGCTTTTTACATTTTCAAACTTTAATAAATCAAATACTCCTTTGAACACATAATCCAGCTGAGTCATGTACCACCGGGGGTCCTGTGGTGCTCACCAGTATCTGATGGGGGTGGCAAGAGACAGCTTCCTCCTACCCCAGATCGGACCTCTGTCACCAATTGCAGGGCTAGGTAGAAAGCTATTTTAGGGGCTCTCATTCGAATGAGCCCCAACTGAGCCCAGAATTAGAGCTCCCCAGAGGGCACTCAGCTACAGCCCAGGCCCTAACTGGAAGCCGCCCGCCCCAAGTTCATGGCCCTGTGGGGGAGGAGCGTGTCATAAAGCTCTCATCCACCCTTGCGGTAACTGGCCCGTTCACCGTCTGTGCCTGGCCCTGGAACTGATTAGCAGGACATGAGTAATTTTCCCATTCGACCACCTCAGAAGCAGGTGGGGTGGAGAACCCAGTGGGCAGAGACAAATAAAAGCGTCCATGTTCACAACGTGAAGGCAGCACTTATGCAAAATGAGGGGTGGTTTTTTTTAGCCTTCTTTGAAATGCAACCAGGGAGAACCAAACTTCAGCCTCTCTGTTGGCAAACAAAAGGCCTGTGGTTGCTTTTCTGCTTCCACCCCTACAATTAGGGGAGAGGCCACATTTCTTCCTGAAATGGGATCTACGGCGTGGCCCCTTGTTCCAGGGAAGATGTCTCCCCGGGGGACAGGACAGCCTATGGAGGTGGCCGGGGTGAAAGTGTGCACAGAGACTCCAGGAGGCTGGGACCCTCGGTCTTCCCCAACCCAAGGTGTCAGGTGACCGCTTTGGGGCTCCACCCACACTCTGTCTGAAACCCAGATCAGAGAGAATGATTGGAGCTCGAGGTCCCTGGACATCATTCAGGTTTGGGAGACCGACCCCAGGGAGAGTGGCAGACGGGCTCATCTGCTGCAGCCCAAGAGGGTCGCTGCTTCATTAGCACAGAGCTGGCAGAGGGAGGGGGGTTCCTGAGCAGTGGCAGCCTGGGATTGTTTGTTTACCTGTTATAATGGAGCTCACACCTAATTTTAAGTAAAATTATGTGTTTTCAAGTTGATGGCCTTTCTCTCCCCAACTTCATTAACTGTGTTGGTTGTTTTAGGGGGAATGATGAACCGTGCTGCCTCCTGGCCTGTGCCAGCTCCCGCCCCATCCCCTCCCCCGCACCAGCTGCCACCTGCACCTTTAATCACATCAGGAGGGTCCAAAATGCTGACATCTGCTTCTGAAGTTCGGTTTTAAGTGCTTTCTCAGAAATGCAGTTCGATGGACTCCACCTGAAAAGTCATTTGGAAAATGCTTGACATTTCTATAGCAGGCCATTTGTTCATTTTAGGAAAAAATTATGAAGGCAAAATAAAGACCAGACTCGTGGGCCAGGTCTTAACATGACCGCTCGCTAGCAGGAGCGGCTCCCCTGCCTCCTGATTCTCCTCTGTCCTCCCTTTGTGGCCGCAGTCCGGGGTGGTCACACTTCCACAATAGGGAAAAACAGCGGCCACTCACGTCTGCATATTTGACAGCTCCAGCTTTTGTCCCCAAAAGGAACCTTAGTTCCAGGCACTTGACTTGGCACACTTGGTTTTACTTTCTTCATGACGTCTAAGCTGTGGAAGAGCAGTGAAACTTTTTTTATCATTTAACTCGAGGCAATTATGATTGTGTGCAATAGAATCTATTTAGTTCAGTTACTGAAAAGAAGAGTTTAAGCAAATCGCCAAATTCTGAGCAAATGGAGAGTGTGCAGCAGGGAATTTCTGGGCAAAAGTGGCTAAAACAGCATTCAGGGACTGAGTCCTGCATAGGATCACCCTGCTCCACAGTGGAATTCACGTGGGCTGTGACCTTGCAATCCTGGTGTAATCAGCATTTCTAAGTAGTGCCTTGGACACCGAGGTTAACGTGCCTTTAGAAGAACAGAGGAGCAGATAAAATTGGGTGCAGGGCTGGGCATGATGGCTCACACCTGTAATCCCAGCACTTGGAGAGACCAAGGAGTTCCAGACTAGCATAGACAACACAGCAAGGCTCCCATCTCCACAAACACACACACCATACACACAGTTAGCAGGGAGGTGGGTGCACACTGTGGTCCTAGCTATTCAAGAGGCTGAGGCAGGGGGATTACATGAGCCCAGAAGTTTGAGACTGCAGCGAGTCATGATCGTATCACTGCACTCCACCCTGGTGACAGCAAGACCCTGTCTCAAAAAAAAAAAAAAAAAAAGATGCAGTCAGAGAGCTACAAGAAAAACATCAGGTGAGACTACAGAGTGCTGGAAGAGAAGAGGACTTTGTGGCAGGGTCACACAAAGGTCCCAGCCCCGGGCCATCCTCCATGTGGTGCTTCACACGTGGCCTCCTGTGGGAAGAGCTCGGGAGCTGGAAACCCCAGCTCATAGCAGGAGCCCGCTCTCGTTTCCTGCTCCCCAGCTCTTTGCTGCCCGCCTACAGCACTCAAGCCCCTGCTCTGGAGTTCCATGTATGCAGTTCCTCAAGGGTCACATCAGGGTCTATTAGGTTGAGTCACTTTCCCCAATGACAGGCACCCCCTGGAGCCCCAGTGGCAAGACGAGCTGGGCACATGCAGATCTGGGGCTTGGTCACTCTTTTTTAAAAATTTCATTTTATCTTTTACCCTCATACCACAGTCAGGTCCATCAGTCACTCTTCTGGTTGGTGATTCTCCCTCTCTCCTCTCTCCTCTCTCTCTCTCTCTCTCTCTCTCTCTCTCTCTCTCTCTCTCTCTCTCTCTCATATGCAATGTTGTTGGTTTATGACTCTCAGAGCCCAGCTAGGGTTTTCTAGAACTGAAGCTCTAGATTATTGATAGACTCCAGGGATTAACCTATAATGCTTTCATTTGCACTTAAAATGGACTATAAAGTTGCCTCAAATGCAAACCCCTCAAATCTAGTTCGTTTGGGATCCACACCCTGAGCATAGTGGGTGAATGTCAAAGAACTCACTGTTCTATTTAATCCACCAAAACCACCCTCTGTCACAAATTATTTCCATTATTTCCACAAATGAAATACCAAGACTCTCTCCCCTTTCCAAATCTCTTTCCATTACAGCTTCAGGCTTGAGCTCAAGGTCCAGGATCTTGTTTTCTAAAGCAGGTCCAGGTCCAGCTGGGTGTGTTTCTTCAGGGGCAGCTCCTCCAGTCTGGTTCTGCCTGTTCTGAAAACCTGTGAGGTAGAGAAATAATGACATGTCCCTACCACCATGCACTCCATTTAACAACAAGGGTGACATCTGGATAGGAAAACTCCAGTTAACACTGTCTACTCAAAAGGGACAGGGAGAGGAGGCTTTAGCAGTGATTGGGCCACAGCAATTTGGAAATCCAGTCAAGCCCATGTCTCCAGTTCCTTACTTAAGGCAATATCTTGCTTTCTGGGAGTGGTCCTTGACTGTTTCTTCATAAGAAATGGCAGTCAAAATAAGAAATAAGAAGTGTTCACAGTGATACAGCCTTCTCAGCCTATTCCCAGCTGAGTTGGATTCCTGCTGGAATGTTATTAGCTGAGTAGTCAGGTGCATCACATGGTAGCTCATGGCTTCCAGAGAGAATGTTCCTAGAATGTGGAAGCTGCCATTGTCTTAAGACTTGAGCTTGGAAAGTGGCAAAACATCACTTCTGTCATCTTCCAGTGGACAAAGTAGTCACAGATTCAAGAGGAAGGGGCATAGGCTCCACTTGTCAATAGAAAAGGTGTCAAGGAACTGATGGCTGTCTTTAGTCTTTCGTAGTCCTCCTGCTTCATCCCTTTTTCCTTCTTGCTGCCTGAAATGGGAATGTGAAGGCCGGAGCTGCAGCAGCCATCTTGTACCATGAGTAGCTGTTGGGAATAAAAGACCCAACATTCCAGCAGGATAAGATCCATTTTGTACTACATTTATCTTTTCAGTCCAAGCTGATAAATTCCCTTAAAAACTTTGTGAATTACCTATATACCAATCAGTGGTGAATTCTATTAGACGAAAGTCACATTTCTTTCCATGTCAGATTTTTCTCTACCTTCAGCAATAGGCAAAGCTATTGTGAGCAATGCTGTTAAAATTCTTTAAAGCTGTATTGTCTGAGAAGCCTATAAAGCATGCCTTTAAGACTCTTAGAAGCCCCCACCTCCCAGGTGTCCATGCATATCATATCCTTAAATCTTTTGGCAGTTATTAAAGTCTTACAGCCATATGCAATGAAATCTTCACTCCAAGGTCACGCTGTACCTTTGTAGTCCTGAAGCCATTTGATCTTTGTCCTGAAGCCATTTCTTACTGTGACACTTTTGCTGAGAGAGAATAGGGATGAGAAACAGGTTTGTAATCACACCTGGCTTATCACACCAGAACAGAGGTTCTGGCTCCTTTGTTCCCTCTGAGCTCTGCTCTGCACCCGGGAGTTTCTTCCTCAGTTCACTCGCTTTTCTTATAGCCTGTCATAGGCAGCGACAAGAAGCCAGCAGTGCCTTCTATCTCTACCTGGAGTCTTCTCAGAAGATTCCTGAGTTCATCAGGTATCTTCTATTTTCCAGTTTACCACAGGGGATAGTGTGTCCAAACTTTCTGTTCAGCATCTGGTAATGTTTACTTTCACTTTCCTCTGAGGTCTCATCAATAGAATCTTTGGAGTCCTTCCCGCTTTTATTAACAATCTTTGGCCAGGTGTGGTGGCTCACACCTGTAATCCCAGCACTTTGGGAGGCTGAGGCAGGTGGATCATTTGAAGTCAGGAGTTTGAGACCAGCCTGGGCAACATGGTGAAACCCCATCTGTACTGAAAATACAAAAAATAAAAAAAAATAGCCAGGTGGCAGTGGTGTGTGCCTGTAACCCCAGCTTCTCTGGAGGCTGAAGCTGGGGAGTCACTTGAATCTGGGCAATGGAGGTTGCTCTGAGCCAAGACCGCACCACTGCACACCAACCTAGGCAACAGAGTGAGACCCTGTCTAAAAACAACAACAACAACAACAACAACAAACAATCTTCATGAGATGAGGTCCTCTCAGCTTTTGCCCAGTGCCTCTTGTCAAAGCCAAGGCCACGTGGTAGGTCTGTGTTACGGCAGCAATCCACTTCCGTCTACCAAATCCTCTTCAGGTTATCTATTGCTACAAAACTTAGTGTTTGAAATTCCATAACTTAGTGGTTTAAAATGCCAATCATTTTTACTGTTTTCCACAGGTTTCTGTCAGATTGAAGTCCACCCTCCAAGGCCCTCCATGGGCTGGGCCTGACCCATCTGTCTAGCTGGGTCCCCACCACTCCTTACACCCCGCCACAGGTGAACGCACAGCCCTGACATGCCCTGTGCTATCCCCATGGCCATTTATACTTGCTTCTCTGTCCCTGTCTCACACACACACACACAGACACACACATATATGCATAGATACACACAGATATTATACACAGACACACACAAACACATATACACACAGACACTCATACACAAACACACAGGCACACAGACACACATATACACACACATGCAGAGATACACACACGCACACATACACACACAGACACACGTACACAGACCCACATGCACACAGACACACACATATATGCATAGACACACACAGATACACACAGACACACACAAACACATATACACACAGACACTCATACACAGGCACACAGACACACAGACACACACACATACATGCACACATACACACACAGACCCACATGCACACAGACACACACATACACGCAGACACACACACATACACACATAGACACTCATACACGCACAGACACACGCATACACACAGACACACACAGATACACACACATACATATACAGACACACATATACACCCAGACACACACATACACAAACACACACACAGACACACACGTACACACCTTCTTCCAAATCCTACCATGTTTTTCGGACAAAGCTCAAATCCCATTTCCTGTGTGAAGAATTTCCAAGATCACAAAGTACGGGCTTTCTTCCTTTCTTGAACTTTTACCAGGACCCAAACCCTCACGGGATGTCACAGTGCATGTCCTCAGTGGAGGGCTTTTGCTGTTTTGATTCCTCACGTATGCATACATCTTACTTCTCCAGCTGCCTAAGCAGGGGGCCTGTGTCACAGTTCTTTGGGTCTCCGGGGTCTCGCTAGTGACAGTGGCTTTGCTCCCAGGAGGCACAGCAGAGCAGTATCTGGCACGAGGAGAGCTGACTGCTGGCCAACCTGGAAAGAGAAGGAGAAAATGGTGGTCCTCAGGCCAAGCCTTTCTGCCTCCCACAGAGCTCTGTGGAGCCCCATTTCACGCTCACCCTCGCTCAGTCAACAGATGCTTGGTGGTGTAAGTCCATCCTCAGAGCGTCAGTCCTGCCAGGGACTTCCAGAGGACGGAAGCCCAGAGACCTCCCAGGGAGCATCAGCTGCCGCTTTACCCACGGGCTGATGCTGGAGGATTGGGAAGATGCCCCGGCGGCTTGGATTTTTATTCTCACATCAGCATTTTACACAGCTGAGAATTTCTCAGCTTTACTTTGAGTCCCTGAAGGAGAGACACAAACCCTCCCACAACTCCTTGCAAGAACCCTCCCCCACCTCGCCCCACAATTGCAGACTGCAGAGAACCAGGGTGGACTCTGCTGGGCCATCGATCAAACTCAGCATCCCTTTCCCAAGCGCTGAAAGGCTGACAGTGAGCAGAACTGGCACCAGGGAGATTCCATTTAATGAGTTATTTGGCAAGGGCGATTCCTGAAATTAATTATCAATCACTTCTAATTATTTTTAAATGAGTTATTAATCCTAAAAGGCTTGGGGAAATGCTTGTGTTAGGACGTGGTCCCTCAGTTGCCCTCAGGACCCACACGAGAGGCGGAGGGGGCCCTGGTTAAGGCTGGTATGTGGCTGGGGAAGGTCTGCTGCAGCTCCAGGCCCTGGGGTGAGGCAGGGGCCAGGAGGGCAGCTCCAATACCCAAGTGTCTTTTCAGAGCAGTCAGCAGAAGCCAGGAGAGGAAACTTCCGGCCTAAGCCAATCCATGTCTCACTCCCAAGCCCAGCCTTGGCCTCCAATCTCACTAATAATCTCATTTAATCTAATAAACCTGAAAGCCTGGAATCCCCAGTGCCTGCCCCACCTGCGGCAGAGGTGCTCAGGAGGAAGGAACAGATGCTGCCTTGGGGACCCACCACCTACTTAGCACACCTGCCCAGACGAGGGGGCAGGGCTGCAGGTGCTGGGCCTGTCTTCTGAGAACTCAGGAGGTGACATCTTGGGAACTCTATAGGGCCTGCAAATATCTCAGCGAGTGCTAAGGAGACAGGCAGACACACACATATATGGGAAGGTGGTCAAAGATCAGAGGGACAGGAGCCCGGGCCAATACCTCTGCCCCGATCCCCTGTTCTCCCCTGAGCGGCCCAGAGGAGGAGGCTGGAGTGCAGTGGCACAATCTCAGCTTACTGCAACCTCTGCCTCCTGGGTTTAAGTGATCGATTCTTGTGCCTCAGCCTCACAAGTAGCTGGGACTACAGCTGATTTTTGCATTTTTAGTACAGACAGGGTTTCACCATGTTGGCCAGTCTGGTCTGGAACTCCTGACCTCAGGTAAGCTGCCTCCCTTGGCCTCCTAAACTGCTGGGATTACAGGTGTCAGCCACCGTGCCTGGCCAGGACTTACTCCTTTTAAACTGGCTGTGGCCAGCCCACAACATCTGGAGCTGAGGACACCATGAGCCGCTTCAGAAACCAGCAGCTATGGAGTTAAATCTGGGGCGGGCTTAGGATTTGGGTGGGAACCACAAAGTGAACTGCGGGATTTAGGTACAGCTCTGGGCTCTGGGCATCCCTCTCGTAGAGCAAACTGACCATTGAGCACTCAAATCTGAGCCCTGGCTGGGCAGCCCTCAGTGCTCCCATCACAGCATACTCTGAAATTGGGCATCCTGCTTGGGGAGGGAGAGATCCCCTCTCAGCCCTGAGTCTCACTCCATTTCCCTGCAAATGGCCATGGCTCTTGTTAGCACCATTTCCAGCTCGACTCTTATGTTTTATGTCTCAGAGGTGGTGTTTACTGAGGCTGAGCAATGCTCCCGCCGCTGTGCCGAACATCTGTGCTGCAGCTGCCACAGCCCGGCTGAGATGTCTGCAATAGTTTTGGGCTGATTCGCTAGCACAGCACACGCAGTGCTGGGAGGGCTGTGTTCTGCTAGTCAAGAGGATTTGGGATAATTGGAAATTTCAGGGTTTTTAAGGCTGTTGCTGGGTTTAGTTCCAGCAGGGAGGTTTTGCTTGTTTAGGTATATAAGTATTAATTGGAAACATTTGTTTCTAAACATCAGAAAGAACTTTGTAGAGACTGGCCCTCGCACTGCCCCCACAAAATAAGAATTATGCTGGAAAAGTGTAGCTCAAGGCTGGGTGCAGTGGCTGACACCTATAATTGCAGTGCTTTGAGAGGCTGACGTGAGAGGATCGTTTGAGGCCAAGCATTCAAGAGCAGCCTGGGCAGCATAGTGAGACCTTGTCTCTACCAAAAAATTAAACAATAAAAACGATAACGGGCATTGGTGCTATGACTTGTAATCCTAGCTGCTTGGGAGGCTGGGATAGGAAAATCGCTCGAACCCAGGAGTTCAAGGTTACAGTGAGCTAGGGTCAGACCACTGCACTCTATCCTGGGCAATAGAGTATGACCCTGTCTCTAAAAAACAAAAAAAGAAAGAAGGAAGGAAGGAAGGAAGGAAGGAAAAGAAAGAAAGAAAGAAAGAAAGAAAGAAAGAAAGA
>NW_016107407.1:5861411-5873426 GCF_001604975.1 Cebus imitator | reverse complement strand
AAAAAGAAAAAGGAAGGAAGGGGGGGAGGGAGGGAGGGAGGGAGAGAGAGAGAAGAGTGTATCTCTCTGCGGCCACTTAAGTCCGGCATGGGAGGGGACTTGTCCTCCCCCATCTCTATGGTCCAGCTCTTACCCCATCTCCACCACTGCCATGGGGAAGGATTAAGCTAGAGGCAGAACGGCAGCCACCTCAGTAGGGCAATGAGGTTGGGAGAACACGTGCGATCTGGCTTCCCAAAAGTAGCATCCCATAAAATGTTCACATATCTTCCCTTTATCCATAAAGACATAGAGAAAATGAAATAAATATCCCTTTAGTTTGCTACTGGAGAAACAAGCTTAGAGAGATTCAGTGACTTGCTCATGTCCACAGGGCAAATGACTTGTTCTAGTCTGTTTGGGCTGCTGTAACAAAGCACCTTCAGTTGGGTAGTTTATAAACAACAGTTACGTTTATTGCTAATAGTTCTGGAGGCTGGGAAGTCCAAGACCAAGGCACAGGCAGGTCTGGTGTCTGGAGAGGGCTTGCTCGCCGCTTCATAGATGGTGCATCTTGCTGTGTCCTCACATGGCGGAAGAGCCAGGGAGCTCCCTTCAACCTCTTTTATCAGGGACCTAATCCCACTCATGCAGGTGGAGCCCTCATGACGTGATCACTTCCCCAAAGGCCCTGTCTCTTTTTTTTTTTTCCCTCACCAACACTTGTTATTTATTTGTTTTTATACTAGCCATTCTAATCAGTATGAGGTTGTAGCCCCTTGAAGTTTTTTTTCCTTTTGTTTAATTGCATTTAATACTATCACATTGAGTATTAGGTTCCAACATATGAATTTTGGGGGGACACCAACATTTAGACCTTTAGCAATACTGGAATGTTCTAGAACCAAATCCACTGATAACTAAATTGCCAACAGGTGAGACTATCTCTTGAGTTAGGCAACAAAAACAAACCTTTTATGCTAAAGGATTTTCAAAAGCTCCTCTGAGAGAAGGGCTGTTGGGGAAAGAAGCTCTGATCCATCCTTCCTCACCATGTCTGCACATCGCATCAGTTGTTAGGCCAACAGCCTTAAAAGATTGCTATGGCTTGAACAGCCCCTCCAAAACTCAGGTGGAAACCTAATCCCCAATTTGGCGGTATTGAGGGGTGGGGTCTTTAAGAGGTAATGGGATCACAAGGGCTCTGCTTTCATGAATGGATGGATCCATTAATGGATTAATGGATTGTTATGGTAGTGGACCTGGAGGCTTCATAAGAAAAGGCAGAGAGACTTAAGCGCAGCATGTTAGGACACCAGCCATATAATGAGCACACCATGGGATGCCCTGTGCCACCTTGGGATTCTGCAGAGTCCCCACCAGCCTGAAGACCCCCACGGGATGTGGACCCTTGGCTCTGGACTTCTCAGCCTTCATAACTATAAGAAATAATGTTTTTCTCTGTAAATTATGCAATCGATTAAACCAGAATACCTGAAACTCTACCAAGATCCTCCTGTAGTGTTTGACTTAAGGCCACACTCTGCCTAGAGACCAACATCTACAGGGGTACATGAGCCCGGACTCCGATGAGAAGCTCTTTGCTGGGCTGGCTGGGCTTTCTCAGAGCTGCACTGTGGCCCAAAGCTCTTCCTACCCCATCCTCTTTCCTCCTGCTCTCCCTTCCCAGGGGCAGCCCCACATGCTGGTCTGAAGGTTCTCCCTGCTTCCTCTTGCTTCCTCTCTCCTGCATCCTCCGCAGGTGTCCCCGGGGAAACTCCCTTCCTTTCCAACTGCATCCTGCCTTCTGCTTCCCGGAGAGCCTGGCCTGACAGAGCGGGTTTTAATCAGCAGGCTCTGATTCTAGGGATTCAGGTGGAGCAAATCCATCGGCAGCTGCTCAGGAGCTGGAGAGAGTAAGGTGGCTTGAACCACCACCATGGCAGAGCAAGGGGAAGACGGTGAGTGCGGGGACGCAGCATGCTTTTTGCATGTAGAGTTGACAGGGCTTGCTAATGACAGCTGAAGTGGGGTTGGTAAAAGAAAGAATGAAAAAATAGCCTCCAATTTTTGGCTGAACATCAGGATAGATGGCAGGGCTATTTCCAGAGGTGGGGATGACTCCATAAGGAAGGAATGGTGACCAGATCCTCAAGTCTTGGCCGTGTTTGAGGGGCCTATTAGACACTTGGACAGGTCCTACTTATCCTCTGGACCCAGGGGAAGCTGTCCTTCCCATGAAACTGTCTTGGAAGCTGCAGGCAGGATTAATACCCGCTGTTATTTAGTGGGCATGTGGCACAGAGCAGGCATGGTGCTAAGCACACCTAGACCCAGGATCCCCAACTCAGACTGGGTAACTGTGCCATGCTAACAGTGATGTGGTGGGGCTGTCCTACAATAGGGCGTCTGTCTTTCCAGCTACTTTATATCCAATTGGGTCTCCTACTCCAAACTCTTTTCTAGGAGGTGGGGATGGTGGTAGGCACCTGTAATCCCAGAGAGTCAGGAGGCTGAGATGGGAGGAAGGACCTCTTGAAGCCAGGTACTCGAGACCAGACTGGAAAACAGAGTGAGACCCCATCTCTAATTTTTTTTTTTTAATTAACCAGGTGTGGTGGTATGCACCTATAATCCCAGCTACTGGGAGGCTGAAGTTGGGAGCACTGCTTGAACTCAGACGTGGGAGGCTGCAGTGAGCTAAGATGGCACCACTGCACTCCAGCCTGGGTGACAGACGAGTGAGAATTCATCTCTAATAATAATAAGTTCCTTTCTACCAAAAACCAAGTCTAGCCTATATCTGAACTCTCCAGTATGGACCGCGGGGCTTTGTCCACAGCACTGCTCAGGCGCCAAAGGAATTCCCAGGAGCTTTCAGAGCTGCACACAGACTCTATGAAGGGCTGCCCTTGCCAGCGGTCTGGCCTGGCATCCCGGTGCGGGGTAGCAGAAAGCCTTCGCACCTCCTGCCATGAGGTAGCGAGGTGGGTTTCTGTGTAGAAATCCTAACATCATCTTTCTCATGAGTCCCTGTTTCTGCCCTGCTTTAAGAAAGACAGGTTGAAATGCCATCGCCCATTGCTGGCGGCCCCAGCCTTCACCTCTGCCCTGAGGAAAAAATGCACCTTCCCAGGAGGCTAATGACATGGCCTATTTGCCTGGTCGGTAGAGCCAGGGACCCCCGGCCTGATGTCAGGGACCTGCAGGCTCCTGACTCCAACCTGCAGAGTCAAAGAAATCCGCAGCCCTCCTCTGCTTCCCAGGCACCGGCACATCTTTTGCAAAAATAACTTGTTCTCTTTCCAGAGCTATGGGCACATGAAAGAAAGGGAGAGCCAAGGCCCACTGCCCCCCAGTGCCACTGAGAAGCTCGCCTGCAGGATCCGGAGTGCCTCGGCGCCATCCTCCTTGGAAGAAAGCTCCCTTGTTCCAGGCACACAAAAGATGGGCGCTGGGCAGGCGACAGGCCGTGAATGCTAATGGCCTGGGCTCTTGCAGCCTCCAGCTCCGCGTGGGGGGAAGCCAGCCCGGTGCCTCTGCCTCTCTTCACCCTGAGCGAGCCCGGGCCTGGGACGGCAGTGCACGCAGCAGCTCCCTTTCCCAGGGACCCGATTTCTCTGCAGTGGGGTGGCCTTATCCCAGCCAGAGGCATGGAACCCTCCCTGCCTGTCACGTGGGAGTGCCTGGGAACCCAGGCGAGCATCTGCTGCAGGCTGCACAAACGTCTAAACATCCTGCAAACTTGGACCAACAGGTCCTGCGGAAATGTGCTAACCATCTGCTTTTCCTTTGCTGTTTTTGAGCAAATTATGTTTATTATGTTAATTTATTTTACTGTCAACAACACAGAATGACACAGTTGCTGTTAAATATCATTATATATCTCTGCCTGGCATATCACCAGCAGGACTTTTTATTTATTTATTTATTGTAAATACAACAAGAATAAATACATATTGAAGTGTCGATCTATTTGAAATAGAGTCTGGGACGGCAAAGTCGTCTGTATGGTAAGGTCTCGGTTGCTCACTCTTCTAGGGAAGGTTTTTGCCAGGAGAGGCAGCACAGCGGCCATCTGGGTTGCACCCTCGGCCTGCAGCCCGCCCAGGTCCCGCCGGACAGTTCCACACTGGGCCGGGAACATGGAGCTTCTCAGAAGTTTATGGGGTTAGGAGAGAGAGAGAGAGAGACAGGCTCCCAGGTGTCTGTTTTCTTCCTCAAATGTCCTCCTCCCTCAAAAAATCCTCCCATTTTCCAGATGGCCAAGCCAGGGGGACCCAGAGGAGCCGGGCAGAGAGAGGGTGCGCCCTAGTGACTCACTGAGAACCACCCTGAAACCCAAACAGTTGGCCAGGGGTTGCAGCTTATAATAATTACGTTTTTGATCATTCCCCCCCCCCCCCCCCACAGAGACCAATAAACTCCACATTTCCAGAGAAAGAGAGAGGAGAAAACAAATCAGGGCTGCTGAGCGGGAGGGAGGAATCCTGACAAAGAGAAGATCCTTCTGGAAATGCGCAGAATCACTGCGCAGGGCATGAAGGTACTCTCTCCACAACTTCCTTAATGCTCAGCAAAGTAGCCCCACGCAGACTCAAATAGTTCATCAATTAGGTAATAGGCAACAGAAGGTAAGTGCAGTTTCCTGGGAGGAAACCAGGGCCTCAGACAGAGACCAGAGCCCCCGCAGAAGGGAACAGGGTTTCTTTCATTCTGCTCACAGGATGGACTGAGATTTCATCTGCACACCCCAACTGGGGGCCAGCAGGAGAGGCCGGGGGCAGGGTGGGCGGGGGGAGGCTTCCCTGCATCGTGGAAAGGAGCTTGGCCTGCAGACCCCTCAGAAGCTGAGAAAAATCCCCAGGTAGCGCTTTCACAGCACAATGACCTGCCTGGTCAAAAGATGTGGTAGCCAGGTGGCTGCCGGCTGTCTCTGCAAATATTTGGTTTCAGAGAATAGGTCACATTACACAGTTTCATATTTGGAGGCTGAGAGAGCTGTGGCCCTAAGCCTCCATCCTGGCTTATCTGCAGCCACCAGTAGACAGCCCATAAAAACATGGGGCTCATGTTCACACAGATGGCTGCTGGTTTTATGGGCTGGGGGAGAGGAGCGGAAGATGGTCACGGTGCAGCTGCCTGAGACTGTCAAAAGGGTCTTGGCTGCTGAGGTCAGTGACCATCGGGGGCCACCTGGGTCCTAGAGGCCCAGCGAGGACTGGACATTCTCAGAAGGGCCCCTCCACACCCCTGAAATGTGTATAGGACTCTGTCACTATCGCACCTCCCAGAGCCACCACCCCACCACCTCCCAGTCCCACCGAATGAATGACACCCCCCCACCTCCGGCTTGAAGTATGGCCACGGTGCTGGCTCCTGTTCTCTGGTCTCAGGGCGGGCCTCCTTCCTCTCTCTGGGAGCCCACTCAATCCTTGGGAAACGATAATACACTGGTTCACCCTAAATTCAGTGCCTAAATTATATCTCTTCAAGGACATCTTCTGTTTAATCGGAAGCTAAGCCTTGAATCAAAGAAACGGATCTGTCATTGCAGAATGTCCTAGTAGATGGCATGAATGGAGAATGTCTGGTGCCCTGTGTTTTCAGCTCATTCCAGGGAGGAGAAGAAAAGGGACAGGGACCATCCCAGCCCCGATAAATCCACACAGCGACCGGGAGGGTCCCAGCAAAGGGATGAGAAGGGGTGTGGAGAGGGAGGCTGGCCACATGGTGGTGCTATTGCCCAGGGCGGTCTAGTTGCCCTCAGAACTGGGGGTGGAGGGTGGGAATTGACTAGAACCACCCTCCGCAAAGAGAGAAGAGAGTGCTGACTTCAACTCAGTGGCAACCCGGGGACATGGATGAAAAAAACAAATGCAAACTCTTCCATCTCGGCCTCAATCTCTGTGCTAGAGCCCTGCGGTTCCCTGATGATTTCTGGGGTGATGGGGTGGGGCTGGGTGAAGAAGAGACTTCTATGATTCCTGGGTGGGGGACGGCGCTGCGACTCCCGGGTTTTAAGCAGCGGTCCCAGCGAGTTAACTGGAGCAGTAAGTGCTGTCTCTCTCGGGGAGGGAGTGAGTTCAACTCCAAAGGAGGCCTGCTTCGCGGGCTCCTTTTAAGATCCTTTAGAAATCTTTCCCATCCCAGAAAGGAAGCTGCCGGCGCAGCTGTGGGCGCCCCCTGCCCGCCCCCACCCGCTCTGAGCTCTCCGATTTGCTTTGAAAAAAACCAAAAGCCTCTCCCGATGCTGGGCTTTCTTCACATAAAGTGATTATCACGTGTCAGAAATAAACTGCAGTCCCCTTTGGAGAACAGGGAGGTTGGATCGAAAAGGAGAACTATTTCAAAACATGCTGCCAGCTCTTTTAAAACAAATTTTTTTTTTTGGATGTGGAGAGGAGGATTTCAAAAACAAACAAAAAAAAGTAAGTCAGTGTCTTCTCACAACTGCAGCTGATTTCCTGTGTAAACGAAAACCATGTGATAGTCCATAAATGCTTCCAGCTCTAAATTACAGGAAATGAAAACCATCATGGAAAAGGAAAGCTTTCAGAATAAATCCTCAGTTCGGATCCCGCCGCGGCGACGCTGCGCTGGGCCGCCCGCACACACCTGCGGGTCCCCGAGCGCGCCCGGACGCCCCCGCCACCGTCCCCGGAGCGCGCAGGGAGCGAGCGCGCGATCACACCGTCCGCGCTGCGCCCGACACCTCCGGCTTTCAATTAGGAGCGGAGCTGAGAAAAGTAGGCTTTTCTTTATGCACGCCTCGCCGAGGTCAGGCTACGACCTCTCAACCGTCTTCAGTCGGCGGTGGCATCCATATTCATGAAGGCTAATTAACTCTGAAAGGCCCGGCGGGGCTGGCCCTCCCCGGGCCGCCCAGCGCCGTCCCCCGCGGTGCAGGGGTGGGTGAGTGGGGACACCGAGCCCAGTACCCTCTCCTCCCTCCCCCCACAATCCGCCAGGCATCTTCCCAGGGCCGCCCGCCCTCTGCAGCTGCTCCCGGGCCGGGCCCCCGAGCGCGGACTTGTGCGCAGGGACACGGGGTCCCAGGGCGCTGGGACCAGCCGGGCGAGGAGAATTAGCCGCGTCATTTGTCGCCAGCCTAGCAACTCAAGCTTACTTCTCCCAATAGCTCCCTCCAGGCCACTGCTCTCTGGGGCTGAATGTGGGAAAGGAATGCTAATTCCAAGTGAAAGATCAGGCTTGGGGTTTTAGGCAGCCTTGCAGCTGGGAGGCCCCAGGACCTGAGTTCTAGCCCCAAGCTAATGGGCTGTGGGGGCGCAGGGAAGTTACTCCACCTCTCTGGGCTCTTTGCGTTAGCTCTGAGATGACAAGAGGCTGTTAGGCTGCAGAAGCTCCTTTCCACTTAGGGACACGTCCCAAGAGGTCTCTCCCGTGGCCTATTTCCCCAGCTCTGCTTGAGAATTTTTGGTTTCCCAGTTCCCCTGGAGCCAGCAGGTTCTGAGGTTCCCCGAGGTGGCAACATGTAGGGTAACCAACATACTTCTTCGTGTGTCCATCAAGGTCTTTATATTTTAGATTTCACAAACAGACATAAAAATCTAGTTTAAGCAAACTAGAAAATTCTGTTTTGTGGACAGTGTTTGCTCATGTACCCATGGGCCTGAGATACTTCCAAGCTCAGAAAGTTCTCCTTTCGCCTTTTCTTCTGCATTCCCGGTGCTTTGTTTTCATTGGCAGACTGGCTGCCTCGAGGCCTGTTTCTCAGTTCACAGGGGACAGAAGCTGGTCTTGCCCACTGTTCATCAGCTTACATCTGCTCTATTCAACAGGGGAGCCCAGCCTGAAACTGCATCTCCAGAATTCAGGCACAAAATATGGGGCTGGCCCAGCTTAGATCACATGCCCAGCTCTGGTCCAGCCAACTGAGAGCAGAGGGCTAGCCACATGGTACTCACTGGCTACCGTGGGACTGCCCTGTGGGGAGGGGGTGAATCAGAGGTGAGATGGCCAGAAATGCCGAAAGCATCTTCTGCACTAACTCAAGCCTCATCAAGCAGATACAAGGTCATTTCTTCCAGAAATAGCTCTCTGGGCTCCTGACCCAGAGCTCGCTTCACCTATTTATTTGTTTGTTTATTTATTTGTTTGAGATGGAGTCTCTCTCTGTACCCCGGCTGGAGTGCAGTGGCCCAATCTCAGCTCACTGCAACCTCCGCCTCCCAGGTTCAAGCAATTCTCCTACCTCAGCCTCCCAAGCAGCTGGGACTACAGGCGCGTGCCACCACGCCCAGCTAATTTTTGCATTTTAATAGAGACGAGGTTTCACCACGTTGGCCAGGCTGGTCTTGAAGTCCTGACCTCAGGCAATCCGTCAGACTCGGCTTCCCAAAGTGCCAGGATTACAAGCATGGGCCACCGCACCTGGCCTGCTTCACCTTTTTTATTTCTTTTGTTTCTTTTCAGAGATGGACTCTCAATCTGTCACCCAGGCTGGAGTGCAGTAGCGCGATCCATAGCCTTGAACTCCGGGGCTCAAGGGCTCCTACAGCCTCAGCTCACTGAGTAGCTGGGACTACAGGTGAGTGCCACCACACTCAGCTATTTTTTTATTTTTAATTTTTGTAGAGATGGGGTCTCACTCTGCTGCCAGGCTGGTGTAGTAATGTGATCATAGCTCACTGCAGCCTAAAATTTCTGAGCTCAAGTCATTCTCCAGCCTCAGCCTCCTGAATAGCTGGGACTACAGTTGGGCACCAGCCACACGTGGCTAATATAAAATGATTCTTCTAGAGGCGGGATCTCATTGTGTTGTCCAGGCTGGTCTTGAATACCTGTTCTTAAGCGATCCTCCCACCCTGGCCTCCCAAAACGCTGGGATTACAGGTGTGAGGCACCACACTTCACTTTATAATAAAAAGGAGGGGACAGAATTCCCAGTGCAGAATTCAGGGGCACCAGAAAGAACATGCCTGACCTCCCTGTACTTCCAGCAGGGAGCCAGGGATGAAGACAGAGGCCCACCATGACCAGGGCAGCAGAGAGCCCACTCTCCATCAGAGAGACCTCTGTGGCTGGGCCTATCTGTGGTGCCAGGAATGCCAGGCCCGGGCTCCTGCTGGTTTCCTCACTCTTGCATTAAGACGCGAGGTCTAAGACAAGCCCTGTGCCTCCCATTCTGGGGGAACCACAGACTACCTGCAGATCCAACTATCAAATCAACACGAAGACCTCGTTGTGAAGTGAAACACTCTGAGTTCTTAGTCCAAAAAAATGAAATCTACTTTAGCTAGTCCATCAGAAAATGGATTTAAGTGTACTAGTCAAGACGGGCTAACCCTGTAACAGCGGCAAACTCAGGGGGCTTAAGGCAATACGAGGTTTGTTCCTTTTCTCATCACCATCCAGGCTAGTGATGCAAGAGCCCACTCTCCTGCCTTCTCCAGGGCTCTTGTCATCTCCCGACAGATCCTCTGCACTTTGCTGGGTGAAAAGAGTGTGGGTGATTGTGTGAGAGGTTTTAGGGACCAGGCATGTACGTCTGTCACTTCTCTCCACATTCCATTAGTTGGGACTCAGTCAATTGCCACCCCTAAGGGCAAGGAAGGCTGGGAAAGGCAGTGTGACTCTGTGTGTGCCTGACCACGGGGACAAACGGGACTGGTGAGCACTGGGCCATTCTCTTGGGAGACCAGAGCAAGCTCACAGAGTCATGAGCAGCTGGAAGTCAGAGTGGAGGCTAAAGGTCCAGGAGTGATCCCCAAATGCCTTCAAAGAACTCACTGAGGGAACAGTATTGCCCTCTGCCACTCATAAGCACAAAATGCCACAAACCTGCTTTGTCACACATACCACTTCTGCTAGACCTAATGATACTTTTAGTCCTGGGACATGACCTTGTACCGTCTGAGAAACAGTTGCCACTTCTAAAAGCCAACGTCTCTGCCATTGCTCGAAACGGAAAATTCATGCACCAGGCAGATTCTCTCCTGCACATTTTCTCCACGTTGTTAACTTCCAAATCCAAGTCTTGCACAGGAGCATGTGAAAGATAGACCTAGGCCACAAGACAGCTTCTTTCCTGCAAGACAGCCTGGGATTTTGAGTTCTGACTTTTACTCTGGGAAGGTGGGACTCATCTTGTGAGCTTGTCCTGTAGTAAGGTGATAGATGGCATCTATCACATGGAGCAAGACAAATGTCCCCCATTGGAGGCGAGCAGAGAGGGAGTCTTCTGGCTATTGCAGCTCTGGCTGGGCCTAGGTAAAACAGTGTTGAGGATGAGTTATGAACTACATCCAAGCAATTGCACAAGCAAAAAGGCCAAGTGGCAGAAACACAAGTCCTTGGAGTTAGGAGGAAAAGTCAAAGGTCATCAGCCCAGCTGACAAGTTCACACAGGCATCCCCTCTACCAAAAATGCCCTATGATGGGTCAGCCCCACTGAAACATTCTCTGGGATGGGTGAACTAGCACTGCCTTACAAAGCCTCGTGGATCCCTTTTTGTTCTTAGGAGATTCTTTTTTTAGGTGAAGAAGAATCCTGGCTTTCTAGAACTTCAACCGCTGGCCTGAGTTCTGTCCTGGGAAGCCGCGTAGAATGAATCTGCTTTTCATGTGTATGGCAATTTTAAGGTTCCACCCTTCTGTGGTTTTTCTCATCTTCTTGAGGCAGAATATCCCTTCTTCTCTCTACTCTGTTCCTCATAGAGTGACCGAGGGTAGAGGGATGGATCCTCAAATGGCAGGGCTGTAAATTTCACCACTCCTTGAAACTCTCAGAGGGGTACATACATATTCCAATGTGATTAATGGGAAAATGGAGAAATCAAAGCAAGAGAAGAAATCCAGGGTCTAGATCAAGACTTGGAACCACTGTCCCTGAGTTTCTGCAGATGCCACTCGTATGGGATCTGTCCTCCCTGGGCCCATCTCATGCACCACCTATCCATGTGCTGGGTCCCAAGCCTGGGGAGCTTCATGTTGACACCTTCAACAGTCACTGCAAACAGTTACAGGTGCATCGGGTGGACAGAGAAGCACGTCCTCTTGTAAGAGCCTCTAAGCTGTTTCTCTGAACATGAGCCTGGTGACAATGGGGAAAAGGGTTGTTTATCCTGAATTTTCCTGTTAGAAAAAAGAAGGGAATTTATGTCATCTTCATGAAATCCTACCTGTCATCTCTGCTGTGCTCAGCCTAATGGGTCCGCATGAGAAAGGAAGGGAGCTCTCATTAGAGGAATCACTGGCAGTTGCGCAGAGCCGGTCCGGAAACGGCTATAACAGACACCCATCACGGGCAAGTTCAGACGTGGATATTTCACAGGACGGCCCAACCATTCAGACCTTGGACTTAAATCATGGTTCATTCCAGAAGTCCTGGATCCTTTGCTGTTTCCGCCTTTCTTAACTCACTGTTTTCACGATTATGAAGGAAATAGTTTATTGTAAATATCTGGAAAATACATACGTGTATAAAGAAAAAGCCGAAAATGGCCAGGACGTAACCACTGCTAACAATGTAGTGCCTCTCGTCTGGGTTTTTGCATGTATTCATGTATACTCATGTTAATGTCAGGCTGTGTATACAATTTTGCAAACTTTTCCTCATTTAATGTTGGGTTGTTTGCATTTGCCACATGGATTCTTTGAGAATACGGTTTAAGACTGGATCACATCGTGCCTTCCTGTGCTTATTCTTCAGTCAGGGAACATGGTGTGCCAGGCACTGTTGTGGGTTTGGGGGAGATTTTGGGGGACACAGTAGTAAACAAGACAGCCAGCGCCCTAGCCGTCATGGGACTTATACTCTGGAGGGGGGGGCGGAAGTGGCGAAGCAGTCATGATAAGCGGATGAGTGAGGCAGAACACGACAGAGTGTCACACCAGCGTGTAGCAGAGTCAGTGGCCGGTGGCGGGTGGCTTCTCGAAGGAAGTCATGCTGAAGCAGAGCCCTCAGGGATGAATGCAGAAAGTGGTCCCCCTGACGGAGGAGGTGGAAACAAGGCTCGAATGTGAGGGGGAACACCGGACAACATCAAGGTTTCTTTTTTTCTTTTTTTTTTT
>NW_016107407.1:5851775-5861224 GCF_001604975.1 Cebus imitator | reverse complement strand
TTTTTTTTTTTTTTAATAGAGACAGGGTTTCACCATGCTGGCCAGGCTGATCTCCTGCCCTCAGGTTATCTTCCTGCTTTTGCCTCCCAAAGTGCTGGGATTACAGGCATGAGCCATTGTTCCCAGCCTCAAGGTTTCTTTTTTGAGCAACCGGGCAGTTGGTCTTTAACTAAGTTCTTGGTGTAGGAACTTTAGGTTGTTCCTACTTTATTTTTAAATTTTAATTTAATTTAATTTTTTTAAGAAACAGGGTCTTGCTCTGTTACCCAAGCTGGAGTGCAGTGGCACAATCACAGCTCACTGAAGCCTCTAACTCTTGGGCTCAAGCAATCCCCCTGCCTCAGCCTCCTAAGTAGCTTGGACTACACCACGCCCAGCTAATTTTTAAATTTTTCTGTATAGCTATGATCTTACTATGTTGCTGAGGCTGGTCTTGAACTGCTGGTCGCAAGTGACCCTCCCCGCTTGACCTCCCAAAGTTCGTGGATTACAGATGTGAGCCATCACTCCTGGCCCACATTTTTTCTTTAAAAAATACCCAGCCTGTGGTCTTCCATTACAGCAGCAGAGAAGGGATTAAGACACACAGAAAATAGTCAGTGAAAGCCACATATGATCATGAGCCCATATTCTCAGAACACATCATTGTCCCATGGAATATCTCTCCATATTGAGTCCCACCTAGGGTCCTGATAAAACCGGCGAGGGGACCATGTGCACCAGCTTGGCCTCTTGGAATGTCCCTTCCTAGATGGTGACTCTCAGAGGACTTTCTGGCCAGGGCCCAGGGAAAGGTCACCTCTGACAGGGCCTCTGGGGGCTGCGGGGCACTGTCCTGCCTAGAGAAGGCTCTCTCCAGGAATAGGCTCTGTCACTTCTGCCTCTGATTGGGAGTGGGTGTGGGAAAGAGCACTTAGCCCTGTACAAAAAGTACAGTTGTAAGTAGAGTGAATCTTTTTATTTTACCAGAACCAGATGTATAAATGTACCAGGAAAAAAGGGAAGCCAAAGGTTAGAAAAACAGACTACTGCCATCAGGAACAATGAAGTTTTATTGCCATGCTTGTCAGTGGCGCGGAGTTTACGAGTTAAAAGCCTGTGCTGGACACACTGTGGGACACTGGAGGGCGGAGGCGCCTCCTGCCAAGGACAGGCGAGCATGAGCGGGACGAGCATCCCCATGCCTGCGTCCAGTGCCGGGGTGGCCAGGGCTTCCTGTGTGCCTCTGGGCATCGAGATCCCTCTTCATAGACCATCTGGAGTTTGGAACGTCCTCTGTGACTTGGATTCTCCACCATCAACCCTGTCTCATCCGTGACCAAAATCTCATCATTGTCTGAGGGCCCAGATGGTGACCCTCAGTATTGCCTTCTGTGTAGCTATGCTTGTTTACCACATCCACGTATGTCAGTCCTGCAGAGCATCAGACTCAGCCAGTGGGGACCTGGGTGTGTTCGTGCCGGTGTGTGAGTGTGTACACAATTCATATACTAGTTTGGTACAGAAGTAATTCCTGGCTTTGCAAGCTGGCAAAGACGGCAATTATTTTTGCATCAACCTAATTAAATTAATTAATTTTATTGGCAAAGACCGCAATTACTCCTGCACCAACCTAACACAGTGGGCGTATCACCTTTTCCTTTTCCCCAGACTCTCCAGCGTGTACTTTTCCCCCTCCCTCCAAATGAAAGCAGAGACATTCCTGTGGCTCTCAGGTGCCACACACCGTGGCCCCTGCCAACCCTCTGGCTCACTGTCCTGCTCCACTCCAGACACTGACCATTGCACCACTGTTCCGCCAGCAGGCAGGCAGGCTTCCACCCATGGCCCTTACATTGGCTATGACTCTGCCCAGAATGCTGTCTCCAAATAACTGTTTTGCTCCCCTCCTTCGAGTCTTTTATCAAATGTCACCTTCTCAGGAGACCCTGCCTGAGCATCCTGTTTAAAACTTCATCCCCTCCCTCCTCTACTTCCTACCCTCTTCCTGCTTAATACCTCTCCGTAGCATTTTTCACTTTCTAGCGTACCATTTAACTTATCATTACCCCTCTTGTAAGCTCCCCAGGAGATTTTTTTTCTGTTTTGCTCATTGCTTTCACTGCTGTAATCCTAGTGTCTGAAACAGTGCTTATCTGTTGAATGAACAAATGAATCAATCACATATGGATTTCTGTGCAGGGCATTTCAAATAGTGGGCTGGACTTCCCTTCCAACACCCCTCCTGGCTGTCTGGGTGTATTTAGGGAATGCAATCTCATTCTGATATTAACTTGAGCTAAGCAAAATTTTAAAGGCAAAAGTTATAGGAAAATACTAAAGCTATTCCCAAATCAAATACAGTACATTGTTTGTGGTGGTCTATTTGCTCAAGCTAATGGAGCTGTATCAGGCATCCCCTGCGCATACATCATATTCTCCTGGCCCTCCTGCAGTGGCCAATTCCAGGTGGACTCTGACTAGCTTTGCCAGGAGGCAACTGAAAACACCCCCTCAGGCTCCTGCAGCACACTCTGCCTTCCTGGCTCAGAGCTTTTACTAGCTCACAGAAAACGGCTTGGCATTTACACATGTGCCACTTGGAAATGTGGGGACCCATTCTCAACTAATGGGGACAGAAACTGATGGATAAAGACTTCTGTCCTTTGTCTCCTGGCAGGCAGTTTGGAGAACCCCTCCTAAGTTCCTAGAAAGGAGCACCAGTTGCCTATATTGATGGCCAAGTGGTAAGCGGGCGGTGATAACATCTAATATGCAATAACATCATAATTATTCAAATGTTTACCTGTAGTGGATTGAGATGAGGTGCAGGTAGAGGGTGGTAAAGTATTGGGATATGTGGTAGCTGTGGCATCTGAGCAATGTAGAGACAATTGTAATTACAAGGATTGCAATGCCGACCAGGTGTTGTTACCAGGTAAGTTCAGGACAGCCGATTATAGTTATGTGTGGCTTAATGTCTGACGAATGGATTTTTAGGCAATTTTGTGGTGCAAACACTGTACAGTGTACTTATGCAAACCTAGATGGTGTGGCCTACCACACACCTAGGCTCTATGGTATAGCCTGTTGCTCCTAGGCTGCAAACCTGTATCTCATGTTACAGTACTGAATACTGTAGGCAGCTGTAACAGAATGTTAAGTGTTTGTGTATCTAAATATCTAAACAAAGAAAAGGTACTGTAGAAATATGATATTATAATGTTATGGGAGCAACATTGTATATGTGGTCTGTGTTGACCAAAATGTTATGTACTGCAGGTTGTATTAACTCAAAGTACACTGGGGAAGCCTGCAGGGCAGAATGTGCTGAAAATTAGATCCATGATCTAATTGCCAGACTGGCCAAACCATAATCCTTTGTCTCCCGTGTCAAATTCAGAACACTGATAGGAAAAGAGTAGGACCCTGAGACTTGGAATGAGGACATTTGGATAGATAATCCCCAAGAGTCTTGAACCCAACTCCCCCAAATGTTCCAAGCTCACATCTGCTAGGGGAAAACAGCTTACTTACTAGTAGCTTACAAGATGGCATTCATTTTTTCTTTTCAAGATTCACCTCAAATCTTTTCCTTCAGGATGACAATTATGTTTAAGTCTCAACCCAGCCCAAATGGGGAATCAGTCTGTGCTTCAAGAGAAAATAGCATATATGCCAAAGGAATTAAAAATCTGGCAGGAACGTGAGGAACAGGTATGGGAGAAGCTCTTAATGACACTAGACTAAGTACATGGAATAAATGTCAAAAAAAGAAGTGAATTTATTGACTTGGGGATATCATTCATGACTCGGGTTCAATTCCTGGTAAAGACACCTGAGCCAGTCCTACTGCCAGGAAGTCAAGAAGTCTTCTCCCCGCTTCCCCCTCTCTCTCTTTTTTTTTTTTTTTTTTTTGAGACAGAGTCTTGCTCTGTAGCCTGGGCTGGATTGCAGTGGTGCAATTAGAGCTCACTGCAGCCTTGATCTCATGGCTCAGGAAATCCTCCTACCTCAGTCTTTTGAGTAGCTGGGACTGCAGGTGTGTACCACCACATCCAGCTAATTAAAAAAAAAACTTTTTTTTTCACCAGGTGCAGTGGCTCATGCCTGTAATCCCAGAAGTTTGGGAGGCTGAGGCGGGTGGATCACCTGAGGTTAGGAGTTTGAGACCAGCCTGGCCAACATGGTGAAATCTCATCTCTACTAAAAATAATAATAAAAAAAATTTAAGTTAACTGGGCATGGTGGCATGTGCCTGTAGTCCCAGCTACTTGGGAGGCGGAGGCAGGAGAATCCCTTGAGCCCAGGAGGTAGAGGTTGCAGTGTGCCAAGATCATGCCACTGCACTCCAGCCTGGGCTTCAGAAAGAGACTTCGTCTCAAAAAATTCGTTTTTATAGAGATGGGGTCTCTTTATGTTGCGTAGGCAGGTCTCGAACTCTTAGGCTTAAGGGATCCTCCTGTTTTGCCCTCTCGAAGTGCTGGAATTATAGGTGTGAGCCACTGCACCTGGCTCAGGAAGACCTCTTGAAGTTTGGGGGCAATGGTAGATGCTGGTAATCAAGGTGGAGATGCTGGAGTTGCCCTTGCATAATATTGAATAAAAAGTTGGAAGGCACAGAAATGTGGGCAGGTTAGAATGCAACTATTAAGTTCAACTAGTTAATTCCTTATGTGATCATGTTCTCTGTGAAGGCCCAAAGGATGCTCCCTTCACTAAAGCAATAAGCAATGTATGGGTGGTTGGGGCGAAGACAGTTGGATGGTGTATTTGTCCATTCTCACACTGCTATATGTATGTGTGTATGTATGTTGAGATGGAGATTCGCTCTTGTTGCCCAGGCTGGAGTGCAAGGGCACGATCTCAGCTCACTGAAACTTCCACCTCCAAGTTCAAATGATTCTCCTGCCTCAGCCTCCCAAGCAGCTAGGACGACAGGCTCACACCACCATGCTAGGCTAATTTTGTATTTTTAGTAGAGACAGGGTTTCTCTATGTTGGCCAGCCTGGTCTCAAACTCCTGACCTCAGGTGATCCAGCTGCCTTGACTTCCTAAAGTGCTGGGATTACAGGTGTGAGCCATCATGCCTGGCCCTCACACTACTATAAAGAACTCTCTGAAACTAGGTAATTTATAGAGAAAAGAGGTTTAATTGGCTCACGGTTCTGTAGAGTATACAGGTAGCATGGCTGAGGAGGCCTCAAGAAACTTACAGACATGGCAGAAGGCGAAGGGGAAGCACACACATCTTACGTGGTAGGAGCAGGGAGAAGAGAGAGTGAAGGAGGAGGTGCTAAGGCTTTTAAACAACCAGATATCATGAGAACTCACTCACTATCACAAGAACAGCAAGGGGGAAGAAGTCTGCGTCCACGATCCAGCCACCTCCCACCAGACACCTTCTCTAACGTTGGGGATTACAATTTGACATGCGATTTGGATGGGGACACAAATCCAAACCATATCAGGTGGGGCATGATAGGATCCTGGAAAGACAAAAATAAGGGGAATGTAAATCCCTTAATAGTCAGTGAGACCAAAGGCAGGCAGGGTAACTTGACCCACAAGCCAATAGGCTCTGATCTTCTGAGGTCAGCTACCTGCATAGCTGCCTAGGGTGTTGCCTGAGAGGTGGCAGTCAGGAAGTTTACATCGAGTATTACAGTGGAAAAATTCCAGCCCTTCCCATGTCTCTGGGTCTGAGCTGGTGCACAGACCCAAAGCCCACAATTAAAGTTGAGGCCAGGTACTTTTGAAATAGGTCATTGCACCACCACTCCTAGTATGAACAATAAATATTCCCCGAAAGATCTTTTACCGGAGGAACTGTGCACTGGGGAAAAGGACTCAGTCTTTCAAGGACTCTTGGACTGTCGGGTCTGGGCTGATGCTGATACCAAGGAAAAACGAGAGCCAAGCAAAGAAGGGAATCATGGAGGTCAGGCAAGAGACGGAGTCCCAGCCTCAGGCTGACGTGTGTCCGGTGCATTCAGCTATCCACCCTGTAGTTACCTCCCCAGCCCTGAGTTGAGCTGGGATAGCTACACTCAATGGCAGAATCCTTACAGTGGTAGAGCGGCTGCACGGTAACCTCTGACCCTGTGTAAATCCAAAGTGTCTCAGGAGGAACTTCAGTGGTTAGTACCATGGCAAAAAGCATAAAAGATGCATAATTGTGGGTCCCCACCATTTTTCTATTCAGCGCACCTCTTGGCCCATGTGGAAACCAGATGGGTCACAGCGGGTAACAGTGAACTATTACAAATGTCAACCCAGCGGCTCCTGCAACAAAGCTGCGCGTGTCACAGCCTCTGGGCCTCTGTGTGTTGCTCTCTCATCGGGCAAATTGCATTCTTTTCCGTCATAACCAGTGAGGAAGAATAAAGTCAGAACTATGTGAACTCTCCATCTTTCCGACACAGCGTAGGCCAAAGGGACCTTGAATGTCTTGATATCCCACAGGACATCCTGAGGCTCCACCATACGGATGACATCTTGCTAACTGGACCCGGTGAGCAGGAAGTGACACATACTCCAAATACCCTAGTAAGACACAGGTGTGCCAGAGGATGCCAGAGAAACAAAATTCAGGATCCTTTTGCATTGGTGAGGCTTCATCGTCCTTTAGTCTGCTGTATCTCCCAGGAGAACATTTCCCATAAGACCGAGGACAGATTGTAGCACATTCACCCTTTGCCACTAAGAGGGGGCTCCATGTGAAGTATCTGGTGGTTGCTTTGGATTTTGGAGGTGGCATATATTGCATTTGCAAATCCTGTTTGTCCCTACAACCCACTCACAGGTTTGCGGCCAGCAGGTGGGCTGCTGCTCAAGGTATCTGGGATCGGGAAAGATGCTGTCTGGAGCCTCCGCCAATCTCCAGTAGGAAAGTCGCAGCATGGACCACTAGGGTTCTGGAGAAAGGCGTCTTCACATTATTCTCACATATCTTTGTTTCCTCCCCGGAATCCACCGTTCCACTCCCTTTCCCCGACAAGAACCTATCATTCCAGCCCTACCTCCAGCCACCAAGTGCTGTCTTCTGGTGTCAGTGGTACACCCGTTGACAGACCATAAACCTGGTCTCCTATCCACAGGGCAAGACCAAGTTCCTGCTGACACCCAGTATGCCTGGCGTCTCTAACAAAGCTCTAAGGATGAGGGGGGCAAATGTATTGGCCACAGCTGATCAAACAGTCTGTGATAGCAGCAAATGCAGGGCAAGGAGGTAGGAAGCCTTCTGGGACCTCACTCAAAGACACCAAAAATATTCTAGCTTGTAGGGTGCCCTCATGTTCTTGGATCCTGAGGACAGGACTATTGCAAGACCTACGCAGGCCCAGGAGGTGCCAGGTGAGCCTCCTGAATCATCTGGTCGATGAGATATCTCTAACCTGACTCCTCCAAATCACAGCTTTTTCCGATATGGTAGTGATGACGCTTGTGTGTATACCATTGATCATTTCTGTGAACGCAAAGAAAAGCATCTGCCACTCTGACCGACAGGAGCAAAAAATGTAGCTCAGCATACAGTAGTGCTAGAAGTAAGTGAACTGACATTGTGCTGGAAGCCCAGACGCACCCCACTCAGAGAGACAGGAGCTGGGGAGACGGGTGGGGGTCAGCCCCAAGAGAGGAGCACCCACAGCCTCTGGCTCGCCTCCTTATAGGACTTGGCTCTTTAGAGCTCACAGATTCCATAATTAGCTACAGAGGGCCTTACTTTACTTCTGTGTTTATTTATTTGTGATGCAGGGTCTCACTCTGTCATCTAGGCTGGAGTGCAAGGGCATGGTCATAGCTCACTGCAGCCTCGAGCTCCTGGGCTCCAGGGGTCCTCCCACCTCAGCCTCCCAATTAGTTAGGAATACAGGTGCGCACCACCACACCTGGCTGCTTTTCAAATTTTTAGTTTTTGTAGAGACAGGGTATTGCTCTGTGGCCTAGCCTGGTCTGGAACTCACGGCCTCAACAGCTCCTCCCACCTCAGCCTCCCAAAGTGTTGGGATTGCAGGTGTGAGCCACGGCACCTGCCTGAGGCCTTCCATTAGAGCCAAGCAGGACTTTTATGCCTCAGGTCTTGTTGAAAACTTGGCCACTGGATTTGACTCCAGGCCAATTATGGTGGGTGGACGTGTCTGGAGCGTCCCCACATAGTCATGTCACCGTGGTCCCCTCAGGCAAGCAGAGGGCAGTGGGATGATTCAGACTCACTATGTGCAAGGCCTTGTGGTGAGACGCAGGCCTCGGGGGGACAGGCAGCTGCTGAATCCAGCTCCCCTTGCTTGCTTCATTCAGGCTGCATCCTCAGGAGCGCGTGAGCCCGGAGGCCCTCTCCAATAACACACGTTCAAAGCTCCGTCTCCTCGGCCCTGCTTCTCCCAGCCTGAACGGCCAAGACAAACGCAGGGCCCCATCCTGAACCTGAGACGAGGCTGGCCCTGAGCGTTGTGCATGGAATGAATCACTGGAGGCAGAGGCCAAATGTGCTGACGGAACATATTCTCATACCTCAGAGGGAAAAAAATCCATATTGCAAATCACCTTACTTAGTTTGGCTTTACAAGAACTATTTATTCCAAGGGAACCGCAGCGTGTTTGTCATTTTCATTCTCCTCAAAGCAGTGCGAAACGACAATGGATGAATTAGAGAATTTTCCCCTCCTAACTCTAAAAGGCAGGCAGGACAGAGCGCGGATCCCCTAGAATCCTGTTAAAATAATTGATTCAGACAGTGGCTTTGGTCATTATGTCTGAGTACTCTCCGCCCTTGGTGACATTAAGCAGGGACCCCCTCCCAGGGACAGGGGAGAAGGAGGTCATCTGTCACCTGGTGGCAGCAGCTCCTTGTCTGTCCACAGGGTGCACAGGCCGTGCTGGGGAGCTGGGGGAGTTGGAGACGCCAGAACAGGAGGGGTTTCTGCCGGCAGGGTCCATAACCAATAATGCAAGCGAGCTGAAAGGTAATGTCCCCGGGAAATTCAGATGACAGGGTAATTAATTAGCTGTCTCTGAGAAATCAAGAAAAGAGGAGACGCACACAGCACGCCTGCCTCCTTGTGCTTGGCAGTGCGCCCCTCCTCAGGTTTAGCCATGATCTAATGAGGTTGGCATCAGCATTCTCATTTAGGGTTAGGGTTCATAAGCGCCACCCCAGAGAGATTTGATAACTGTCTCAGGGTCACGATGGCTGGAAAATGGGAGATTCAAGCCAATTCTCTGAGTCTGGATCCACTTCCCTGTTGCTTGGCCACCATCCTCTGGTGGGGAGAGAGGAGGAATACGACAGAGACACACGACATAAGGGAGGGAGATAAGCTGGCTCCCAGCAAAGAGGAGACACCTGAGAGGCAGTGAGGGCCTCCTTCCCACAAGGGCTCCCGACCCCAGAAGAGGCAACAGCGAGGGGTCGTCGCACACTGGCCCTGCGCGTTAATTTCTTTTCTTTTTTCTTTTTCTTTCTCTT
>NW_016107407.1:5836787-5851748 GCF_001604975.1 Cebus imitator | reverse complement strand
GGAATCTCATTCTGTTGCCCAGGCTGGAGTACAGTGGTGCAATATCAGCTCACTGCAACCTCCGCCTCCTGGGCTCGAGTGACCCTCCTGCCTCAGCCTCCTGAGTAGCTGAGATTACAGGGGCCTGCCACCATGTCCAGCTAATTTTTGTATTTTGGGTAGAGACAAGGTTTCACGGTGTTGGCCAGGCTGGTCTCGAACTCCTGACCTCAGGTGATCCACCTGCCTCAGCCTCCCAAAGTGCTGGGATTACAGGCATGAGCCATCACACCCAGCCGTATATGGAATATTTTGATACAACCTGAAATAATCATGTCATGATAAATGGGGTGTTTGCCACCTCAAGCATTTATTGGGTAATGATTTTAATTTGAACGATTCTCTTTTTCTTAAGTATGGCAAGAACAAGCAGGGTAACTCACAACAAGGCTTGTTTTAGTTTTTTTTCCATACAGATATCTCAACTTGCCTGTCTCAAGGAGAAAGGGTTTTGACATTTTAGATAGAGGACTCTGCCCTCTTCCAGCACCTCTTCAAAGAGTCCCCAAGATAACGCTGAAGTGGTTTGGAGACAGGGGAGTATGACAGGCCTCTTGGAGGCTGAGCCCCCAGAAGGATCACAAGAGGAGCCCCTGACAGCTGTGGTGCAAGTCAAGAGGTGCTCAGATGATGCCAGGAGGTTCTCCGGGGACAGCGCTGAATGCTGCAGGGCCACATCACGGAGAACCACATCTGGCTGATGGATAAAAAATCAAGCCTCAATGGGAGACAGTGTCTCTGATGTTCACAGCAGCATAATTCAGAACAGCCCCAAAGTGGAAACCACCCAAATGTCCATCAACTGATAAATAAGCAAAATATGGCATATCCATGCAATGGAATAAACAGCCGTAGACAGAAGTGAAGCATTGATCCACGCTACAGCATGGAGAAATGTGGAAAACACCAGGGCAGTGAAGGAAACCAGAAACAAAAGACCACAGGTTGTGTGATTCCATTTAGAGGAAATGTCCAGAATAGGGGAATCCATAGAGAGGGAAAGAGGAGCGGCGTCTCCTAGGACTGGAGGAGATGGGGGCTGGGCAGGATGATGGCTGCTGCTTGCGAGATTTCTTTTTGGGGGGACAAAAGTGTTCTAAAATTGATTGATGTGATGATGTCTCATGACTCTGTGAATATGCTAAAAAGCCATTGAATTGTGTACTTTAACCAGATGAATTGTATGGAGTGTAGTTTATATCATAATAAAATAATTTCTCTTTTTTTTTTTTGAGATGAGTCTTCCTCTATCGTCCAGGCTGGAGTGCAATGGCGTGATTTCCGCTCACTGCAACCTCTGCCTCCCAGGTTCAAGCCATTCTCCTGCCTCAGCCTTCCCAGAAGCTAGGATCGCATGTGCCACCATTCCTGGTTAATTTTGTATTTTTTAGTAGAGATGGGATTTGCCATGTTGGCCAGGTTGGTCTTGAACGCCTGACCTCAAGTGATTTGGAATTGCAGGCGTGGGCCACCGTGCCTGACCCACCAAACTCTTTTTTTTTTAAAGACAGAGTCTAGCTCTGTCGCCCAGGCTGGAATGCAGTGGCGCAGCTCACTGCAACCTCCACCTCCCAGGTTTAAGCAATTCTCCTGTCTCAGCCTCCCAAGTAGCTGGGACTACAGGCACGTGCCACCACACCCGGCTAATTTTTTTGTATTTTAGTAGAGATGGGGTTTCACCGTGTTGCCCAGTCTGGTCTCCAACTCCTGAGCTGAGGCGATCTGCCCACCTCAGCCTCCCAAAGTGCTAGGATTACAGGCGTGAGCAAAGCTCCTTTTAAGGCAAGCTAACATTCTCTCTCTTCTACTATCCCCCTCTCACCACTGCCGGCACCATCTTCCCCTAATGCAGTCAAAGCAGGTGCACTCCACCCAGTCCGTTTTGTCTAGAGAGAGCCCTGCAGGCTTCAAGACCCTCTTGGCATTGGGTGGGCGTGGACTACTCTCCTTCCCAAACATGCCGGACATGTTCATGCCAAGTGCTTTATTCACGCTCGCTCTTCAGCCTAGAATGTCATCCTTTCTGGTTAAAAAAAATCACACTCAAGGCATAAGTGAAATCACCCCCCATCATGGTGACCCCGGATCTCCTGGTAGCCCTAGGTCACACTTTCCTCTCTGACCACACAGCATCTTCCGGGTGCTTCCATTGTAGTATTTATTTCATTTTGTGTTTAGTATTTGTTTATATTTGTTTGGCTAAAATAGATGCCTCTTAATGGCAAGAGTTGTTCCTTTACATTCTTTGGATATTTGTTGGGTGTTACATGCACAAGGCATAGAACTCAACATTGTGGAAGAACACATCTGAGAAGGCACAGGACCTTTAAGGAGTTTGAAGTTCGTATTTTCAACATGTATGCTAGAAAGAGATTTAACATTCTACTACGTATAACAAGAGTTCTTAAACATCAATAAGAAAAGAGAAAATATCCCTATAAAAAACAAAAGCAATTTCAGATGTCGCTGGTGGAAGTATTCATTTTCCCCACTTTCCTGGAGGGCGGTTTGATAAAACATATGAAACTATGTATAAACTTTTGTTCAATAATCCACCCTAAAGAGCTTCACCTCGGAAAACAATTAGAGAGGTACAGAAAGACTAAGTACAATATTAGCAACAGCGTGATTTGCAGTACTAAAAAATAGAAATGGCCCATCCAGAGAATAGAATATTTTGCAAAAATATAAATCACATTTTGAAAAGTACTTAATGTCTACAAAAATATTTAGGAGAGAATACAGAAAAAGCAGAATATCTATTAAAAATACTTTGATGGCAAATATATCAGTAAAAAGAGTCATTCTAGATTTTTTTTTTTTTTTGAGACAGAGTCTTGGTCAGTCACCCCGGCTGGAGGGCAGTGGCACCATCTTGGCTCACTGCAGCCTCCGTCTCCCAGGTTCAAGTGCTTCTCCGGCCTCACCCCCCAAGTAGCTGAGACTACAGCTGCCCATCACCATGCCCGACTAATTTTTATGTTTTTAGTAAAGACGGGTTTTGCCGTGTTGCCCAGGTTGGTCTCAAACTCCTGGGCTCAAGCCATCCACTTGCCTAGGCCTCCCTAAGTGCTGGGATTAGAGGTGTGAGTCCCCATGCCCAGCCTAGATTTTTATTTTATTCCTTAAAACCTTAAATAAGAATTCCATATTTATTTTAAAATCAGAAAAAAACTAATTTTTGAAGGAAGACTATTAAGTCTAAAAGAAGAGCTAAGGCAAATACAGAAGTGACTCGAAGTAGGATTCAGCCAGTACACACCAAGGTACTCCAGTATGTCCCAGCGTGGCCCAAATGACCAGAGGCCATTTGATTAGCTAGACCCCTGACTCATCATTAAATATATTTAATATCACTCATGCAAATAACTATGGTTAAAGGCAGAAAATGACAAATTTCTTAAAGCCTGGATAAAGTGTTTTTATTTTTATTTTTTAAAATTTTATTTATTATTTTTGAGTTGGAGTCCTGCTCTGTTGCCCAGGCTGGAGTGCAATGGCATGATCTTGGCTCACTGCCACCTCTGACTCCCAGGTTTGAGTGATTCTCTTGCCTCAGCCTCCCAAGTAGCTGGGATTACAGGCACCTGCCACTACACCTGGCTAATTTTTGTATTTTTAGTAGAGACAGGGTTTCACCATGTTGGCCAGGCTGGTCTCGAACTCCTGACCTCAGGTGATCCACGTGCCTTGGCTCCCCAAAGTGCTGGGATTACAGGCATGAGCCACTGTTCCTGGCCAATAAAGTGTTTTTAAAACTGACATTCCATGAAAAGAATTGTTTGGAGACCACTGACAGTGAAAATGAAATAGATCGTTATACTCTAAAGACTTTAAAAATCACTGCGCTTAAGAACTAGAAAAGAATCTTAAAGATCAAAAATCTCACAGTTGGAGAAAATAAATATTCAGCCATTCATCCAAGGCCTCAGAGATAGGGAGGTGTTATGTGATTGCATCTGCCGAGTTCATGTGTTGAAGTTCGAACCTCCGGTTCTTCAACTCATGACCTTATTTGGATATAGAGTCACTGTTAGACGTAATTAGTTAAGATGACGTCATTAGGATGGGCCCAAATCCAATTGACTGGCTGACTACGACTGGTGTCCTTACAAGAAGGGGAAGTTTGGACACAGACACAGACATGCTTGCAGGGAGAACATGTAGTCATGAAGGCAGAGATTGGGTTGATGCTTCTACAAGCCATGGAATACCAAAGATTGCCAGCAAAGTCCCAGAATCTAAGACAGTGTCATGAAATGGCTCCCTCACAGCTCTCAGGAGGAACCCACAGTGCAACAGGTTGATCAGGGACTTCTGGCCTCCGGGATGGTGAGATGATCAGTTTCTGCTGGTGAACACCCTTTCCCTGGGGCTTTGTCATGATGGTCCTAGCAAATGAATCCAGGTGGGAAGTAGAACTGGATTCAGGTGCACTGACTCTCAGCCCAGTGTGCAGGTCTTTGAACATACTGCAATGTCTAGGAGATATTTCCTGAGTAAATAAATTTTTGAACCCTCTCTGGATGGAGATTTTTGTGGTTTTCATGCTCAGGACAGAACTTACTCTGAACTCCAAACCAAGCTGAGAACAGAATTTGGGCTGGAATTGAAGGGTCCCACAGGGCTTAGATGGCTAGGTTAACCCAGGAGGGTGGAAATGGAGCAGGAGGGCAGCCCCTGAGGCTGTGGGATTCGTCCTTTAAAGCATGTGGGCTTCCCTCCAGGGTAGGGTTTGCTAATGAAGGCTAAACAGCAAGTGTTGACCACACTCTTCTCCCAGGCACTTGGCAGCTGTGCTCGCATTCCTCCTCCAGGCCCAGATGTCTCAGGCGGGAACGCCGGGTCCTGGACTTTTAATGCAATCCAGATTGTGCATGGAGTCCTCTTACCATTAGGGCATAAAAAGGAGATGGAAGGGATGGTGTCTGGCTTGGTAAAGCTGACGTTCTGCCTGTGAAGCAAGACCCATCGCCCAGCCTGATATGCAGCAGTGATACACCACATACAAAAACCTCACCTCCCACGGCACAGAAAGAGGATAGGGCGTGCAGAGGCGTGACGTGCCGGCATCATCAACAGGAAGCTGGCGCTCCCACCCTTGTGGACTCCCAATACTGTGCTCCATGCTCCAAGCTCCCTTCGAGGCAACTGGAGACCCAGAAGGTCAAAATCGTTTATGAAGTTCATGTCTAAAGGCCACACTGGAAGACTCACTTTTTAGGATGAAACAAAGCAAAACAAAACCCTAGGACCCAAATTTCTTTAACTTGAAGCCAGGGAGGGAGATGTGCCCAGCACATATGAGGGGCTGGAGCTCCATGATTTGAAGGCTCTGGGCTGTCCCCCGTGAGCCCCCATCCAACCAGGCAGCTTCCTGTCTGTGGTGAGGACTCCTCCATGAAGAACATGTGCTCCAACCCTCGACCCACGCCTGCGTCACCCAGGGGACCCACCATTCTGTTTTATGACCCACAGAACCGTTGAAAACAGATTGTTTCTGCAGAGCAGCTTTAAATGCAAACAAAAGACTCTTCTAGAAACCGCTGCCTCAAGCTGTATGAGGCAAGAGGAAAAAAAAAAACAGAACAGCTCTCAAATTAAAATCCATGATACATTTTGTACATAGTTTGTGGTTTTATAGTCACTTTAATCTTCCTCCCCACTAAACTCCTCCAAAGATTGGAACATCAGCTGAGCCAACACACAGTCGCACTTCTAAGCAACACACTTGTAAAACCAGACCCTGGATGGTGTCCATAACAGCTTTGTAACATCTCCAAAAGCAAAGGGTGACATGATACATTGAAACTTATCCAAGTAGCCATTACTATGTTTTGTGTCAAAGAGCTGCTTTATTAAAGTCTTGAGACTATACATCAGAACAGTTGCATGTTGGGGCTTCCTTCTCATCTCTACGTCCTAGGTCGGCACAAGTCATTCCAGGGGGGCCTGGAGGCTGCCCTGGGTCTGCCCCACACCTGCTGGACAGCTGAGCTCGCCGCCTGCATTGTCACTGCTGGGGTGGGTGGCATGGAGCAGAGTGTGGCTCTGGTGGACCAAGGTGAGCACTCTACAGACCCCTGGTGCTTGCTGCAGACTTCACAACACCAACACCTTCCGGATTCATCCAGTCCCCCGCACTGAGCCCTCAGCGTGCAGCTGGCCCAAGACTGACGGCAAAGGCATTTTTGGGCCAGGCACAGCAGCTTGTGTCTGTAATCCCAGCGCTTCGGGAGGCTGAGGCAGGAGGATCGCTTGAGGCCAAGAGTTAGAGACCAGCCTGGGCAACAAAAAACTCCATCTCTACAAAAACTAAAAATAAAAAAATGAAGCAGGTATGGTGGTGCGTATTTGCAGTCCTAGCTATCCGGGAGGCTAAGGTGAGAGAATGGCTTGGGCCAGGAGTTCGAGGTTGCCCTGGGCTATGCTCACACCACTGCACTCCAGCCTGGGAGACAGAGGAAGACCCCATCTCCAAAAAAAGGGGGCATTATTATTTATTTTCGAAGTCTCAAGTTCAATCAAAAAGAACTGTGATTCTTGGCCTGGCCTTCTCTTTTCTGAGGCAAGTCTGGGACCCACGGGCCAGGTCAGCTTAGCAAAGTACCAGCTGGACAAGGAAAAATGGAGTTGGTCTAATTGCTTGGCATTATAATCTAAGGGAATAGTGTCAGCATTTCACTCAGAGCTAAAACATGACCTGCAGGCTGAGTGAGTTTCTGTGCCCCTCAGTGAGAGAGCAGGGGCTGGGGAGTCCGCTGCCAGAGTGGAGGTCTGACTCGGTCAGTCTGGGAAGTCCCCTCCTCATCCTCTCAACAAGCCTGCGGGAGGCACACATCCCCTGAGGATCGAGGAGGAGTGGTCGCCGTAAAGGGCTGTGGAAACATTTGTCTGAGGTTCCATGATCGCCCCAGAGCTGAGCTTTGTGAGTTTCCTTTCTGTGCATCTCCTACTCTGAAAGGCCCAGGACATGGGTTCGAACTCCTCCCCCATTTGAGCATGACACAGCGAGGTGTCGCCTGGCGGTGGACCTAAGTGTAGTAGTGACATTACTTTTGTTGTCCCTGATGGAGTGTGAAACTACCTGGGATATTGGAAACGTGCTCACAAAGGGGACCTCTTCACTCAGGAAGTTCTCAGGCTGGCTCCCCGAGTGATCATCTGCCTCTGTGGGGTGGGTGGGGAAGGCACTGGGAATTCCAGGACAGAGGTCCCCCATGCTCAACCAGCTGGAGACAGGGAGCAGAAGGGGTGCTGCCTCAAGACAATGACAGGTCACAGAATGGCAGGCTGGCCTATCCCCTGACCACTTGCTCCCACCAGGCAAGTAAAAAGCTTCACCTTGGAGTTCTTGAGCTGTTTCCAGAATGCTTCGCTTCTAGTTAAAAAACACATTAAGGGCCAGGCATGGTGGCTCACGCCTGTAATCCCAGCACTTTGGGAGGCCGAGGCAGGTGGATCACGAGGTCAAGAGGTCGAGGCCAGCCTGCCCAACATGGTGAAACCCCGTCTCTACTAAAAAAACGCAAAATTTAGCTGGGTATGGTGGCACATGCCTGTAGTCCCAGCTACTCAGGAGGCTGAGGCAGGAGAATTGCTTAAACCCAGGAGGTGGAGGTTGCAGTGAGCTGAGATCATGCCACTGCACTCCAGCCTGGGTGACAAAATGAGACTCAGTCTCAAAAACAAAACAAAACACACACACACACACACACACACACACACACACACACTAGGCAGCAGGAGGTATGGATGGCAGCAGGAGAATCTTAGAGCTGGTGTGTTTGCTTGAAGAGAATTCCCCACCATGGGGAGGGACCAGGAGAGGGGACAGCACCTTTGTCTGTCCAGGGACAACCTCTATGGGGCCTTGGGCCCTGCCAGGAGAGTGCAGGCTCAGCTGCACCCTCAGATGGCAGATGATCACTCGGGGAGCACGCCCTGGTGGTGAACAGGCATCTCCTATACCCTGCCAACCACTGCGTCCAACATGGGGAAGCAAGTGGCCAGGACAGCAAGCACTGGGATGCTGGGGAAACCAGTATCCTCAGCATGAGGAGTAGAAAGTGGGCCCCAGACACCCCGTGTTCCTTATGAGGTGCAGCTCCCTTCTCGGTTCTCTTCCAGGCCCCCTGGTGACATCAGAGAAAAGCCTCTGTCTCACACAAGTGTGTCCCTGGCCAACCTTCCTCGTCACTGGCAGGAACAGGTCCTGGGCCTCCGGGCTTCAGCCGGCAACAGCTACATTTGAATGACATTGTTTTGTCTTTATTGCCCTTTTTAAAAGTTTGACTGAGGTGTGCAGACATACTGAAGAACTGCGCATATTTATTATGTGCCATTTGGTGAGTATGGACATACACCACGAGATCATCATACTCAAGGTCATAAACATCCATCACCGCCAAAAAGGTCCTCGTTTTGGGGGGCTTTGTCTTGTGCAGTAACAACATTTAACACAAGAGTACTCTTTTTTTTTTTTTGGAGACAGAATCTTGCTCTGCCACCCAGGCTGGAGTGCAAAGGTACGATCTCGGCTCATTGCAACCTCTGACTTCCAGGTTCAAGAGATTCTCTTGCCTCAGCCTCCCAAGTAGCTGGGATTACAGGCAACCGCCACCATGCCCAGCTAATTTTTTTTGTATTTTTAGTAGAGACTGGGTTTTTCCATGTGGGCCAGGCTGGTCTCGAACTCCTGACCTCAGGTGATTTGTCCGCCTTGGCCTCCCAAAGTGCTGGGATTACAGCTGTGAGCCACCGCACCCGACTACTCTCTTAACAAATTTTTTTTTTTTTGAGACTGAGTCTGTCTCTGTCACCCAGGCTGGAATGTAGTGGAGTGATCTCGGCTCACTACAATCTCTGCCTCCCAGGTTCAAGCCATTTTCCTGCCTCAGCCTCCCTAGTAGCTGGGACTACAGACACCTCCAACCATGCCTAGCTAATTTTGTATTTTTAGTAGAGACAGGGTTCACCATATTTGCCAGGCTGGTCTCGAACTCCTGATCTCAAGTGATCTGTCTGCCTCAGCCTCCTAAAGTGCTGGGATTACAGGCGTGAGCCACCGCGCCCAGCCTACTCTTAACAATCTTTGTAAGCACACAATACATATGATTAACTCTAGGCACCGTGTCGAACAGCCGATCTCTAGAATTTCTGTTCCGTTTTTAATGGTCTCGCAAATGGCATCACTTTTCACATTTGGCTTATTCATCGAAAATTTTTAAGTAAACCTATTTAAGTAAAATGTCAGTCAATTTGTTTTTAAAGGTTGAGTAAACAACAGACTACAGGTGGTAGTGGCCATGGTGACAATTTTTAAGACTCTACGTGGTAGAATGAGGACAGGGCACAGATAATGACCCTGAACAAGTGAGGCTTGGCAAAGCTCTGGTGGAGGAAGTTTCTGGAATGGGAGACAAAAGGCCTGGTGGAGTTCTTTTCTGCAAAGCCCCTGCAGAAGGCCTGATTTCTCTGGGCCTGGAAGTTCATTGTAAGAACAAAACAGAAACATGGCCTTTGTATTCTCCTGGCAGAAGGACTGGCCCACTCAGGAACTCAGTCTGTGTTATTTAATTGGAATTTAGGCCAGTTACTGGGGTCTTGGTAGCTGCTGATTGATAATAGGATGATATTGACAATATGAAGTGAAATAATACAAACACCAGTGCTGTGCCCAATTGTCCTGGTCCCCTGGTCCCGAGGGTGGCTGTCAGGCTGACCACCTTGTAGCTGGAAACTTCAGCCCCAGAACCACACGTGGATGTCCGGGTTGGCGAATTATCTCCCAAGGCACAAGCTGGAATAACAATTGAGAAATACACATAAGTGCTATGTCAGGTCTACAAGCACAAAATCCCAACCCACGGCCCTCCCTCGAGTAAGGAAGCCGAGGGAGAGGAGATAATGACTTAATCAAAGAAAACCAGCTGACAGCCACACTGCGCAGAAGGAAGCAGAATCAGGGAGAACTCTGTCTGCTTTTCTCTTTCTTAACCCTATAAAGAAAATAAAACACACATGGGAAATCTAAGCTAGACTACCAAGTAGCCTGCGTTCCAATTAAGGATGTAAATCTAATGCTTTTTGGGTTTGGTACTGAAGAATTTACGATGTTCTGAAGACAAGATGTTGATCATTCCCGTTAATCCCTATTTCCCCCAGGAGAATCCAATGGTCGGTTACTGCTCGATGTTCCCTGCTCCAAAGGGTCCTAGTGACTCCACCACGGGAAAAAAAAATGGTTAAAACAACAGGTGGCCTATGGGATTTGCCTTTAATTAAATACTCCAGAAGGCAGGAATTAACTTACGATTTCACCAAAATGAATGAAGCTCTAGTTTAATTGAATCCACATGATGTGTGCCTTTCTTCTTTGTGTATGAGTCTTCTCTCTTTTTTTTCTTTTTTTTTTTTTTTTTTTNTTTTTTTGAGGCAGAGTCTTGCTCTGTCACCCAGGCTGGAATACAGTAGCATGACCTCGGCTCACTGCAACATCCAACTCTCAGGTTCAAGTGATTCTCCTGTCTCAGCCTCCCGAAGTATTGGGATTACAGGTGCCTACCGCCACACCTGGCTATTTTTTGTATTTTTGGTAGAGATAGTGTTTTGATATGTTGGCCAGGCTGGTCTCGAACGCCTGACCTCAGGTGATCCATCCAACTCTGCCTCCCAAAGTGCTGGGATTACAGGCGAGAGCCACCAAGACTGCCATGTTTTCTTCTCTTCTTACCCTTCCCTTGTAGGCTTCAGTTTGGGGGCAGTTTCTTCTGGAGAGTTCTCCAAGTCTGGTCCCCAAAAGTCCTTTCCAGATCTCTGGTCCTCCCTGGTCCCCTCCAGTCCCCCCCAGGACTGTACGCCCTGTCCAGGCAAGGACAAGTTCTGCCAGCTTCATGTACTGGGAGGGGTCCCTGAAGTCAGCACACTGAACACTTTACATGGGTATAGTTTGGCTGAGCATAGTGGTTTGTGTTTGTAATCCCAGAATGTTGGGAGGCTGAGGTGGGAGATTGCCTGAGGTCTGGAGTTTGAAAACATCCTGGGCAACACAGCGAGACCCCATCATCTCTACCAATAAAGTTTTTAAAAATTACCCAGGTCTGGTGGCACGCCTGTAGTCCCAGCTACTCAGGAGGCTGAGGCAGGAGGATCATTTGAGTCCAGGAGTTTGAGGCTGCAGTGAGCTCCGATGGCACCACTGCACTCCAGCCTGGGTGATGGAGCATGATACTGTTTCTAAAAAAAATTTTTTTTTAATTTTAAAGTGTGTAGTTTATTGTGTATTAATTGTATCGTTGTGCTTTAATAAAACTAAGAAGAGGGCAGGGAAGAGGAGAAGGAGGAGGAGAAAGAAGTTCCTGTTTTACTTCAGGTGGCGGAGCAGACTGCAGGGTCACAGAATGACAACCACCTCCCAAATATGGCTTGGTCCAGACGCTCCTCATTACACAGACAAATTTCACAGCGCATAGCAGCTGCACTGAGCAAACGACTGGGGCTTTGGAGTCCACCTGGATTTAGTTTTCAGCTCATTCACTTGTGGGCAAATCTCTCTCCCCTCTTGTGCTCTGCATTCTCCCACCCCCAATGCAGAAGGCACTCAACAAACCTGAAGTCACCCACACGCAGCCATGGAGCACAGGGGCCCAGCTGGTGGCTTTGCCCTATGCTTTCATGGGCTCTGGAAGGAAAAGTGTTGACAGAGTTTCAGATAAGAATTTCAGCTTTTCCAGACTCTCTAGGAATTGGGGAAGCCAGGGGTGGGGGGTGGGGGTGGGGTCTATAAATGCAGGTGAAGAATCGGCAACGTGAGGTGACAAGTATGAAAAAGTCCATCTTCCTGCTGGGGTGACGGCCCCTGCACCTGCAGCTTCCCGCCTTCCCAGCTTCCTGCCTTCCCAGCTTCCTGCCGCAGATGAGCATTCTCACCTTTCAGGTGAGGCAGTGGAGGCTTAGGGAGGCTGGCTTATCTCCAGCAGCATGGCTGGTAGGAATGGAGACTAGGCTGATGATGAACAGGGCAAGGAGAGGAGCCTTGGATGCTGGAGGCCGTCCTCATGTTCCTGCTGCTGAGGTTGCCCTTTGAGAATCTGGTCCCCTAAACCTCACAGACGGGGAAAGGGAGGTTTCACTTAAAGGGGCCTGGATGGAGGTGGCTTTCTGAGGTCCTTACATGGACAATGGGGACGAGGCTCTCTTCAAGCTAAGTAACGTTTTGGGAATGACTGAAGAACTGTCACTGTGCCCAAGGGAGTGAGTGATCCTGGAATGGATGTGAGGTAGGTTTGCAGTCTCCTCTCTGGAAATGCAAACCCCCTGTCCCCAGGAAGCTGGCTCCACGCCAGGGGAAGGTTGCACAGAGACCGAGTGAAGTGCCTGGTCCAAGTCCTCTGAGCTCCCTGGTCCCATCTGAAGTCTAGCCAAGTCCGGAACCATGGCTTTTGATGGGCTTTTTCAAGTCAAGCTCATTGCCCTGGCTGGGAACTGGCACAGGAAGCGACATCAGAGCCTCTGACCACTCACAGATGGAGGGCACTGGAGGCAGGGCAAGGAGCTGTGCAGAAGAGGACAGCGTTCCCTAGACTCCGCTGCTGTTTCTGTGGCACGTGGGCATGTATCCCCAACAGTCACTAGAAGCGCACAGAATGAATGCATCCTTCCCTAAAGTGAAAAACGCAGCCAGGCAGCTCCACGTTCAAAGCTCAGCTTCTCATGTACTAGCCATGGGCCCCTGGGCATGTGAAATTAACCTGCCTGCCTTCCTCATCTGCAAAATGGGGATGACAATCACCGCCTTCCTTTCAGCGTTGCTGTAAACATGCAAAGAGGCAAACACTATAAAATCATGAGCACAGAGTCCATCTCGGAGCTGGTACAGGACACATGGCAGACAGTGAAGAAGGTGATCATCTGTCTGTTCTATTTTATGGATCTAATACACATTTCCATCCCTTCTCTTACTCCACCTTCCTCATGTTAGTAGATAAATATCATTATGCCCATTTTACAGAAGAAGAAATAGAAAGGTTAAATAACTTGCCTCCAAGCAAATCTTAAGACAAGTGTCCATTCTACAACATCAAACTCCTTTTCCCTTTGTTTCCCCTGAGGTTAAATCCAACTTCCACCAATAAGCCACCTCCCCTTCTAGACCCTCAGCAGCTAGGCGACAAGCAGCTCCATTTTCTCTCAAGGCAAACAAGGTCCCTTTCCTTGCTGCTCTTGGCTCCCAGGAGACAAGGAGTCCTGTTGTCTAGGCTCCCCTAGCCACAGGGTCTTGAGCATAAGCAACAGTCTTTAATTTTGTAGAGTGAGCCTTTTGTCTTTAGTGCTATCCCAACTCTGATTAACGCAATTAAAATGCATTCCATTGCCTACAGTGTAAATATGCTCCCCACGACGGGTGATTGTCTATGGAGAGACGCATGGGGAATAAAAATAGGCTTCTAAGTGGCTTCCAGGCTGCAGCCGAGCGGAAGGCTTGCTTTCATTAGTGGAGGTGTTATTGCCGGGTAAATCTCTGGCGACTACTTGGTCTCTGGTAAACACCACGTTGGCATCAAGATCAAGGAAACGGAAGTGTGATGATGAGGTTCACAAAGATGGGGGCAGCATGCGTTCCCATGCAAACATCTTGGCTCGGTGCTCTGTACGTTGGAGAGCTCGATGCTGAATTGCATGAGGAGGTCCAGCCCGCTTCAGCTACTACATCAGGATCTGAAAGAACGTTCAGCACTCCCTACCTCCCGCCCCCCAATTCCAGCAGACCCATGCATCAGAACAAAAGTGGCTGGCAATGCTTCCCCCACCTCTGAGCCAAGGATCACCTTCCCCTTCTTCCCACCTGCTCCATTTGGTCTCACTCTTAAGTTCTGCCTCCACCTTCAAGGCCTGGCTGTGGTCAGAGGTCGTGGAATGAATCATGCCAAACAAGAGCTTTGCTGATGTTTCAGAATCTCTAGGGTGACCTAATTCCCTGTATCTGTTTCTCACAACTTTTCTATTTTTTTTTCCTTCTCTTCTGTTGTTTATAGGAGCAAATCACTGGACACAGATCAAGCAGTTTATGGTGCCAAGAAACCAGAGAGGCTGCAGAGGCTCAGAGCGCCATGGAAGAAAGCTTCCTGGCTGCCAGCACCGTCCCCCACTGCCCCTGCTGAGGGGTTGTCCTTGGAGGTGGCACACAGGATCCCTGGGGTCAGCCCAGGGTGGCCCATGCCTGCACCCAGGCCCAACAGGACGCCTGGCTCAGGTTCTGCAACAACCACCTCCCCAGAGACCCCTCCATGCCCTGGCCTGGCTGCCTCCCAGCCTCGGCTCCAGTGGCGGGGGCTTTGTTTTGTTTCAACGTGCAGGTGACCTCATGCTGGTGTCCCATAGAATAAAGAGAACGTTTTCGTGGGAGAAACACTGGCAGGATGAGACTTCCCGCCTGTACCATGCTCTTCAGAGAGCACGTTCCTATTTTGAGCTCTTTCTTTCTTGCTACTGCCCTGCCCAGCAGGAAAGCACCTCTGCACGTTTCCCTTCTCCACTTCTGCAGAGGCTGAATTAGAGACTGGAAGGTTAGTGCTCTGGTTGAGCTTCTGATCATTTTTAATGTGAGTTCTAGAAGCTTCCAGACCTTGCATGCCTACTCTCTCCCTTAGCCCTCCCCCTAGATTCCCACACACTGGACAGGACAGGATTCCTACCCAATCCCAGTTGAGGAAAGTGTGATAAAAGCTCTGACGGGGCCGGGCGCGGTGGCTCAAGCCTGTAATCCCAGCACTTTGGGAGGCCAAGGCGGGTGAATCACGAGGTCAAGGGATCGAGACCATCCTGGTCAACATGGTGAAACCCCGTCTCTACTAAAAATACAAAAAATTAGCTGGGCATGGTGGCGCGTGCCTGTAATCCCAGCTACTCGGGAGGCTGAGG
>NW_016107407.1:5765126-5834980 GCF_001604975.1 Cebus imitator | reverse complement strand
CATCATCATCACCATCACCATCATCACCACCATCATCATCATCATCACCGCCACCCCATCATCATCATCACCACCGCCACCCCATCATCATCACCATCACCATCATCACCACCATCATCATCATCATCACCACCACCCCATCATCATCACCACCACCACCCGATCATCATCACCACCACCACCCCATCATCATCACCATCACCATCACCATCATCACCACCATCATTATCATCATCACCGCCACCCCATCATCATCACCATCACCATCACCATCATCACCACCATCATCATCATCATCACCACCACCCCATCATCATCATTACCACCACCCCATCATCATCATCACCACCTCCACTATCATCTTCACCACCACCACCATCATCATCATCACCATCATCATCATCATGGTCATCTCCCACCTCTGTAGACCTATGAGGATAAACTGGCAGAGACTCTAGCCTGTATGAGGTCACCAGAGGAGAGGCAGGAATGTAGAGACTCAAATCCGGGTCCTCTGCTCATAGCCTCGGCTTTACTCTCTGCGTCATCCCAAACGCACCTTGCTTCTCCTCTTGCTGCTTCTGTGAAGGGAGAGGGAAGGATTAGATTTTCCAGGCGAGAAGCACCGAGCCAATAACATGACGATCCTGGATTACCCTACTTAGAGGCGTAGATGGGTTGGGAGCCTAAAATTTTCAGACCAATTTTCAAGAAGCGTCATCCAAGTACCTAGGATGAACCAATGGAGGAAGAAATATTCAGAAGTAAATCCCTTAGACCTGCTTCTTAAATTTTAACGTACATGCAAATCCCCAGAGATGGTGTGGGAAAGCAGATTCAGATTCAGCAGGTCGGGGTGGGGCCAAGGCTCTGCAGGCTCACCAGGGTGTGCAGAAGTTTCTGGTCTGTGTACTGCACTTAGAGTAGCAGGGCCCTCGACCACAGGCTTCCCAGCTAGATTCTGGGTTTCCTGAAGATGCTTCAGGTGCTGGCCTGGGGGGCTGTGCAAAGGGGTTTCTGAATAAGACTTCTTTTGGAAAAAAGCGTTTATCTTGCTTTGAAAAGAAGTTTGAAAGCCACAACCCTAAATATAATACCGCATGCACTCAGAGGTACTTATTTGAATGTGTGGCAAGAAATTTCTGTCCCCAAAGAGAAATTCTTTTATTTGCTTTGCTGACTCAGGGGAATCAGTGCCCATATTTGGACAGCTGGCCTTACAGTGACCTCACTGCTACCTAATGGAAAATGTTGAAGGTACTCTACTTAGAAATAATTATATTTACATAGCCTCTGTGGTCTCCCCCACCTCCACCTCTCTCTCTCTCTCTGTCTGTCTCTGTCTGTCTGTCTGTCTCTCTCTCTCTCTCTCTTAGATTCTTGCAGAAAAAAAGAACACTTGCTTCTGGAATTCATCAGTTCCAGCTGTTTACATCCATTAAGGCCAGAAACTTATTTTTTTCCCCCTGTGTTTAAGGTTTTTATGGGAGGGAGGGGTAAGGAAGGCTTCTAAGATTGCAAACATGAAAAATCGGTCTATTGAGTGAGAGCTCGCCACCAGACCAGAGAAAACAAGATATTGGGGCATTGAACTGGAAGGTCCTGAATATAATCCAGTGTTCTCCCAATGTATCCTGCAAGAAAAGAATCCTGTAATCAAGTGTGTTAGGAAAACGCTGTGTTAAACAAACTTCTCTCCTACAGGATTTCTTCGAGTCTTTTATGAGATAATATACAGCTCCCCCAAAGAGAGTAAGAGTCTGTAGTGTTTCCCAAATTTCCTTAAGTGGAGCCCACTTTCATGGAACATCTTGAGGAACACTAGAAGTCCATGGAACCCGACTTCTGGAAGCAGCTGATCAAACCTCAGCTCTAGAGCACAGGATTCAGATGAGATCCAGCACATTCAGAGTAGTATGACCATAGACTAGAAGGCCTGATCCAATCGAAACCGGGGAAAACACCTTCTTTTGTGGGCTGATTTCCCCAAATGATCAGACACCAAGACCTTCCACCTCTGGAATTACAATTCTAGAAAGTCCTAAAAAGTTCTGGAAAGTGTTTGGCTAAGACTGGGACCATCCCTGGGAGTTTGGTGCAGAGGCTGAGCTACAGAGTCACCTCAGTGGCCAAGACTGAGGAATCACCCCACAACCCTGCAAGTGCACGGTGGGGACTCAGTTTCATTCCCTGTGTTCTCCAGAGTGGCCCACAGGGAGCCATGTACACACGTGGGTTCGGCTGAATGTGGGGAATCAGCAAGGAGGGGCGCCCCTGCTAGAGGGTATGCAGAGCTCCCAGGAGCCCTCTGCTTGTGTGGGAGGAAGGAGAGCTTGTGGGAAGGGTAATGCATGGATGTTCCATGTAGGCCCAGACTGAGCAAGATGTAGATGTGCATCTAGTCCCCTTAAGCTTCCCTCCTGCCTCAGTTTACCACCTCCTAAACAAGGTAGTGAGATGGCTCTAAGGACACTCCACGTCTGATAGTCAAAGCCTCTAGCATAGCATGTCCTAAATGAGATGCCATCACATGGGAAGTCTAGGTGCACATACTTTTTTTTTTAGCAGCTGTATACTTGTTTTACCATTTATAAGAAAGCAAAAGTGAACAAGTCTCTCAAGCCTCTGCTTTTGCAGATGTCTGTGCTTTGAGGGAGGCTAATGCAGGTGGACTTGGGGCTCCTGGCTGTGTTCAGCTCCAGAATCATGCCCGGGTGGGAGCAGAGGCGGCAGAAACCGTGAGCAGCTGTTAGTCCGCTTGGTGTTGCTGTCAAGGCATACCCGAGGCTGGGTAATTTATAAAGAAAAGAGGTTTATTTAGCTCATTGTTCAGCAAAGAGTATAAGAAGCCCGGTGCCAGGGTTCATGCCTGTAATCCCACCACTTTGGGAGCCTGAGGTGAGCAGATCACTTGAGGTCAGGAGCTCGAGACCAGCCTAGCCAACATGGTGAAGCCCTGTCTCTACTCAAAATACAAAAATTAGCTGGGCGTGGTGGTAGGCACCTGTAATCACAGCTACTCAGGAAGCTGAGGCAGGAGAATTGCTTGAACCCAGGAGGCAGAGATTGCAGTGAGCCGAGATGGCACCACTGCATTCCAGCTTGGGTGATAGAGTAAGTGAGACTCCATCTCAAAAAAAAAAAAAAAAGGAAAAGAAAAAAAGAAAAGTGTGGCACCAGCATCTGCTTCTGGTGAGGCCTCAGGAAGCTTCCACTCATGGCAGAAGGGGAAGGGGGAACAGGCAGGTCACATGACAGGAGAAGGCGCAAGAGAGACAAAAGGGGAGGCGTCAGGCTCCTTAAACAACCAGATCTCCTGTGAACTAACAGAGCAGAAGCCACTCATTACCATGGGAGGGAGGGTACCAAGCCTCTCCAGAGGCATCTGCCCCCATGACCCAAACACCTCCCATCAGGCCTCACCTCCAACATCAGGGATCACATTTCAGCGTGAGATTTGGAGGGGACAAGCATCCAAACTATATCAGCAGGTGAAGGAGGACTGGAACCACAGACTCAGGGAAATCCAGATTTCTTGGAAAGTTTGCCTCCTGGTCGCCGGACAGCAGGTTGCTGGGGCAGGGAGGTGGAGCTGATGGTCCCCCGAAGTGACAGCGGACGTGTAAGAAAGTCTAAGGATGGAGATCAAAAAGCAGACTGTGTGTAGCTCCCTACCCAGCCTTCCCATCTGGCTTCTTTCTCTTTGCATTCCAAGGCCTGGATTTAATTCACTGGATGAGATTATGTTAATACGTCCTGTTCCCAAGTACACCTTTGGCAGAAGCTGTATTTAAACTAAAATGCAAGAGAGCACTCCTTCAGTTAACTCAAAATAGGTCTCCCTTTGACCCCTTAATACTGCAGTTTGACACAAGACTCTGCATACGCAAGTGGCCAGGCTTAAATAATGTAAAATGTTCTATTTTCTGACTCTGGCACCAGCCTGGTTTAGGCATGAGGGCTGTGCACATTTATCACTCTCCTGCAGGCAGTAATAATAGTCCCTGGGACTTAGTGAGGGCTCATCATGTCTCAGGCACTATTCTAAGAACTTGACGTATTAACTTGCTTCACCCTGTAAGCCAGGGACCGTTACTATTCCCATTTTACAGAGAGGCTAAATCACAGAGCCAGCAAGGTGTAGAGCTGGGCGGTCAGGTCTTTAACCACAACACTGCCTCCTTGGGGAGAAGGTTTAGTACCTGTATCCTGGCGGGTGCGGAGGCTCAAGCCTGTAATCCCAGCACTTTGGGAGGCTGAGGCGGGCGGATCACTAGGTCAGGAGTTCAAGACCAGTCTGGCCAACATAGTGAAACCCTGTCTCAACTAAAAATACAAAAAATTAGCAAAGTGTGGTGGTGGGCGCCTGTAATCCCAGCTACTCGGGAGGCTGAAGCAGGAGAATTGTGTGAACCGGGAGGTAGAGGCTGTAGTGAACCAAGATTGCACCATTGTACTCCAGCCTGGGCAACAGTGTGAGAATCCGTCTCAAAGCAAAAATGAAAACAAACAAACAAACAAAAATCTGTATCCTTTTGGTTCATATGCTCAGAAAACACACACACACACACACACACACACACACACACACACACACACGCACACACACCCCACCAGATTTTCAGTCAAATAATTTTCGGTATGGATTGAGGTGACCAAAATGCTACCTCTAGAATAACATGGGAATCTAAAAATCGAGAGGGCTCCCTGGTGGCTGGGTTTTAGGTATGTAACCATGGCCCTGAAGAAATGAGACCTAGGCACGTGTCTGCGATCCCCAAGACACCCGCCAGGAGAGGGCCAGGAGAGAGGGAGAAGGGCATCCAGGAGTTGAGAAACCCCTTTTTCAACCTTGGTCCTAGGGTTAAGATGCTGGAGAGAGAGCGGTCCAGAGCCCTGTCCCGCGAGCAGCCAGGGAACCCAGTGAGTGGTACTGGGTATTGGAGGGAAGCTGGTTTGACTGCCTGCTCCAAGTCAACCCAACCACGGTGCAGAGGGACCCATTTTGTGCAGAATTGCAGCGCTGTGCAGGTCTGGGCCAGTCCCCTGGACCTGAAATCAAGGCAGGCCGTGGAGTCCACTCTGCAAGCTCTGGTGTCTATACATTGAGTTACCGGCAGCTTCCTGCCCCTGGCCTGTGTGGCACTTGGTCAGTAGGCCATGACTACAGCTACCAGCTGGCAGCCAATGTTGTGGACAGGAGGAAGTGAGCTGGGGCCTGGCTTCTAAGGCCATAGGAGATGAGAAGTGGCCAAGCAGGGTCCCGCTCTTGCAGCCATGACCCAGCGCCACCTCTGCAGGCTGGCAGGTGGAGGGGCTGACCTCACTGCCCTTGGGGATTCACCTGGCCTCCTCTGGTCTCGCTGTCTCTGGGGGGGTCCCTTTCCCTTTGGGTGCTCCAAATGCTGGTGAATCCAACCTGCTCTCTCCATCCAACCCCTCCCCTCTCACCTGACGTACAAGCGTCCACCCGACACCTTCAAACGTCACTGCCACAGCAGGCCTGCTCACCCAGCACGCATCCCAGCTCAGACCACGTAGGAGCCGCTTTGCTGACCTCAGCTGTAGAGGCTGTGGAGGAGGCGGTCAGCTAGGGAAGCCCTAGCTGTGACAGAGACACTTTTTCCTCCTCTCTCTAGATATCAGGAAAGCTCAGAGAGCCAGGAGCTACCCAGGAAGGTGGCTCTTTGGAAGGATGAAGGACGATTGGTAATTTGCCAGTCACAGACTTGACTGGTGGGGAAAGGTTGGAAACTCCTGAGAGACGGGCAGATGGGGAGTCCCTTGGCCTCCCCCAGCACAGAGCAGACAGCCACCTACTGTCCTTGTGCATCTCCCTGCTAGACAGTGAACCCCGAGGGCAGGACCTGGGTCAGCTGAACTGGGAAGCTGGCACAGGGCAGGTGTTCAGTAAGGCCTTGCAGGCCAGCTAGGCAATGGCCTTTGGGGATACTTCCTAAGTCTGCACTTTTTTAGCAATGAGCAAACACTCTGCAGGGGTGCCTGTGTAGAAGCTGGGAGCCCCCCCAAATCTTGCCACGTGGTTGGTTTCTTGGGACCCGCCAGTTCCGTTCAATGGCAGTCAGCTGCATCTGCCACAAGGCTATCCCAGAGCAGCCCCGCCACTCCACCCAGTCTGGGTAACCCACGGGCACACCCTGGAAACCAGAAAAACAGCAGAGCTCCGCTGTCCCCAAAGGAAAGAATTACATTGCCACAAGTAATTTGGAAAGGAGCAAGGAGCTTGGAAACTGGGAGCGAGGGGAATCATCTCCTAGCCACCCCCCTTCCGCGCAGCTCAGGGGGCATGATGAAAAGGCTGGATGTCCCAGTCTTCTCTCCCTCTGGAGGAGACCCCTTGCCTTCACAGCTCTCCTGCAGCTCTCTTTTTTCCTGCTGGGTTGCAGCTTTAAGGGGTAGGAGTCTAATTCTGAAGCTTGAAGCCTGGGCCACTTTTCCACAGGGTGCCTGGCCTTGCTGGGGACCAGAGCTGTAACCGCCTGGAGCAGGGCGAACCCGCACACAGTCCCTGTCCAGCCACCCCAAGCCCATTTGGACTGTTCTCTCAGGTTTCCTGTCTTCATGGTCCCATGCTTTTCCCCCAGAAGGAGAGCAGTCCCCAGCTTGGAATCCCAGAGACCCCCAAAGCCATGAGGAAAGGTTCCATTTTGCATGACAGCTAGTTAGTGAGCAGATCACTGCAAACCTCAACTACGTTTCAAGCAAGGAAGTTGGAAAGAGTGTCGGGCTTCGCTGGGACTTAATATGACAGATTTCTGGCTCTGTGAACTTGGATAAGATTAACTCTTCATTCTTACAGAAAGAAAAAACCCCAGCTCTCTGAAATATCAGTTTGGGGGGAAAAGCGCTGCTTTGAAAGCATGGAAGCAGTCCGATTTGCATGCCCCCTCTTTCTGGGGCTGCATACTTTCTGTGTCTGATAATATGTTTGTCATACCTCCTCTCTGCCAGGGACACATACAGTAAATTGTCAGCTCAAACCATGTAATCTCTTAACCGTAAGTTTCCGGCATCTGTTGGCCAGTTGTTACGTGGTTGAATCATTAACATGGCTTCTAATTTTACTTTTGATTTAACATAAAACGTTTTAATGAGTATATGTAATTCATACTTTCCAACTTCAGAGAGTCCTGAAAGGGAAACCTATGCTTTTGTAACCCCAGCCTCTGAAGTAAACAGTTTTATTTTTAAATCCCATTTCCTCCTTCGTCCCCCTTACACAAATGCATTATAAAACAGACCCACTGGGCGCTATCTCCCTTTCCAAAAAAAAAAAAAAAATGCACTCAAATGTTTGTCTAGGTTTTGGTGAAGAGTCCGCTAAGCTCCGTGCTCATACGGTATGTCAGATGGGCTCATTCTTCTTTTGGAGATTAGACTCGGGCTATGAGCCCCCATTTCTCCGTCTATAAAAACAAATTGAAAACTGGCATAAGAAAGGCAATCCCTGAGTCATGCTGGGAAAATTCGGTTTTAAAACTTGGTTTCACTCTCAGGCCTGTTTTTACTGAAGTGAGATGGATTTAGTCATGGTTCATTCCTGCCAGCTGAGTTCACTTTTCCCATTTCCCCTTCTCTGAGTATGCCTTCAACCTCCAGCCTAGAAAGTGACCGCGTTCGATTAAATGCAATTTTGGATTGACCTTTGATTCAGAGACGTGCCTCTATTGATATATTTTGAGTTATTTTTTAGGAACAGACTCCAACAGGCCAGAGTAGAAAAGTTTAGTCCGTTAACATGTGTGACTGATAAAGCTTCCCTCTGACAGCTCCTTGCCATAGCCATGATGATCGTTCACCGAATCCCAGAGAGTTTCAGAAGGAATCCCACGTTAGCATCTGTTTCCTGTTGGGGAAACGTCTTTATTTCTTTATTTTTATAGAGACAGCATTTCACTCTGTTGCCTAGACTGGAGAGCAGTGGCATGATCACAGCTCACTGCAGCCTCGAACCCCTGGTCTTAAGTGACTCCCTCACCCTCAGCCTCCCGAGTAGCTGGGACTACGGGTGTGCACCACTATATCTGGCTAGTTTTTAATTTTTTTTGTAGAGTTGGGGGTCTCACTATATTGCCCAGGCTGGTCTCGAACTTCTGGGCTCAAGCGATCCTCCCATGTCTTGGCCTCCCAAGGCACTGGGTTTGCAGGTATGAGCCACCATGCCCAGCCCATGACACTTTTAAAGCAACAGGCCTGTAACTAACCTTGCTGGTGTGGCTTAACTCCTGTTGGAAGTCCCTCACCTAAGAGACCTGCGACCACGATGTCCCTGAAGAACGACCTCAGTGAAATGCCTTTTGTTTGCAACAGGAGATTAAAGAAACAGCTTCCCTTTGAGTCTCTCAGGTCCAGGCAAGTTCAGAAGCAGGATCACAACATGGCATTTAGTGTGTGGCCAGAGATAAGGCGAGGCTGAACTTGACCCCGGTCCAGCTAAGGCTCCTCTGTGCCTTGGTGGCTTTGCATTCCATGCTGCCAGTGACATGGGTACTTTCTGGGAGTGTTATCAGTGACATGGGAACCTTAGGAGTGAAGCAGAAGCAGCGTGCTACCTCCTTGGCCCTTACCTAGCCAGGAAGGAGAAATGACAAGCAAGTCAACTGTGTGCCTGTGGCAGTAACATTTTCCTACCAAAAAGCTAGAGAAAATTTTCAAGATATTTTAGGAAGACTAGGGATTTACTACGAATCTGGAATTACTGGAGGACAGGACCTGTAAAACATATTTTTAGAGCTACGGACCAGCAACGGGGCAGGGCTCCAGCAGGGGTTGGGTGATGGAACTGGGGAGGAATTTAGAGATGGTCTTGTCCAAGGACTTTCTTACGAGATGAGGAAATGGAGTGTGCATGAGAGATGCCACCCCCAGAAACTTTCTGTGTCTGAAGTTCTCTAAAGAAGGCTGAGGGAGAGAAGAGATGCGTAGCAACAGAGGAAGAAGGAAGAGGGATTCAGAGAGGGGGCCAGGAGGTGGGGAGAGAGCAGGGAGCCAGAGGTGCTGGCTGGGAGGGAAGGAACCCTCCTGTGTCCGCACCCGCCATCCATGGGCGAGTCTCAAGGTGGCACGGGTTATTTCAGTTCTGTCTCTTCCTGAGCTCTTTCCTCTGTCCCTGCCCGGGGCAGCGCAGGCTTCCTCAGGAGGAGTTCTGCCTCCCTCCAGAGGGGCAGGCCTAAGGCAGAAGCTAGAGTGGGGCGCGTTTCCGCAGAACACAAAAGCACATCTCTGTGGAGCTCACGCATGCACGATGACACAGCCCGTCAGCTGCTCCCAGGCCCTACCTGCTGAAGGGAGAAAGCCACATCCTCAGAACAAGTCATGGTTTTTTGTTGGATTTTTTGTTTGTTTGCTTTTTAAACATGGAACGCTTCACGAATTTGCGTGTCATCGTTGCGCAGGGGCCACACTAATCTTCTCTGTATCGTTCCAATTTTAGTGTATGTGCTGCCAAAGCGAGCACAAGTCATGTTTTTAAAAAAGCTCACATCGGGTGCCTCTGTGGCCATCTGCTGCGGCCCCGTCTGGTGACCTCTGTGCCATCCTCCCTGCACTGTGGGTCTCCTTCTTCACGCTCTGGTTCTGCTGGCCTCTCAGGGCTGCCCAGTGTGGGCACGGGGCTTCTCAGGGGCAGGAGGAGCAAACAGTGGGGCCAGAAGGGGCCACGGCGCTCATCACACTAGGAGGGTCCTGGGAGCAGCCCTCAGCATCCACATCAAGCCAGAGAACGGAGTCCCCTCACTCCAAACACCCAATGCCCCTTCTGAATCCCTCTAAGGATGGCATTGACAAAAGGGTGACAGATATTACTGGAAGGAAGGAGAACGCAGAGGAAAAGACGATCTCTCTACCCAGATGACCACAGGCACAGCCTCATCATGTCACAGGTGCTCTCGTCAGCCTGCTCCTCAGCCCGCAGCCTCTAGGATTGCTGGTCTTTGTTCACAGTGTCACTATCTGCATGGCTGGATGTGGGGAAGTGGGCCTTTTTCCTTCCTCTCCTTAATTCCTCAAATCCACCTGTCCCCAGGCCCCAGTGAATCCACCTTTAACCCTTCCAACCTGTGTCTCTCTTGGCCTGCGTGACCCACACCCAGGAACTGTTGATCGAAGGAGTGAATGTGTCTAAGTCGTCTCTCAGGTCAGGCCTCTGTCATTTCTGGCTGGGACTAAAGTAGCTGCTTTCTAAACGCTTTCCTTGGCCTTGATGATCCAGCCTTAACATTGTCAAGGGCCAACAAACAAACAAACAAGGCAAAAAAATCCCAACCAACCAATCAAAGAAAGAAAGAAACCAGGCTCGCACCTGTTGTCTCACCTATTTAGGAGGCCGAGGTAGGAGGATGGCTTGAGCCCAAGAGTTGGAGGCTGCAGTGAGCCATGGTCATGCCATTGCACTTCAGCCTGGGCTACACAGAGAGACCCTGTCTCTAAAATAATAATAATAATAATAATAATAATAATAATAATAATAAAACAAATTAACTAAACACCAAACAGATGCTGAAATTCTACTTAAAAAAAAATCCCCCATGCTCTCCACGAACCCAGGGATAAGGGGGGACCCAGCTCAGTCTGCCTCCCCTGGATACACGCCCTGAGACCCCATAGCTCATGTCATCAGCACAGCCCACCTCTGTGCATCACCTGTGCTGTTGATGGCACAGGCCTCCAGGTCCCCGTTGAATGCCACCTCCTCTGGAAGGCTCTCCCTAAGTCTCCAGGATAGAGGTAATCCCTCTTTCCTCTGTTCTCCCTGACACCTTATTCAAATGCCAGAGAGCCCTGTCTCACCTTGGCCCTTCCCTTCCTGGCTGCAAGATCCCTTGCCTGGCACCTGGAAAGGATGAAGGGCGGAGCATGAGTGAGAGACTGGAGGACCGGATGGAGCATGCCAAGCCCCCATTGAGCTTGAGATCGCATCTCTACAGACCAGGCAGCTCCACCCAAGGCAATCCTAATGAACTCTGGCCACACCTCGGATCGACCTGGAAAACTTTAAAGATCACAGCAGCACTGGCTGAGAAGATCCAAGTCTCCGAGTTGGGACCAGCCACAGGGTTTTGAAAGTTTCCCCAGAGATCCCCGTGTGCCGTAAGGCTGAGGGCCTGTGCTTGGAGCTGTCAGCAGAGCCGGCCTGCTGTCCAAGCCCCCAGGAACTCATGTACTTCGCTGCTGCTGACATGGGTGTTTTATTTTATTGACGGATTTATTTTTTATTTCAATAGCTTTTGGGGTACACGTGGGTTTTAGTTACATAGATGAATTGTACAGTGGTAAAGTCTGAGATTTTAGTGCAACTGTCACCTGAATAGTGTACATCGGACCCAATATGTAGTTCTTTTATCCCTCTCCTCTACCTGCTCCCGCTACTGAGTCTCCAGTGTCCATTATATCACTGTATGCCCCTGTGTACCCATCGCTCAACTCCCACTTGTGAGAACATGCGGTATTTGGTTTTCCATTCCTGAGTTACTTCACTTAGCATAATGGCCTCCAGCCTCATCTAAGTTACTGCAAAAGACATTACTTCATTCATTTTTATGGCTGAGTGGTATTCCATGGTGTATATACACCACATTTTCCTTAACCACTCATTGGCCAATGGTACTTCGGTGGGTTCCGTGTCTTCACAATGGTGAGTTGTGCTGTAGGTGCTTTTGACCTGGGATTGGTGGTGAGTGTGCACTGCATGTGTGTGTGCATTTGTGTCTTTATGTGTGAAGGAGTGGTGTGGGGTGAGGAATGGGGACCACACCTGCAGCTAGGAAACCTGGACTCTAGACCTGGCTGTGTGAACAAGGGTGGGAAAAATAAAGTCCTCTTGCAGGAAATCTGTCCTAGATCCAGGAAGGAGGACATGTCGGTGACTGTGCTGTTGGAAAGGGGCTCCGATTTTGTGTGTTCGGCATGTCTTCTTTGAGGGAGCCTGAGCCCTCTCTCCATAGTGTATATGTTCCCAATGGCTTCGGGTGGGGTTCTCTTCATTCACTCCACCCCCCATCCCAGACCCAGGGTGGGCCTGTGACTTAGATCAAGATCAGTAATGGGCACACCACCCAAACCCATGATCACCACCTGCCATGGCCTTGGCAGGACTTTGCTGGCCACTGTAGATGCCATCCCCCCTTCTGTGCAGCTGTGAGATATAGGACATGCTTGGGCCGCCAGCATCCATCTCATCTCTGCATACAGAGTCTGTGTGGAGAACAGACCCAACACAGTCCAGACTTTGTCCCAAATACATTTAGAACAAGAGATGAGACCTTAATAACATAATTTGGGTGTCTGGAGTAAGTTGCCTGAACATTTTGGGTGGGATAGACCAACCTCTTGCCCACCCCCACAGTATTTTTGGCTTGAGGTGGGCTGAATTGGTTTGCTGTCACTGATAACCTGTGTGAACTGATCCTTCTTAAGAAGCTCATAACAAAGAGATCCCTTTATTTCTAGCCATGAGCAAATGATGACAAGCCCTTAAAGATGCCAAAACAGGCCACTGCGAAGAAGAGTTGAGATAAACAAGTGTACATTACCGTAAACCAGTGCAGGATGAGACCGAATCTGGAGTTAGGATCAGGGAGGAGATGGAAAAGCTAGAACAGGGGGAGAGTGTCTAACGTGAGTGAGGAATGACGGAGTGAAGACAAAATGGCAGCACTGAAAGAGGGCGTAAAGAGATACTTTATCCTGACTTCTTAAATCATGCATTACTTGTGGCTCCTAGGTTGATGGTTTAAGTCTGGGGATGATTACAAGAGAGAATTTTCCTTTTCTAAATATCTGCTGGTGACCCCTTTTCTCTCCTCTCCCATTCTGCCACTTTAATCTCAGACATCCCATAATGCCTTATCTTCTGGTTAACAAGCACTTTCTGAGCACCTCCTCTGTATTAAGCTCAAAACCAGGCCACTGAGATGCAAAAGATGCATTTCCCCAAGGAGCTCATGGTCTTGCAGAAGAGATAACACACAAATGGCAATGATGACAAAGGGCTCTAACTAAGCACAAGTCGATGTTTAAATAAATAAACAGGCTGGGAGCAGTGGCTCATGCCTGTAATCCCAGCACTTTGGGAGGCTGAATCAGGTGGATCACCTGAGGTCAGGAGTTCGAGACCAGCCTGGCCAACATGGTGAAACCCTGTCTCTACTAAAAATAGAAAAATTAGCTGGGCATGGTAGCACGCACCTGTAGTCCCAGCTACTCGGGATGCTAAGGCAGGACAATCCCTTGAACCTGGGAGGTGAAGATTGCAGTAAGCCAAGATGGCGCCATTGCACTCCAACCGGGGCAAGAGTGAAACTCTGTCTCAAAAATAAATAAATACATAGAGGAACTCAGAAAGCTTACTTCAAAGTGTAGTCATCAAAAATACAAATTGCATTACTCTAGAAAATTACTCAGGAAAGCTCAGCATTGGGCAGAAAGTCTCTGGGAGCCTGTTTTCTAGAACCGGCAGGAAGAGGCCATTTCCCAGCTCCGTGGTGCAAACACAGAACTGTCCGTATGCTGTAGCGCATCATCACGTAGGTTCATTGAGATTGTAACTGGAAGCTTGTAGGTCACTTTGCGAACACCTCCCTCCCCTTCTCACTCCCCACACCAGGTCATGGCAGGGTGCAAGCCCCTGCAGAGAGACGGATGAACCGATGATGACCTGGGACAAAGACCCGCAGGCCAGGCTAGTGTTGTGTGTCTGTGATGTTGAGTAACCTCAGGTCAGATGGCAGTGGGAAAGGGCAAGGAGGGCGAGTCCCCAGGTGGCAAGAACACAGGGACCCTGGCCAGGCTTTCCCTCCCACGATCCCCTCCTTGGGCCCCTGCCTGCTTGGAGACTTAGACTTTAGCAACAGCTGTGGACAAGCAAGTGTGTGGCATCAAGAGGGGGCGTTTTTGTTGGGGAGGTTTCAGTGTAATAATGGGCATATCTGAACAATGGACTCTTGGGGTTGACTCTAGCAACAACTACTTAACTGCTCAGTGCCTCAGTTTCCTCATCTGTAAAGGGAACATCATAATAATACCTACCTCCTTCAAAGATGTAGTGAGATGAAAGGAGCTGCCACATGCGAAAAGCTTAGCCCTGTGCTGAACACACACGGGGTGCTCACCACGTTCTCTGCAGTGACCTCCTGGGCGCTGCTGGACCACGCAGAGCAATGACCACCCTCTTCTATGAGACAGAGTCTTTCCCTGTTACCCAGGCTGCAGTGTCTCAATCATAGCTCACTGCAGCCTGAAATTCCTAGGCTCAAGTGATTCTCCTACCTCAGACTCCTGAGTAGCTGTGACTACAGGTGCGTGCCACCACACCTGAGTAATTTTTATTTTTTTGTAGAGATAGGGTCGAAAGCAGGCTGAGCTCAAACTCCTGGCTTCAAACGATCTCCCACCTCAGCCTCCCCAAGTGTTGAGATTATAGGTGTGATCCACACCCAGCCACCTTTATCTAGTATGAAGGGTGCGATGTGGCCATCCATTGTGAGCAAGAGTAGCCACTGCATGTGCATTCGTGATGGCCACTCTGGACAGCGGCCAAAGTGGGTGATTCCCTTTGTGTTTATAAAAAAGAACAGAAATACCAACACCAAATGGTTAAACAAACCCAGATTGTTGTTGGGAATTTTGATGGAGAAAGGATTAACTCACTTTCAAGAGCCTTGGCTTCATACCTACATTATTTACTCAGCTGAGAACTGCCTTTCAACACCAGCCAGTGAGGAAGCCAGGCTGGGTGCCCAGGAGGCAGCAGGGGAGGAAGGCAGCAGGCATCCGGACACGGGTGCAGTGCACAGCCATGGCGAGGTTCTCGGAGAGGTTTCTTACTCGGCCAGTGTGAACTGATCCTCTAACTGAGGCATGAGAGTGGGGGGCTTCACCTCACTTTCTTCTGTAAGAAAGAACCACCTAATCAGGAGCATTATCAGCAGCCAGTGTCGGCCTTGGGCAGCAATGGCTTCCACCTGCTTACTTTTTCCAAATAGTTAATAGTGCTTATTATGATTTAAATGCTTCTCTAGCATCTCCAACAACTGAAGTGCAAATGTGTTAAGACACGTTCTGGTGCCAGATCCCTGAGTTTCCAAAGAGGCTGAATGTGCTTCTTTTCATACATGAAGCCAAAACATATGGAACCGGACGATTCTTTCTGCAAACTTGATAACGTGCCTGCCGTGGATGGACTTGCTCATGGTGTGTCTCCGTGATCCTGGTCCAAGGACAGTTGTCACAGTACAGGCTCTACCACCCGTACATCAGTGACACTGCAGATGTGGGGGCCTGCAGGGAGCCTCCGCAGTGCAGCCTGGATAGTGCTGAAGTGACAGGAGTGCGGCTGCACCAAGCATTCAGTTCAGTTCATTATTCACCAAACTGTTAGGTAGTAGAGCTCACGGTGGGTGTTTCCTCTCAGCTCTTTAGAATAGATAGTAAAATGTGAAGCTTGAATTTTTAGGAAAGATAGAGGAGCCCCATAAAAACACAGAAAAGCCTAGGATTATTGCCAGGGTTCACTGAGTACTGACTGGCCTTGAATGGTGTTAAGAGCCAGAAATCCAAAGCTGAAATAGCCTTCGTTCCTTGCCTTCAAGGAACTTGTAGTCTGTGACACCAATAAATAATCCCAGCCGGAAGGAGGAGTGCTGGAAGGAGAGAAAAAGTGTAACAAGTTCAGGTCACCTGTCAAGGGCTGGCCTCTCTCATCTCCACCCACAACAAATCCTGACTGGGGCAGCCTTACCCCAGCCTACGTGAAAAAATGGAGATGCATGAAGGAGAATCACCCCACTTCACACGGATAGTAAGTGGCAGAGCCAGAATGTAAATCCAGATCTCTCTGTCTCCTGGGCCAGTCAGACTTGCACAGGAATCAGGGTTCCCAGAGCAAGGGGAGATGGAGTCCCTATCTAGGGAAGTTGGGAAAAGCCACAAAGACAGAGGGTAACGGGTGAACTGCAACATGAACTGACTCCCTGTCTCCAGATTCCTTTCTGCTCATTTCCCATCTTCGGGAGCCGTAGTGGTCCCCACCGGAGAAGGTGCTGGAGCACACACCAATGGCCTGGCCTCGGATAGCGAGGGACGCCGCTGGACAGGTGAGCTGCAAGAGATGCTCCTTAAATGATCCATCCCTTCAGTCCAGAAAGAAAGGAAAGGCCATGAAACCTGGGTCCAAGTCTTAGCGGAGGAGGTTGGTGGCCAGTGGCTGGGCTGCTAGGCAGGGGAGATGAGAAGGGGTGGCCCTGGTCGCCATGATTGCTTTTCTGGGCAGAGCGGATGTGTCACTCCAGCGATTCTGATAATGATTAACAGCATGTGCAAAGGGAAAAGGGCTTTCTTGCAGCTCTGACAAATGATCCTTGAGGGATATGGATTGGAGCATAAGAAATTCCACACACAACACTCTGATCCATATGAGGCAACTGCCATCCTCCCGGTGGGTGACATCTCTTGTGTGGGTGCTGAAATGTGCCAGGTGCTTTTCATGGCTCTTGACTGTGTTTTCCAGGCCTTAGCCATGGAGGAGCTCTCAGCTAATTGGTTGCCTGAGCCCCTGAATGAGAAAATGGCATTTTTCTATGAAGAGCTGTCAGCACCTGAGAGAAGATGGAGCACGCAGGTGGGTCACAGGGTGACTGCCCGCCAATAGCATCCTCTAGCAGGGACGGTGCAGGCTGCTCCCTTTGGTAGGTAAGTGCCACCCAGGTTAGGGAGCAGTGGCACAGGCCAAGTGGCTGAAGGGGAGAAACAGGCAAAAACAAAACCAAAAAAACCCCCAGCTCCAAGAAGGTGACATGGGGATTCACTGACCTGGGCTTTGGCTCACTGTCTCCCAAATATCAACAAAAATAAAAAAATACGCAAGCAAGCAGAAATCCACCAGCACACAGAACTACAAAACATGACACACCTTTAGAATGCAACTCTGGAGCATGTCCCATTTGAAGACTCTGGTGATAGTTATGTGTGAGAGCAACAAAACATCTGGCTTGATGTTTGATGTTGAGAGCCCCAGAAGGAACAGAAAAAGTCCATATTGGAAAAGCACTTGAGGTCAGCTATTAGTATTCCATAAGGGAGGCCCCCCTCGAAGGGTCTTCTCTGATGGCGTTTCTGAAATGACCCAGTGGTCTATTTCTCCCATCTTTCACCTTCAGTACTAATAACAGTACCATTCCTATCTGAAATGTCTTTTATAATTGTGTAATTACACACCTCATTTATCCAATTGTTAAGCCAAGAGACTGATTAAATATTAACAACTGGTTGGTTCTCGTGGTGTCATTAGTTGGAACATAACCCTGTAATCTCAGGTAACACACGATGGTAATTATCCTTCACATTCACACTTAGCTGAAAACCCGGAGCAGTCAATCCAGATAAGGTTGCCCGGTTGAAAATGCATTGCCTTTAATTCTTCTTTTATCTCCAAGGTCTCAGAGCCAGGTGCATTTCAGACCAGTTCAGGGTTTTGAGAGTAAACCTGTCGCTAAGGGGGCGATGGCTGGGGAAGGGAGGCAGGGCAGGCATAACAAACAGCTCAGTTCCCAGGCATGCAGCCCTCCAGTCATAAATCTGGTGGGGCTTCAGAAGTTAGAATGGAATTTTTACCTGAAGCACCAAGATGGAGAATCTGGTTGAGTTCAAGCATCCCTCACATTCAAGAAGAGTGCAGAGTGTAGCAGTTCACCCATGTTATTTCCCAGGGTGGAGGAGGCTGGAGCGGGTATTTGCAAGCCCAGTGGCCTCTGGCTCTGGCCATCAGGGCCTCTGCCTGGACCTGCCCTAGGGCTGAGCCCATTGCAGGGCTTGGGAAGGGTCCCTCCTTCCAAACTGGTCTTTTCCTTTCAAGCCATCCCACCTCTCTTCCAGCCAGAGACCCCCCAACTTCTCTACCCATTTTCCCTTCTCTTTCACGGCCTCTGGCACCTCCCATCATGCTCTTGCTGGCCCTTGGAGCTCTGGACATTGAAATTTTCCCTGCTGCTCTCAGGTCCCAAGGCCTCTGCCTGGGTGGTGCCCCTGCTGTGGATGCCACTGTGGCCAGCAAGTTTGGACAGAATGGAGCTGGCTGATAAGGAGCCTGGGGTCTCAGGTCAGCCTGAGCGCTCTAGGCTGGGAGACCCGGGCCATGCCCACATTTTAAGATGCTGCAGATTGGAAGCACAAAGCGAGGGCAAGGCAAGGTGCCCCCCACCTGCTCAGGGTACCTGCGCAGGCACTGGCTTCCCCAACTTCCCTTCCCCATCCATTTGCTGAACTTAGAGGGAAATGTGGATTTGGGCTTATCTTAAAAATACATGAATATGTTGACAGATGTTGATGCAAAGAGCAAATGGAGAAAGCAGAGTTGTTGATTCCGGAGAACAAACCTCCAAGCAGGGTGGGAGCCTGGATGTCAGGGCACGGATGCGGGGTCCACAGGCTCCTTCAGACTTCATCACAATGGCCTCTGACACTAAAACCTAAAGTTGGATTGCTTTATACATTAAGAATGATAAAAGATGTTGGCTTCTATAGTACCTGTCATAGACCTCCTGTTTTAGGTCAGAGGAAAATGCAAAATCTCCTGAGTAAGAAAAATAAATCTGTGTAGCAAATTTGGGGTTTGCATTTATTGCTCAGCAGGGAAGAGCTGTTTAAAATCCTCCAAAGCAAGCAGACTGGCACCAGCCCTCCTTGAAGAACAGGCAGTTTTCTTTCGGCAACTCATTTGCTAGATCATAATTATACTGTAGGTTTTGGTGGTGATGGTGGTTTATTTAATACAAAGTCAGAGGAAAAGTCAGATGGACCAAAACCACGCAACACTCAATAAGGGAAGAAACTCAGGACAACAAAATTGTTTCTCTGCATCATCTGAGGAATCATCCAAACTAACTTTAAACAAAGGGGACTTGATCAGTGGCCTCTGCTTGATAATTTCTTATTTGATGGTTTATCTAAGGATTTGCTCCTGCTTCTCATCAGTCCAAAGCCTAATTTTGTTTGAAGCGTTTCTCCCCTTCTGATGTTTAAGAATATACAATGGTTTCATTTTTGTGCTCTACGACTTTCTAGCTGTCCACTTCTTCCTGACCCTCAGCTTTAGGTTCTTGTGGCCGCAGGCAGGGTTTCCAGACCAGGACCAGGCCTCCCTGATGCTGAGTAAGCGTTGCAGCTCAGAACTGCCCACTGCCACCCTGCCTTTGTGGATTTATCATTTTCTTCCCTATTATGTGCCTGTACCTACAGAACGCTCTTCACAGCTGGCAGCAGGCAGGCAGTGCCCAGGGGCGTTGAGCCCCAGAGACCTGACAAGCCTGTTTGAGCCATGCCTGAAAAATGTGCCTCATCCTCAGGCTGCAGTGGGGAAAACAGAAGAATTTAATTGGTTCTGACTTCAGGATTCAGATCACAGTTTTCCCTGGAGGTGTGCATTGCAGGAAACAATATTACCAAAGCCAGGTCCTTTCTAAACGGCTGAAATTAATCAAGTTCCATGATCATTTGTAATGGGAAAATAGAAGAGCGCATTCGAACATTTAATTACAATATTTTGTAATTGTTAAATCACCAGCGACATTACAAAATGCTCTTGGTGAGCAGATACCTGAAGTATTTCTGTTGAGAAGGCAGAAATACTCAGCAAAAAGGAAGCAATTGTAGCTATCTTTTCTCCTCCTTTATCTTCCCCCAAAGGGAACAATTCAAATACATCATTTGACTTGATTGTTTTTAATTACATTGTAAACATTAAAAAAAAAACTGGGATAAAGGTGAACGTGCAAGTCAGTTGGTAATAAAAATGCAGGCTCCAATTCTTCTTGGATGACAGATGAAATGAGTTTAATATATTCTTGTTTTGTGGAAAACATGAACATTTAAAACTGCAAACACTGAATTCAATTAGCAGGCCTTGTTTAAAACAGCTTGGAGAACTGGAGGGCAAGGAACTCTTATTATCCGCCCATTGTAGAATTGGGGTGAGCACCACAGGTCATGGCTGGTACCAATTGGTGGAGAAACAATGTAAAATTGGTTCCCGTGTTTTTCCATGCAGCCATGTCTGGCAAGCAGATCTACTGAGAGATTTAGCTGCTAGTGTTTTCAATCCCTCGCCTCACATAAGCGCTTAATTCATCAGAAAGATATGAAAGCAGAGAAAATACAGTGTTGAAAGATGGACTGCTAACTGCATTGCTTTCAAACGCAAGTAAATCCCAACGGTAAAGTCCGATTGCAAATTTTCCTCCACGAATGAATCACCATCGGCAGTTCTCAGTGGGCCCCATGCACGGCTCACCTGCCTACAGAGGTACTCCCTACGAGAAACCCGTCCCACGCTAACTTCCTGAGTTGGCGGAGGTTTTGATTTTGGAGAAGAGATCTGTTCTTTTGACAGAAGAGGGTGTTTTGCCATGGTGTTCAAGGAATATGTATTTTTGGTCTCTTAGCACAGCCATGACTTTTACAGCCCTGGAAACTCATAAATAACGCAGTTCACACATTTCATTGCTTTGACCAATTCGCTAGGAAGAGCAGGGAACTGACCTGAACAGGAACCCCATTGTCACCTGAGCTGCACACCAGGTCTGATCTTTCCTTTGTTTGAGTTGTTAATCGTGCTCCGTGAATGAAACAATGCATGCTGGCCCTTGAGACGGAGGAGCACTACTCACTTCGACTATTAGAACCCTAGCAGTTTCCGTAGCCTTGAGAGTTCAAGCACTGCAGCAAAGACAATTGGTGGGGCAATTCCTCAGAGCACCTCCCACCTTGCCTCCTGCTACGGAGTAATGCCTTCAAAGTACGCAGTAACATGGTTTCCAGAAAAACATAGGCAAAGCAAAAATTTACAGGATTTGGCCAGGTGTGCTGGCTCACACCTGTTTTTTCAGGAAAATTGAACTACATGTGATTGTCAGCAGGAGAGTGGGACAGCCACCACAGTTAAAGTTCTGTGGGCCATGCCTTCATGCCCCACCCCGCGCACTGAACTTGTCTGGACCGAGCCAGAGCCTGGAAAGGTGGCGTGGCTGTTCCCTGAGTGGGATCCCCCTAACTTTCACTCATGGAATGTTTAATGTTTTCCTTTTACAATTTCATTCTTCAGCTCCCTCTCTCCTAATGATGAATCCTGTAAACTTTTTCTGTGTGTATGAGAGAGTCTTGCTCTGTCGCCAGACTGGAGTGCAGTGGTGCAATCTAGGCTCACTGCAACCTCCGCCTCCGGGTTCAAGCGATTCCCCTGCCTCAGCCTCCTGAGTAGCTGGGACTACAGGCACGCACCACCACGCCCGGCTAATTTTTTATATTTTGGTAGAGACGGGGTTTCACCATGTTGGCCAGGATGGTCTTGAGCTCCTGACCTCGTGATCTGCCGGTCTTGGCTTCCCAAAGTGCTGGGATTACAGGTGTGAGTCACCACACCTGGCCAAATCCTGTAAATTTTTGCTTTGCCTATGTTTTGCTGGAAACCATGTTACTGTGTACTTTGAAGGCATTACTCCGTAGCAGGAGGCATGGTGGGAGGTGCTCTGAGGAATGAGCAGGCCTTCGATGGGGGAAACTCACGCCAGCTATGACAGCCCCAGGCTGGAGATCTGGCTGCAGAGAACTCGCCCCAAAGTGATGAAGGTTGCATGGAGCTTGCAGACTGCTGGGGGAGGAATGTGGTCACTGGGCCTCCTCACCAAGCTCCTGTGGAGCTGAACTTAACTTTGGGCAGAAAAAGAGGGTAAACAAGGAACAAAAGGCTGCTGTAGGAAATTGAGGGCTGCCCCCAAGTTTTGGGCCGAAGAAAAAACTGTCCCTGTTTAAAGGGGAAGACGGCTCCATGTGGTTTAAGTGGAGAACAGCTGGGACCTCCGAGGGCCTGGGGCCTCTAGGGAATGGGAAGTGACAACACGAGTAAAGAAATGAACTGGGGACACGGGAGAGGCGAGGCGGCAGAGTGGAGCCAGGGCAGCCCCATCTCCAGAGGAAAAAGATGGCAGGACTGGGCTGGCAGCACAGAAGCGGCAGCTCAAAGGGGGGATCTCAGCACAAGAGGACTGCCATTTTCAGCCCTATTCCGTGGGCGGTGCATGCTCAGGGTGGTGTTGCCGGTAGAGCCATGGCTGCACTATAAATGCTAGTTTAAAAGCTCCATGGAGCTATCTTATTTCCATGGGGGAAGATTTTCTGTGTGCTTTGGGTTCAACAGACTTTTCAGTGGTTGCCCATCTTTTCTGTCTTATTTTAATTGTCTTTTAGAAGAATTGTCCATTTAAGACATTTTCGCAACAACGCTGATGAATCTGACAGAAAATATTGGGATGATCTAATGGCTTGCTGCTGGTGTACTGGCACCAATGTGAGACTGCACTTAGTAGAAAATTGGCAGGTATTAGCTAATGATTGGATGTGATTCAGAAAGCAGTGCTTCTGAGTGTGAAAGGTTTAATTCAAACCTTACAACGTGGCAGAGTCTGCTCTCTTTTCCTAGGACTAATGTGGTCCCTGCAAATCACACCTCCCAGCTGCTTCGTGTAGAAAGAGAGCAGTCAGCCTCTTTCCTGAAATGTGGTCAAACATTCTCACATCAGGAGAACCAGCTCTCTCATCTACACCTTTGTCTGCTTCGCCACCAACTGAAATTCAGTGGTTTCTTTCCTAAGTTAAAAGAATATGAATGCTGGAGTGGCTTAGGGTCTTGCTGAACACATAAGTTCCTTGTACTACTAGAAGGCCTTCTGCTGTTTCGGAATCAATTACCTGTGACACTGACAGCCCTGCAGCCCCACACACTCTCTTTATACCTGGAAAAGAGCAAACTTTGGGCTGCAGCAGCATGATTTCCTATCTACTGTCTCAACCCTCTAGCAAACCGCTCAGTTTTAGGGCTCTGGGCTTTCTCTTCTGGGACTGTCAACAAGGAGGCCAATTAGTGTCCATTATAGCAATGGATTTTGTGATGTGGAAATTTCCCCAATTGTGAGTGGACTGAAATCCCCAATTAATCCCACAGGACCCAGGAAAGCGTTTGAGTTGTTTGTGATAATTGCCTAAGCTTGCTCTCTTCAGCAATAAAGGCCCTTGGAGTTATAACAATTATTATTACTGTAATTATTATTTCCATGTAAGACGATGAACGTTTGAGATAGTATTTCAGCACACTGATGAAAATCAAAGCAAAATGAAAACATTCAATTATTCGTTAATACCTGCCAATTTCCTTCTCCCCTAGTGCCTTTTATTATCATTGCAAGAGCCAGATTCTATTCTCCCATCCATGTGCAAATGGAAAAGTACGGCTTAGCAGCAGCTCCCAGGTAAAACCATCTGCTCAGAAGTCTAGAGGACCCTGTGTGGCTCTGTGCCAGGCTGGCTTTTCAGGCCCAGGACCCCCAGGTGGGCAAACTGGGTGCCTGGTTCTCCACGTGACCAGGGGCACCCAGGAGCTGCGTGTGGATTTGGGGAGATCCCTGGAGGATGTATGAGTCGTTCCATAAACAGTCTTTTGGCAACTGGGGATAGACTTAAGTTGCTATTAAAAGGAAAACCAGCCTACTTTCTTTAAGCTAACACACTAAAACTGAATAAGGGGACCTCAGAGGAATCCACAGGGGAGAATGTGAATTAACTAGGTGTTACCTTTGACTGGTTTGGGCCAAGTGACAGCTAAGTGAAAAGTGGAGTTTTCTCTTCACAGTGGCTCTGGGCATCTGACCTGTGAGGAGGCAGAAGCATGAGTTTTCCTCAATGGAAATCTCAGACTTATTTCAGAATCTGTCCCTTCAGACATGATGGAAAGACAAAGATCACCTTGAAGCCTAAGAGGCCTTTTTGACCATGTTCTACCTTTGTGACCCAGCAGGCCTGGCAAACAGCAGAACATTCCACAGGAAAGTGAGGCCGGGAGGAGGGGAAGGGAGTTTTACAGGTGGGCTTCGCAGGAAAGCGGAGGAGAAGAGGGGAGGGAGGAGAGTGGAGGAAGGCTGCTGGCTCCAGTGCTGCCTGAAATTGCATCTTCTTCTGAGGACTTGATTTCTACCACGCAATTTTGTTTGAATTAGAATAAGAAATGAGAGACGATTTAGGCAGGGTGCAGTGGCTTACGCCTGTAATCCTAGAACTTTGGGAGGCCAAGGCGGGCAGATCACCTGAGGTCAGGAGTTCGAGACCAGTCTGGCCAACATAGTGAAACCCCATCTCTACTGAAAAAAAAAATAGCTGGGCATGGTGCTAAGAGCCTGTAGTCCCAGCTGCACAGGAGGCTAACGCAGGAAAATTGCTTGAACCTAGGAAGTGGAGGTTGCAGTGAGCTGAGATCCCACCACTGCACTCCAGCCTAGGTGATAAGAGCAAGACTGTCTCAAAAAAAAAAAAAAAAAAAAAAAAAGAGAAAAACCAACAAAAAAAAAAAAAAAAAAAAAAAAAATTTGAGAGAAAATTTCACATTCAGCCCAAACCCAAAAAGTTGGCAACTCTAGTCACGTAAAACTCTGAAAGGATTTCAAGGCCTGCCAGCGTACGGGGGTGAGCCCCTTGATGGGCAGCAATGTCCCTTTTCCAAAGGGGAAGTGGAGAGCCACCAGGGGATTAGCTGACGCAGCTCCCAAAGGCCTCACAGTCAGCACAGGATGCCTGAAGTTCCACCATTAGTTATCCCTTTGGTGTGACGTCATCCTTCGAAAGGTCTATGAAATGTAAGTTTGTGGGGAGAGTTGAGTGTCACTCATCAAGCCTCTGATAGCAGGGATCTGAGGGACTGAGTGATAGCCCAGAAAGGCCATGATGTAGTGGAGGGGTCACAAAGTAAAACGTCTGTAGCCAAATATTTCAGATTCTATTTGCTCATTAGTGGGTCATGAAATCAACTTAGTGCAAGGTATCCGGCCTTTAGAAATGAATTAGAACAGGACATGTCAAAATGCAATGTAAATTATTTTGTATACTGTATTATTTTTATTAAATAAAATCTTTTGTCTCAGTTGTAGGTATCTGTCTGTGTATAGTATACATACATATGAATATGTATCTTGGGTTGCAAATATATCTTTTTAATTTGTTGGTCATCTTCGTGGGACCGTCAGGCAGTAGGGTCTCAAGTGAGAAAATGCCCAGGGCACCACAAGTGAGGAAACAGGACAGATGTTCCCTCCTTCACAATTTTGCTGAGGCCTACCCTAATGATACCAGTATGGCTACAGCTTAATCTGGTAAAGCCAAGGCCGCACACCAAAAACTAGCTGATCTTCGACAAGGCTGACAGAAACACGGAATGGGGAAAGGACTCCCTATTCAATACGTGGTACTGGGAGAACTGGCTAGTTCTTTATATGCAGAAGACTGAAACTGGACCTCTTCCTTACACCATATACAAAAATCAACCCAAGATGGAGTAAAGACTTGAATGTAAAACCTGAAACTCTAAAAACCCTGGACGACAACCTAGGCAATAGCATTCTGGACATAGGAATGGGCAAAGATTTCAGGACAAAGATGTCAAAAGCAACTACAACAACAGCAAAAGTTGACAAATGGATCCAATTAAACGAAAGAGCTTCTGCACAGAAAAAGAAACTATCAGCAGGGCAGCAGACAACCTACAGAAGGGGGAGAAAATATGTGCAAATGATGCGTCTGATAAAGGTCTAATATCCGGCGTCTATAAGGAACTTAAACAAACAAATTACAAGAAAAAAAACAAGCCCATTAAAGAGGGGGCAAAGAATGTTTTTCAAAAGACATGCATTTGACCAACGAGTATATGAAAAAAACCTTAACATCACTGATCATTAGAGAAATGCAACTCAAATGAATGCCTTATGAAAACATCTCACCCAGTCAGAATGGCTATAATTGAAAAGAAAAAAATAACAGGTGCTGGCAAGTTGCAAAGAAAAAGGAACATGCTTATACATTGTTGGTGGGACTGTGAATTAGTTCAACCATTGTGGAAGACAGTGTAGTATTGCTCAAAGACCTAAAAACGGAACTACCATTCGACCCAGAAATCCCATCACTGGGAATATAAATTGTTCTATCATAGAGACACATGTACACATTCATTGCAGTGCTACAACAGCAAAGACATGGAATCAACCTAAAATGCCCATCAGTGGAAGACTGGATAAAGAAAATGTGGTACAAACACACCATGGAATACTATGCAGCCATGCATACTAACACGGGAGCTATCACAGGAACAGAAAACCAAATACCGCGTGTTCTCACTTACAAGTGGGAGCTAAATGAGGAGAACACATGGACACATAGAGGGGAACAACACACACTGGGGTTTACTGGAGGGTGAAAGGTGGGAGGAGGGAGAGGATCAGGAAAAATAACTAAAGAGTACTGAACTAATACCTAGGTGATGAAATAATCTGTACAGCAAACCCCTATGATGCTAGTTTATCTAAATAACAAACCTGCACATGTACCCCTGAACTTAAGGTAAAAAAGAAAAATGAGGGAACTTGTCAGAATTACAGAGCTAAATAAATAGCTGGTAGACTCAGGAGTGAAATATAAAATTGTAAGACAACAAAGCCCGTGTTTCTAACCACTGTAATATATAAAGGAGAGTATGAGAGGCTGGGCGCGGGGGCTCATGCTTATAATCCCAGCACTTTGGGAGCCTGAGGCAGGTGAATCACATGAGGTCAGGAATTTGAGACCAGGCTGGCCAGCATGGCGAAAACTTGTCTCTACTAAAAATTCAAAAATTAGCTGGGTGTGGTGGTGCGTGCCTGTAGTCCCAGCTACTTGGGAGGCTGAGGCACAAGAATCACTTGAACGTGGGAGATGGAGTGAGCCGAGATCGTGCCACTGCACTCCAGTCTGGGAGACACAGCAAGACTCTGTCTCAAAAAAAAAAAAAAAAAGACCATAATGTTATTAGAAGAAAATAATTATGAACACTTCAGTAAGCACTGGAGTTTCTAAACATATTACCAAATGCAAAGGCTATGCAAGAAAATACTACCAGATTTGATTGAAATAATGTTGAAATTCTATGTCAAGAATATCAAAATATGAAATATAAATAAAATGGGAAAAGTTTTTAAATGCAACAAAACATTCCAATAGTGCAAAGTCACCTTCCGTAAATTTTCTGTGCATCTATGAGCACACATATATCCTTTCCCTCTTTCTTCCTCTTTTTAAACATAGTATACATTCTTCTGACCTTGCTTCCTTCACACAATACTTATTCCAGCACAAAGTGCTACTTCAATCTTTTGCACCATGGTACTCCATTATAAGGTGTACTGATTTTTTTTTTTTTTTTTACCAGCTGTGATAGATATTTCAGTTGCATCTAGTCTTTTGCTAACTATAAACAATGCTGCAGTGAACATCTTTATCTACCTGTGTACCTGTGTGGTACAAATTCTTAGAAGTAGGGATCCTGGGTCAAAATGCACATTTTAGATTTTGATAGACATTGCCAAATTTCCTTCCATTGGTTACAACAAAATATGAATGGCATTGTACTACCTGGACACTAGAGACATGTCCCCCTACCCTTTCAGTGCCCCACCAGGCCTTGCATCACCAGAAAGCTCCTTATGCTGCATCTTGACACAGTAGGCTCATTCTCCTGCTTCTCCTTCCCGGTCTTTTACTTCCTGAAAGAATAAAGACCATTTGAAAGACTTAGTTTTCTCGGACATTTTAGAGTAACTTTCCTTAGGTATAATCATGGTCAAGTCAAAAAGCTTGGTTCAATGAATGCCTTATGAAAACCTTAATTGTGCTTTAATTTGCATTAGACTGGGAGAAGATAGCACGTTAGTTTCCTAAGCACAAAACCTTAAATATCTTTCAGAGACAGACAGAGCTCTAGGGTGGTTATGCGGGGTGCTTGTGTTTGAGCTACTTGGATCTCTTCCATGGGTGAATTTTTGCAGTAAGATATGCATTACAATTAGGCAGCAATCAGACCAAATTCAGTGCTTTGTCTCTCCAAAGGCCTGGTGGTCTCTTTGCAACTTCTAGGTGGAGATTAAATTCATATTTAATGAAAGAAGGCACAATCTTTTTATTGAGGAGTGCTCAGTGACTATTAAAAAATATGATCTATTATAAGTCTAATAACTTGAGATTTTGATTTTGGAACATACTAAAAATGGCAAGAATTGCCATCTCATTGTTAAGCTAAGTGGGTGGAGCAATTCTGAGGATAGGAGTAAATTTAACTGAAAAAGAAAATTTAGCTTCACATTAAAATTAGAAGGAATAATCAGTATATCTTTTACTTGTCACATTTGGTTTCCTTCAATGGGTAGCGTTTTTCCTACAGTTAAGCAATGCATTGAAATATTTTCACACTTCAGAGCATGGAAAATGTGATGTACTCCTAAGCCAACGTTTGCATACTAAACACAAATTTAAAACGTGCCCCCAAAATTGTGGTTATAATTTTATTATAAGAATAACCATGACCGTGACCAAATATAAGACACAATAAATATTTCACCTCTAGAAGTAATATTCCTGAAGAGGTGGATATTGTTAAAATATACATTAGATTAAACCACAAGTCTAGATAAGCTGCTGATTGTCCAGTGTCAGGGAAGTCAGAATAAAGTTGAAGCTAAAAACCTATTCTGCTAAATTCCAGGTCATATTCACCAGGACACTTTTTCTCAGGAGCCCAGTGAAAAGGGGAGACGCTGTAAAATATGTACCTAACAAAGCTTGTCAGCAGCTTGAATGGAGCAAACCAGTCCAGATCTGAGAATTCTAGGAAATAAATGAAGTTGAACATTTACTGCCAACAACCCTGTCACAGGGGCCACAGACAACTGGAGCCGTGCAGCTGAGGAGGGGAGGAGTCTGTAGCCAGAGAAGGCAGTGGAACGCACCCAGGTTGGATTATTTATGGTGTGCTGATGAAGCGGCAACTTTCCATATGAGGAACAGCTTAACAGAGGAACAGTCAAGCTAAACTAGGAAGTGGTCCAGTGAGAGAGAGGAGAGACAGGAGAGAGAGAGAGAGCGTGCGCAACAAAAGCGGACGTGAATAAAAATGACAGGTAATAAAACAATACAGATCGAAAATGCTGTAACTTTCAGAAATAATTTAGGGCCAAAAGAGGAGGAAAAAAAAATCTAGTTTTGCTGGCATTGGGACAATTTTCCAAGAAGCAAAAGACATGAAGCAAAATGGATGTGCTGAATTTAAGATCAAGTTTGTCTCCATGCCTTTCTAGCTACAAGTTTGGTTGCTTCTAAGGCTGGTTTATACACAAAAAGGAAAGTGGCAATTTTGTTATTTAACTGGTGTATCCTTTTTTTTTTCCAACAAACATCTGCTGTGCGCCATTCCATGTCAGGCACTGGACCCTGTAAGGCTCTGTGCTGAACCTCTGTTCACAGGTACAGTTCCTGCCCTCATGAGGCTTATTATCCAGTGTGAGAGTTGGGCAAGTCCACCCTCAGCTTCTGGACAGCAACGTGGGTGCTATGATCACAGCTAGAACAGGGCAAGGGCAGGGCAGAGGGGCAGCTGCAGGAAGGAGGTACAATCTGGGCTGTGACCTGGGCAATACAAGCCCCAAAGTGAAGGCTGGAATGGAAATAATTGAGTGAATTTTGCTTTTTATTCTGATTGAATAGACAGTTACCAAACCTGCATGCAATCCAAATCCTAGTTTTTGTTTAAAAATTAGTTCATTTCATGCAAAAATGCAAACTTCTGTGGTTCCTAGTAGTTTCCATTCCTGAATTCTGTACTTAAGATCTGTCTACTCAAGCTTTCTACAATTATCTTTTATATGGTATAAAATACCTCTTCTCCCAAGTCTGGCCAAAAGCCTAATAAATCCCAGCCACCAGTTACCACATGGCCCACGGGTGCCAGGCATTTCATGTGTGTCTCTTTGACTCTTCACAACAGTGCCTTGAGGTAGGACTGTCACTCACATTTCACAGAGGAGGGAATGGAGCCTCGGAGAGGGCCACACACAGTAAGTATGAGAGCACTTTGTTCTATACCACACCACCTCTGGCCTAAGTAGACAGGTTGGGACTGTTCCAGTAACATTTCCACCCCAAGAAAGGCTCTGAGCTGTTCCCAAAGTAACTTTAGCTAAGTACCCTCTTGACTTCCTGCCTCCCCCATAGGAAGCCCTCTTCCCACCATTCTCAATGAAGCACTACTAGTAAGGGCAAGGCATACCTTATTTTGGATGGCACTGGGGCTGTCTGTGTTGTAAGGAAGGGGAGTTTTGAAAAGCTGAGAACTGTAACACTGTACCACAAATGAACCCATACACACTGACTTCCAGAGAGGGACCTATGCCCCACAAGCTTCCTTCTCTTAAAAAAAGAATTTTCTCAAAGATGAGTGTCACTTTTCCATGGGTCCCCACCTGCGCCCTTGCTCTCTGCATGGATCAGTCTCATTGAGTTGCCTATATTTAGTTAGCATATTGGGGCCGCTGCTCTGAGATGCTCTGAAATGTGGATCCGGCCAGAGTGCTGAATCATGAGCCCATCATATCTTCTCCAAACCTTTGCTCTTTTCCCCACTCCTCACTGGGCTTCTTTCTGGAGACTGCCTATGACCTTGCTGTAAGAATATGTGAAGATAAAAGCCATAGTTGGGTCCCTGCACAACCTAGGGGACTTCAGACTGTCCACGAGTCCTGGGTGGATGCATTCTGTCCCCAGTCCTCTGTCTCCATACGTACTCCACACTCACTACTCTGCCTTGGCCAATGGGCCAGCGTTTTTAAAATACGACTTAGCATCTGAGGATTGAGCAGTCTATGAATTATTCCATAGTTTGAATCCAAGTTCCATGGTTTGAATTCAAGTAGTATTCTTTGTAGAAGCCATTTGGTGACGTCTTCAAGACCAATCTTTCAAAAAACAAACTGGGAACTGGTTTGAATGGTAAAGAGATTTCATTATTAACCCAGAGTTCTAAAACTATCAAACACTGGAGGTCTGATATTCCCTATTTGAAACTGGGTAAAGTATGATCGGTAGACAAACCACAACACAATCTTTCAGATATTTCTATCCCTACTCTCTTCTCAAATTTACAAAACTATTTGCAAAAAAGCAAATTTTTCTCTTTTTGTACTATTTGAGGCAAATCATGTCTATGTACACTGGCTTTTAAAACTGGACATTAAAAAAAGATTTAAGATCCACTAGCTTATCAATTAGAATTTAGTTCTCTGTTTACTTCCTTGAGCACAAAATATTATGAACATGCCTGGGCTGAGCTTCAGCAAACAGGGCTGGCCACACGTATGGTGCTTTCATCCAAGGCTGCGATTATCAGTAGGATGAGTGCTGAAGTCCACTTTTCTAAGTAAATGATTTTGCAGCCAGAATGGCCAGAAACTTCAAATGACAACTTTACTGATTCGAGGTAATTTCCCAGGAATTTAGGAGGCAATCATTTACTCTTGACTTTCAAAGAGAACCTGGGCTTGAAAGGCATAGTTCCATTTAAAATTGATCAGCTAGCGACAACCCTCTGAAGTTACTTGGGAGTGAGGGAAAGCAGTTGAGACCTCTATACATCTGGACTGAACTATCTAGTTCACTTGCCAGGTTGTAAATTTTCTGTCCCAAAGACAACTTGAAAATAACTTTTTACCAAGCAAGTGGATTTTTTATTAGCTGAAGTACTAAATTTAAAAAAATTATTTTGATATGGAACACTACAGCTGTAAGACTTGCCAACAACTAATCTTCAAGGAAATGTGCATTTAAGAAAATAGTTAAATTACAAGAAACAAAAATCTGAATCCTGAAAACATGGATTTCAAATTATTGCAAATGACAATCTTATTCAAATACTGCTCTGTATTATATTCAAATAAACCAGAGAATTTAATAAATATCAGCATTTACCATCTAACATGGTACTATGGTTGAGACTAAAAGGGCTTTGCTGCCTGGGAAGTTTTGACATTCATCAATCTATATAAGCAGAAAACATCTGAACAAAAGTAAAGACACATACACACGTTTTCACTGAGAGCTGTATTTGAAGAACAGCCTATACTCCTCTAGATTTCAATTTCCAAATTTTCATATTTTTATTTATTCTGAAAGTCTAAGATATTAAGAATCAGTACATATGATTTTAAATTAAGACAGCACATGGTTAGAAAAAATGCTTGGAGAACATGTATTTTATTTCCTAAGACAATAAAACCACATACAAAAATCACTTCTGCTCACTCGCGCTGATCCCGTGTTGTCTGATCTTTGTGATTAAGCACCACCATAAAGCATGAAGCTCTGAGGGAAGGTGGCGGCAGAGCTCTCTCCTCAACCCCGGCCCGCCTTGGGGTTTCATTTCTCAGCTTCACTGGAAAGTTCAATCAATCCCTGGTTGGAGACCATATTGAAAATAGCCCACAGTTTGGAAGGGTCCTCACAGTTATGCTGGTGCTCCCAGTGAAGGAGGAGGTCCTCCTTCCGCCCCAGCACCTCTGCACAAAGGAGGCAGTTAAAGCCTGAATGGGACCACAAGAGGACCGTGTGGAGGCCGGGACATTCAGGGCCCTGGTGGGTTTCCCTCGGCTTGTTGGTTTCTGACTGGGGTCCTTCGTTTTCCATGAGCATTTCCATGCCGTTCTGATGATGAAGGTGGAGCTGCCTTTTCAGTCTCGGGCATGCGTGTGACTCCTCTTTGGAGGAATGAGGCTTCTCCGGCTTCCCTCTCTCAGGATGCCGTTTCCAGCTGGGGCTAGTGTGCTGCACCAGCTCTTCCTGAGTCCCATTGCTTCCTGGGAAGGTCCCCTCTTGCAGCCTGCCCTGAATTTCCTCTTCGTGAACATAGAGCAAATGAAACTTTATTTCCGCAAAAGACTGAGCAGTAATTTGACAACGGCCACATTTGATTTGTAATTTGACTTCGTCTGCCTGGTTTAGAAGGAAGTCTTCTTCCAGGTTGGACTTATTTTCCCTGAAAAGGACAAAAATAGTGTACCTAAGATTTCATGGAAAAACACAATTGGAACCTTCCCTCGCAGTTCTCAGCCTTCAGGGATCTAAAATATACACCGACAAGAAAGACAGGGGCTGGGGTAAACAGAGAGCACCTGAAAAGACAAAGGACCGCAGTAAACACCAGCTGTCACTCCTGCTTGTGGCCACACATTTCTCCAGCTACCAGGTTCATTTAGTAAGAGTCCTTCTCTTCATGCATCTGTCCCAGGCTAGCTAACTTGTCCTCGGTTACCACAGGGACAGGAGCAATCACGTGGAAGAGTCATGTAAGAGCGGGTGAAGGGTATGGCAGCACCTTTGGCTCTGTTGAAGGTAACAGTCTCACCCTACCCGCTGTGGCTCTCCCTAACCTTGAGCACCAAATGTAATTTGGACATTGTACCTAAAAATCAAAATCTAACTACAGGAAAACAAGGAAGAAGTGAGGTTTCATTGTTCATTAGTGAAAGGCACAGCGGTCTTAAAGGGGACAGAAATGTCTAAGAAAAATGAGAAACTATAGAAAAGCAAGGAGAAATAGGATAGGTAGCCCTTACTTTTATTGAACATGACAGAATGAGCCAAAGTTGAATAGAAGGTACTGAGAGCAATTGGGACAACTGAGGAAAAAAAGGGGCAGGGATTGCAGAGCCTGGAAAAGGTTTACTTCTCATGACGCTGAAGAGAGGTAATGCCATGAAACACTCTCAGTCGCCTCAGTGGAAACAGATACACACGACCCAAACTGAGCCGTTTTCCAGCTTCATGGCTGCTCTCACGCCTGCCTGCCAGGCTTCCAAATTACTTAGCCTATTTGTTTATAATGATGGCAGGGGCAGGCCATCTGGAGTGGCCACTGCCGTCACGCAGGCTGCAGCAAGGAGGTGCGAGGCGGTGGCAGGAGGGGCTGCAGGGGCAGCAGTGTGGTGGGGGGACCCCTGTGCCCCATGTCCCCAAGGCAGCTGACTGTGCTATCCCCATCCTTACATGGCCGGGCAGGACCTGCTCCCAGGCCTAGGGCCTCTGCTCTGGCCTCAACCCTGTTCCCTGCCACATCTCGGGAGCCAGCAAGCACCCGTCTGAAGGTGTAGCCAGGACTTGCGGGGTTGGCCTTGAGAGCATGGGGTTCACCTGTGTGGGGCTGGCCAGGGCCACCATGCCGCCTGCACCTCGCCTGCTGTTGCTGTGGGGAAAACGTGGAGGGGAGGTGGGCAGTCCCTGAAGCCCACTGTCCTGGGAGCTGCCACGATGGGGCCAGGGTGAGTCACCTGCCAGCAGGGGAAACAGCACAGTGGGGCAGGGAGGAGTGCGGAGCGAGTGGCCCTGAGGCGGAGCTGGGCCGGGGGCAGTGTCTCGCTCCAGGGAGCCAAGTGGGAGCTGGGGTTGAGCGGCAGCCCTGCCCCTTCCAGGCTGGCGGGGTGGGAGCTTCCCAGGTGCAACTGCAGCTGCCCAAGCCGCAGCTGTGACCCGGCACCCCTGTGCTCTTGGAAGCTGGGAGCAGGTGATAACCCTCCCGCCCTCCCAAGCGTCACTGTAGCCACCCTCCTGTGGCTGCAGATCCAGGCATCTCTGCACTCTCAGGGGTCTGGGAAGGCCCCTTTTCCCACACAGGCTCAGAAGTGCCTGCTCCTGCTGCCTGGCTTCTCTCTGCTGTCAGCAGCTGCTCCAATCTTAAAGCAAGGTTGGGGCTGAGCCTGGACACTGCTGTAACCTGGCTGGGTGTGCACACACTTGAGGCGGCACTGACATGCCAGCCCCTACCACCTCAGTCGGCTCCGGATTTTGGGTGCAATGAGCATGGGAGGGAGGCTGACGAGAGGGCACTGAGGATAGCTGGGTGCTGGCCTGCAGGTGCCCCTCAGCACTAACAGCCTAGGTGCCATAAACAGAAGCAGGAGGCAGAAAAGCTCCTGAGTGGAAAGGGGCAGGTCCCTGGTGAAGTCCCACCTTCAAGCCAGGGAAGCTTGGGGGCCAGGCTGTCAGTCATGTGGACCGGAGTGGGAACCTGTGGTGCTTTTCTGGGCCTGTCTGTGACCACCCATGGACCAACCGGCATGCACTTCCTCCCCTCTGAGGCCCATAAAAGCCCTGGACTTAGCCAGACTTGAAAAGACAATGGGATGACCGGCGGCAGAGAGCTACCCTCTCTGCTAAGAGCTGAATGCTCATCGGGACAACCTGAGTACAGAAAGGAAGTGCCCCCCTGCAGTTCAACTCTGAGCTGTTCTATTGCTCAATAAAGCTCCTCATCTTGCTCACCCTCCACTTGTCTGTGTACCTCATTCTTCCCGAATGCAGGATAAGAACTTGGGACCTGCCAAATGGTGGGGCTAAGAGAGCTGTAACACAAACAGGCTGAAACCACCCCTTGCTTACCACATTGTCGGTGAAGAGGAGAGAAAAACTGTATCCTTTTGGGAAGCTCAGACCTGGGAGCTCCCTGAGCCAGGGCCTTGACTCCCTCCTTGGGGCCCTGAGGTTACCGGGGTATCCAAGCTTCTGGGCAACACTGCGTTCCCGGTGCCAGCCATGGAAGCTGCTTGCGATATGCCTGGTCCAGCCATGGGCTTGCAGGGAGCTGGCACCTGGAGCCCCCTGCCCTGCAGCAGCAGCTGGTGTGCCTGCCTATGTGCAGTGGCCAGAACCCATGCTCGCTCACACACCCCTCACCATTCGGTGCCTGGCTCGCCCTTGGCAGGCATGTGATCTAGGCTGACAGCATGAGCCGAGTGCACTCTGCCAGGCCCAGTGGGTGGAATGAGCCTAGTGGGCCAGAGCAGAACTCAGGCTACGGCGCCACTGGCCACAGAGGTTTCCAGCTGGTGAAACGACACCCCAAGGATCCCTAACAAAAACACTAGGAATCAGTGCCTGCAAAAAGGAATGACACCAGAAAGAGCTAACCCGACCTGATAAGAAAAACAGGGCAAATGAAGACGGTGGGGTGTAGCCACCTTAAGGTAGGGTCAACGTGACAGACCCACCCACTCTGAGTCCCCACCAAGGGTCATGCCGCATTTTGGGGCAAATGATGCTGTTTAAAATGTTGCAAATTCTGTGAATGTGATTTTGGGAGAAATTACTTGTAAAGACCTCTGGAACTATATACAATAATTTACCAACTAGATTAGGGTAATGACAATCATGGATGATCAGAAACCAGAGAGAAACGAGATTCTTCTTCACAGAACTGAGAGGTACAGATAGCTGCTATATGAAATCTTAATCCAAGAGATGTTTTATAAACTCTTTCTGAATATGAAATCTTCCCCTCTTCCCCAAATCCAAACAGGCTGTCGTGCTGGGCTTCCATCCCATCAGTACTCACCTCTCCGACGATCCCTGTGCGCCTCGCACACTCGGGTCTCTGTTCTTTGGTATGTCTCCGGGCTGCTGTTCACTGGTTGCGGGCTCAGTGCTGATCACAACTCTATGCACTTCTTTCAGATGGCCAAAATAGACTCGGACGTGACCAAACACTTTTGCGCAAAACTCACAACACATGAGTTTCTTCAGACGGTTCTCGCCATGATGAAGTTTCATGTGTGTGCTCAGGCCGCCAGGACGTACGTAGGACTTGCGACAAATCCGACAGCTGTAAGGCCGTCTGTTGGTGTGTGTATTCATGTGGTCTCGAAGGTGCTGTTTGAACTGGAAGTGGTAGTTACAGATGTGACATCTGTGCCAAGGCTTCTTAATGCCAGAGAATCCATTTCTGAACACAGAGCTGGGCTTAGGGGAAGGGCTGTTGTCCTGCTTACAGCTGAGGTATTTAGGAGTGAGTGAATTATTTAACAAAACATCCTGACCTAGGCCCCCATGCATCTGGGATTGCAATGTAGTTGGAGAAGCCAGGGGAGCCAAGGTGGATATGGCCATGATAGGTTTGGGCATAATGCTACGATATTTCTTCATGGCCTCTGGCTTTTGGTCTCTGCATTCCTGGGGATCAGTTTTTACTCTTTCTTTACCATCTCTACATTTATTAATGATACATTTCCTCCTTCTTCCCGGAAATGCCAACATTTCATCTGGTACCTTCCGTTTTCTTCCTTTTCTCTTTGCTGCTCCACTGTTCAGTTTCGTGTTGTGGCTGAGATCAAATTTGGTGGGTGGACAAAAGGCACTTTCACAGAGACTCTGCTGTGACACTTGTGGAACAGGCATCTTGCTTGCCACTTTGGTGGCTGCACTAAAGCCTTCTGTGGTGGAAGGCATCTTATCACAGTCTGCCTTAGGTCCTGGTAAAGAATAACCTGTGATGTTAGTATCTGATTTGGTTTCATAAACCTCTGCTGCCTTCATTCTTGAGTAGGGTGGGATTGGCAGTTTCCCTCTGGGGACTGAAGAGATAAACTGAACTGCATTGCCAAGAATGGTTGCTGATAAACTGGTCATGGTTTCTGCAAGATCAACTTGTTGTTTAAGTTTTTCACTGGCAACAGCAGAAGGTTTACTAGATGTTTTCTTGCTTACAAAGTATGCTTTCCCCGAAAGACTTGTGAGGTCCTGCTTGGCAGGCTCCTCTGGTGTGGATGATGCTGAGGTGGGAGGAGGGTTCGGACTGCCATGGGTGTTGGTCACTGGTGGTCTCAAGTCCTCATGGTCACTTCCATTGGTCAGTGCAGCTGTGCCAATGCTGGCTGGGGCTTGCTCTAGTGATGGCACTTCCTCGAATGGACTGGGTTTGCAAAGGAGTTCAGGGTGGTGAGGTGGGGAAGGGGACATCTGAGGACACATTTGGGTTTGGGCAGGAGCTTTGCTAGAGCCACTCTTAGGAAAGATCAGGCGGGGTTTCTTTCTTGATCCTTTGCTATTTCTTGGGGGTTGATATCGAGGAATAGGAAGTTTCACATTTTCAGGTAGGGACATTCTGGGTTTCTGAATGGGCTGGGCTGAGGCAACATGTGGCAGAGCAACAAGAGAAAATGTCCCCTCCTGGCCAGCAACCTGCATCAGAGCATAGTTCTGGGGAGACATTCCCAGCGGCTTGGAATTGAAGGATCCCAGATTCACCTGATCAGAGAGTGATGGAGAATGACATGGCACCATTCTGGACGTTAGGACTTTGGGCACAATTTTGGGTGCAATGGTCCTAAACTGACTCTTATTCTGCAAACCCTTCTTACTCTGTATTGTTCCAGAAGGGATGTTTGATTCACCTGCAATGAAAAATAAAACATAAAGAGTTACTATATGTAACTGTCCTATTAATGAAACTTCAAACAACAAGCATCTTATTTATTCTGCCCAGAACAGATTCCTTGACCTATCTCCAACTCTTCTGGACAAACTCTTGTGTCCGTCAAGACCAGCTTGAAGATCACTTCCTGCCTACTTCCCAAAGGATCACTATATTCCTCTATGGCTCCCTAGCTCCTGATATGCAATTTACCATTTTCTGTAATAATTTATGTGTTTATGTGTATCTCTACTACTCAACACTGCTTGACAGTGAAGATTCCATCCTTCTCATCCATGTATTCCACAAGCCCATCCTCTGCATTTAACCTGTCCCCACTCATTTTCACAAGCAGGGGAAACCCTACCTTCTTTCCTAATCTCTTGAGATGCAAAGGCCCTCGTCTGGAATGTTGTGCTATGTATTTTCTTATTTTATATACACGTTCTGCTTTCCCAATTAAGCTTAAGCTTTGTGAGGGTAAAGCCTATATTCAATTCATCTTGATATTTCCCACTGTATCCTTTGTATGAAACAAGCGTTTTTTGTATCAAGCTCACTTTTCACTCAATTTCAGAATACACCATTTGACCCACTGGCCGTGCAATTTGCTTTGCACGGTGGACGAATTCCAGACTGAATGCTAGCTTTGTTGCTGTTTCCCCATGTGACTTGCGAATTTCTTCTCACACTTTTCAAACTGCTTATGTGTGCTTTTGCAATTAAATCACCAGTATGAAAAAAGCTGATGTGACACCTTTAAAAAATATGGAACAAAAACAAAAAGATACAAAGTGATAAGTGAAGACATAGAGACAACATGAAACATATGTGAATGGCACAAAAAGCACCTTCTAGGATACTAATAGGAAAAATTTAACTGATAGAATAACATTTCATTCTTTCTGGATTTATTAGCCTGACCTACCAGACCAATTACTCCTACCTTAAGAGAACAATAAAGGAAACATTTTGGTGCCTTGCTTCTGAAGACTGAATTATCTATTTTATTCTCTGAGGTCTCAAGGTCACAAGACCTGGGTGCAGAAAAATTTCTAATTTCTAAGTATCTCATATTTTTTTTTTTTTTTTTTTTGAGACGGAGTTTCGCTCTTGTTACCCAGGCTGGAGTGCAATGGCGCGATCTCGGCTCACCGCAACCTCCGCCTCCTGGGTTCAGGCAATTCTCCTGCCTCAGCCTCCTGAGTAGCTGGGATTACAGGCACGCGCCACCATGCCCAGCTAATTTTTTGTAGTTTTTAGTAGAGACGGGGTTTCACCGTGTTGACCAGGATGGTCTCGATCTCTTGACCTCGTGATCCACCCGCCTCGGCCTCCCTAAGTGCTGGGATTACAGGTGTGAGCCACCACGCCCGGCCAGTATCTCATATTAATCAAACTTCAATTCACATTTTCTAGGTACCTACATTATTCCAATTATTATTATTCCAAGGATTGGCTACTGCAAGCTCACAATCCTTTTTCTGAAATTTTTGGAGAAAGATACGGTTTGGAATTCACATTTTCAAATTTTGGAAAGTAGTAAGATGCATATACCAAATGTTACATAACTCCCAGCAGAATCAGCAAGGCACCCATAATTGAACCTGTTACCACTTCTGTAGCAAAATATGCAAATATTCACAAGCAAGACAAATGAAGATTTTAAAATTGTCTTATTTCAGTTCAAGTTTTTGCTTCCGAATGAGTTTGGTCCCCAACTTTTGATAAACTTCTGTTTTCAGAGTTTTTACATTTTAGAACTCGTGGTTAAGGGACTGAAGACTATCTGTTCAGAGGATACAAGGTAGGTAGCAGACAATCTAGTGAAACAGACAACTGAAATTGTAAAATTGGCCAGGCATGGTAGCCCACGCCTATAATCCTAGCACTTTGGGAGGCCGAGGTGGGTGGAACACTTGAGGCCAGGAGTTAGAAACCAGCCTGGCCAATGTGGTGAAACTCGGTCTCTACTAAAAAACGCAAAAAAATTAGAGGGGCATGGTGGTGGGTGCCTGCAATCCCAGCTACTCAGGAGGCTGAGGCAGGAGAATTCCTTGAACCCTGGAGGCAGAGGGTGCAGTGAACTGAGATTGTGCCACTGCACTCCAGCGTGAGCGACAGCCTAAGTGAGACTCCCTCTCAAAAAACAAAAAAGAAAACGTGAAATCAACCTTGATTTTAATGCCTATGGTGATTGAATTAACAATTTTAGCAGGAAGTTGATTCTTTCAGCAGAAATGACACCCCTCTAAATAAGCAACCTAGTAGAAATCAGTTGAAATTTATATTGACCAGTTTATTTTTAGAAAGTAATTATTGTTTTGCTAAGAAAAAGGGTGTTATAAAACATATTTCACAGGATAGCCTGCACTAGAATAAGAAGTACACAGACGAGTGCTATGGTCTGGAAAAATCAGACAAAGATAGTTACGTCATTTGTTGTTTTCCTTGTTAGTTTTGTTACCATGAATTGAGCTTATGAGTAAATTGAGTGGTAAATCACTTCACAATAGTCATCTATATGGATTGCTACTTCTTCCTACACAATCTTACTTTTTTAAGTTTTCTTTTCATAGCCTTTAAATTTAAATGTTTTTCATTCTAAACCTCAGCTTCTCATCTTTTTTTTTTTTTTTTGAAGTACCAAAATAAGTTGTAAATAAATACTTTAAATCAGGACAGATTTTGCAGAAGGCCTAAAATTTTTGATGGCTTTTGGTTACCTAGACACGTGGCTTATTAAATAATCACATTAACAGTAATAATGATCTTTGCATTTACACAACAGATCTGGGATGTTGAAGGGAGAGAAAATATTGAGTCATTTATCACTAGTTCTTCCTTCTAATTGAGCAGAAAAGATTTACTGCAAGATGAGCTACAACAAAGGCTTAGTAACACACTCTCTTGAAAGATTATGTGACAGTACCGCATCACAGCCTAAGACATATGACTCACTCATCTTCTCATATCTGTCCTGTGGCTCTTCAGCTCATTCAGAGTAAAGCCAAAATCCCTGCAATGGCTTAAAAGGCCTCAGGCTTAAAAAGGTTCCTGGGAGCCTCTCTGACCTATTTCCTCCACTTGCTCCACTCCAGCTGTGGTAGACTTTTTGCTGTTCTGGGCATGCACCTCTTGAGAGGATGCTCTTGGCTGGGAGGAGCCCTGGCAACTCCCACCACACGGGACAGTCTTCCCTCAATAAATCCCCAGTACTTGCTCCATCATTTCCTTCAAGGTATTACTAAAATGGCTTCTTCCCAAAGAGCTTCTTCTCTGATGACCTTATGTAAAACCATATCCCATTGTGAACTCCCTGCTCCCTCTTCCTGTTCAATTTTCTCTAGAACATATGCTCCATCTATGGCTGGGTGCAGTGGCTCACGCCTGTAATCCCAGCACTTTGGGAGGCTGAGGCAAGCAGATCACTTGACGTAAAAAGTTCTAGACAACATGGTGAAACCCTGTTTCTACTAAAAATATAAAAATTAGCTGGGCGTGGCAGCAGGCACCTGCAATCCCAACAACTCAGGAGGCTGAGGCAGGAGAATTGCTTGAACCTGAGAGGCAGAGGTTGCAGTGAGACGAGATCACACCACTGTACTCCAGCCTGGGTGACAGAGAGAGACTGCGTCTCCAATAAACAAACAAACAAACAAACAAACAAATATTACACATATGGTCCACCTTCCCTAGAATTCCTAGAGGACAGGGAGTTGGTCTATGTCTTCAAGGGCCTACAGTGTCCAGCACATGACAGAGATTTACTAAATATTTGTGGAATTTTTAAAAGTGGTAATAAAGTAATCAATGAGAAAAATAAATAATTCAGTGGTTGAGCCTTGGAAATTTTGTAAACAGTGGGGAAAAAAGACAATTTAAAAATGACCTTTAACATTGCAAAATTTTGAAAATTAAAAAAGAAAAAGAGGATATTTCTCTGAAACATTTTAAAATGTGATTTTATTTACTGCCAGAATAAGGAGCTAATCAACTAACCACCTGAGGAAATAACTAAAGACAATAGTAAATTATGCTGCTGGGGCATAAACTGAAATAGTCAAAGAAACCACAAGCTCTCCAGAAGAAACTGCTTTAAAGAAAACAGACACACAGACAGGAAGAGTAGGGGGATTAGAATGAAGACAGAGGAACAACAGAAAGGGAAAGCAAACCTCAGAGGCAGAGCATGTAACGTCAACACAAAGACAGAAATAACAGACAGCAGAAGATGGAGCTGAAGCAACAACAGCGGTCAAGGTTACCTCGACGTCTCTAAAGGCTTAAGTTAGGAAGGGGCTTCCTATTTTTTATGACCAAGTGTGAGAAAGCAACCTTTTGACAGTTAAGGTTTCCAGAAATGAAACCAGGTAACTTTATAGAGCCATACCAAATGGGAGTGAGCTAATTATGATATATTTGAAGTTAATGTGCTTCAACTGATCTTCAAACGTCTCTACATTATAGTGGAAATAAAATCACACAGGAAGAGCAAGGGCATTCAAAGGAAAAGGAGGCCACTGTGGTCTGGGAACAAAAGGACACTCCTGAGCTCTGTCCCGGCAGTGTGAGCAGTCTGGGCAACCTGAAGTGACAGAGACCCAGACGACAGGTATGATGTCTGCCAAACTGAGTCTGTGCTCCTCAAGGTCCCTGCAATTTAAAGAAGTGGATGCTGTGGTTCATGACCAACGAGCTAATCACAAAGAGTTTGTGGGGTAAAAAGATAAGGTCTTGTTGAGTAAATTTAACTTACTTATACTTGCCTGGATCTATCAGAAAGTACGTACAAGGGTGAGGGTCTCCATGAAGGTGGTGTTGAACCCAGTTTCTCAGAATCATTGAGGATAGGAAACAAAACCAATGTGTTAATAGAAATGCAAGGCAGGAGAAAGACAGTAAGGCCACAGAAACAGAAGGGAAAAAACCCTGGGAATTACTCAAATGTCCACCAACAGGGTGCTAATAAGATAATCTTCCAACCATACAATGTTATCCCATACAGTAATAAAAATGAAGAATGAATCAGGGTGGTCTGGAATACTCTCCAAGACAGGAGATGTACAGTATGCTATCACTTGGATTAACAAAAATGAGAAGATACACACACAAATATATCCTGTATATATGCAGAATATCTCTGAAATGAAACAAGAGATCAGGATTACGGTGGCCTTTGTTGGGTGGTGGGACCTGGGGGAACTAAGAATTCAGGAATGGGATAAGGCTCATTTCCTATTGAATACCCTCTGTGCCTGGCACACAGGAGGTGCTTAGAAATACCTGTTCAATGATTGAAAGGAAAATGAAAGCTTCCCTAGTTGAATCAGTTTTAAAAAGTATCTTTTGGGATATTCGTGAGGAGTATGTGTCTATGCATAAATGACTGTCTAGATATACATACAGAGAAAGGCTCATGTCTTTTATTTTCCTTGACTACTTAACGACAAGACTTGCTAAGCATCAGGGGAGTAACCTAGTAATCCGACAGGCAGTGCATGACTACCTGCCAAAGTTAAGTACTGAGAAGTATTAGAACTCATTACCTCCCAAAGACAAGTGGAGTTGTGAGAATTATTCCTCCAAACATTTGGCTCTTTAAGATAAAATAATTTGCAGTAAAGGTCAGTTATGCTAGAATAGCTCAGCTTTTTTTGTTTTTGTTTTAAGCAATCTGAACAATAGGAGTGCTTAGAGAAGCTGAAAATGCTATTAAGTTTTTAAAACTCTAACATACTAAGACAGTATGAATGCAGAAAGTCTTTCTTGGCAAGCTAGTTACACAACAGTGGCTTATTCCACCACACATTTACAAGGCCTTTCACAGATGGTGTGATCTAAAAACTCTCACCTGCACCCACTAAATTACAGATCTTACAGAACTGTGCACTAAATAATGAGAAGTAAAAATTTCCACTGACATTCAGAATTTCTGGAAATCCTGCAAAACTACCCATAACACAGTTAAAGAGACTCACAGGACTCTTGGGTACTAAACGTGGACTTTTATTAACTGAAGACATAAAAGGGTCGCTCAGTAAAATTAATTTTGTACAATTCTTCAACAGGAATACTTAATATTAGAACCTTAAATATGGGCTGTTTTTAATGTGTTAAGCATATTAAAATAATCATTTTGAAAAGTGACATTTACAGTTGGTGAGAAATTGATCTAACTGGGATTAAAGGGAAACTAGGAAGTGTTGAGTCCTTATTATGGTCTAGAATTGGTGCTAGGTCTTTTAATTAAATCCTCATCCAAACTCTGCTAGTAAGTATTACTGTTCCCCTTATACAGATTAAGAAAAATGAGGTTTGAGGAAGTTAAATAATCTGCCAGAGTCGACACAACCCAGATCTGTCCCATTACAATTTGAAGCAATGACCTTTTTCTTCATTCTTCCTTCAAGAGAGGGGGATTATATGTAAAGTTGTCCTAATTTATCACAAAATATAATACCATCTCTAAGATTTAAAGAAAAAAAAAACAAAGATAATTTGAAATAGAAATGGCTTGTCATATTCCAAAATTTCTTTTTTCTTTCTTTTTTTTTTTTTTGAGACAGTCTTTTTTTCTATTTTTAGTAGAGACGAGGTTTCACCATGTTGGCCAGGCTGGTCTCGAACTCCTGACCTCAGGTGATCCACCCGCCTCAGCCTCTCAAAGTGCTGGGATTACGGGCGTGAGCCACTGTGCCTGGTATAAAATTTCTATTACCATTAAATTATACTAATTCACAGAAAATTAATAGCCATTTGAAAGCCAAAGCATATTCTTTTTTTTTTTTTTTTTTTTTTTTGATGGGGTTTTTTTTTTTTTTTTTTTTTTTTTTTTTTTTTGAGACAGAGTTTCGCTCTTGTTACCCAGGCTGGAGTGCAATGGCACGATCTCAGCTCAACGCAACCTCCGCCTCCCGGGTTCAGGCAATTCTCCTGCCCCAGCCTCCTGAGTCGCTGGGATTACAGGCACGCGCCACCATGCTCAGCTAATTTTTTGTATTTTTAGTAGAGACGGGGTTTCACCATGTTGACCAGGATGGTCTCGATCTCTTGACCTCGTGATCCACCCGCCTTGGCCTCCCACAGTGCTGGGATTACAGGCTTGAGCCACTGAGCCCGGCCCCAAAGCATATTCTTATATTTGAATTTGCCATTTACTATCCATAAGGCTCTGACAAATCCAAAAATGCTGCTGGAAATTTGGAGAAGGTGCAGCGCGTGTCCTCCTCTTCCTTTATTGCCGTCAAAGGAATGGATCTGATGGATATCATTTACATGTCAGAGGCAGTGGGCGAAAGAATGAGGGATGAACAGCACTAGGTGCCAGTGTCTAACCCAGCTTTATTAAGCCATTTCACAATGCAGCTACCACAGATAGTATTAAGAGACAAGCGCATGAGACAATTCTCTAGATAGCTACAAACAGCTCACTTCCTGATTTCCATTGGCAGAAGCAAGGCCTGCTTTGTTGCTTCTGAATAAAGTTGTTCCCCCTCGTCTGGTCGCTGGTTTGGGCAAAGTTCCATTATTCCATCTGCTGGGGCCCACAGGCCTACTGCTAAGAGTGCAGGAAGGAGCAGGCAGAGAAAGACAGGCGTGTCCCTGCTCCTGAAATAGGCCCCCTGGATCCAGGCTCAGGAGGAAAGTTCTGCCAAACCTTGGTCACTACAGAGCCAAAGATTTTAGGTGTTGTTTTGGTTTTAATTTTATTAAACTGAAAAACTCTATTTTCAATTTTATTTGTTGGTATCCTTGTTTTCCCTGCCACTTGGCTTTCAAATAATAAATTCCAGTTGGGGATTCAAACTGTTTCCCAAGATGGTCTCTAGTTAAAATAAATATGGTAAAACCCTGGAGAGGTCTGGGATAAAAGCAATGTCTCATAACACAAGGGAGTGCAACTTAATTTTGTTGAAAAACCTATAAACACCTTTAGCCATTGCCCACCCTCTCCCCAAGCCACTGTCCAGGGTATGCAGCAGCAGTCAGAGTCAACAAGAATTTATTGAGCGTTGACTATAGAGCATGCACTGTAAAACGTGCCGGCAATAGGCACAAGTGTTCTTTTGTTTCTGAGGACTCAGAATGCCAAGTGCAGTTCTAGTCCATGTATCTGCAGTACTGAGACCTCCTAGAGTCATCATGTCTCAGACCTAAATTTCAGGAAACTGGAGACAATGCAAAGGAAACAAGCACATTCCTAACAGGAGATCTTGCATCCTGAGTCTGGTTTAGTCCACTCTCCTTGACATACTTCTGTTCTGCTCAATTACTGCTCTTAGCTAACTCCCCTCTCCCTCCACAACACCACCAGTGACATGTAGACAACTTCCACTCAGCACAGGCCTTTGAGATGTGTCTTGTCAAACAGCGCATCCATCACCTTGCTTAGCAGGGAAGGAAATTCTCATTTTCTGAGGAGCTGAGCTTCTTTATCAATACTGTTTCTTTAATATTATTTCAACAATAAGTAGATTTTATGGGTTCGGTACTGTGTAAAATATTTAACACGCATTATCTCAGTCTCCACAAAAACCTGCATTAGGAACCACTGTTGGATCTGTCTGTTTTTGAGATAGGGTCTTACGTCCCTCAGGCTGGAGTGTAGTGGTGCGATCACAGCTCACTGCAGCCTCGAGCTACCAGGCTCAGGTGATCCTCCCACATTAGCCTCCCAAGTAGGTGGGACTATAGGCATACACCAACATGCTGGGCTAAGTTTTGTATTTTTTGTATACTGTTTTGCCATGTTGTTCAGGCTGGTCTCGAACTGCTGGGCTTAAGTGATCTACCTGCCTCAGCCTCCCAAAGTGCTGTGATTACAAGCATGAGCCACCATACCTGGCCAAGTCTGTTTTACAAAGATTTCTAAGCTGGTAAGTAACAGTGCTGGAACTCAAACCCTAGTCCATTTTATTCCAAGGGCTCTTTCCCACCTCTGCATGCTGACTGCAAGCTATTACGTGTGGTCACGGCCGGCATCTGATCTTCAGTAGAAAGATTGTGTGTTTTGGGGTTGAGGCAGATTTGGTTTCAACTCCTAGCTCTGTCATGTACCTTTGGCTTTGGCACTTCACTCTCTGTGCCTAAATGTTAGGATCTATGAAATGGGCACAATATCTGCCTACAAAGGTCCCTGTCAGGATTAAATGATAAAAATACCCACAACGGTGCCGGCAGTTCTTGCTACGTTAGATGTTCAGCAGATATACTAGTTTTCCACTTTCTCTTGATAAAGAGTATTAGGTTGTTAACATTTATTTTTGATGGGAAAAAAGGGCACAAATCTTGAATGCTCAGTATATGGAAGTAGTTCTGAATCCTTAAAGTAGTGTTTCTATTTTGAGAGGTAAATAAAGGAAAGAGAAAAGAAATGGCTATTACTTGTGCTGGGCCTCAAAAGATAATTCCCCAAAAGGAAGGCCTCAGATGCAAAAAACTCTCTCTGCCCTTCTGTCTCTGGCCCTTCGTTGTCCTACGAGACTCCATAAAATCTAGAATCCCTCTTCCCCAAGGTGAGTCATAGAAACCAGAACCACTTTCCCCCAAAGCCAGCCATAAAACCTAAAATTATTACTCTAACCCTGCCCATAAAGAAATGATCTGACCTACTTGTTTGATTGCAGGTCATTGGGCCCCCATTCCTGAGAGGCCCTGCCTCATACCCAGAAAGAAGGATGGTGCACAGAGGTCAAACACAATCCCAAACGCACAAGCCTCGCTGGGTTTCCTCGCCCGCTCCATTAGCATTAGATCACACCCCTTTTGGCCAATTATATTTATCCACAGCTCTCCCTTTTTGTTGAACCTCAGTATGAAAATGGGCAGTTTCCTATCTTTGGGTCTGCATTGTGAAGGCTCGTGTCATGTATCACAAGTGATTCAATGTGTGTATGCCTTTTCTCTAATTAATCTGCTGATTATCAGCTCGTTATCAGTGAACCTTCAGGGGCAAAGAGGAGGTTTTCCTTCGCCTCTACGCTTGTAATAATGAAACCGTAGTTTAAATCTGTGCCTCTCTCCCGACACCCACTGTGGTGGCTCAGTCCCTCCTAACATCTGACCCAATCCGTCTTGCCAGGCTCTCTGATGCCCTGTCCACATTCTACTCCCACTTGGCTTTCTGTAAATGTTTGTATCCCAATTGACAAAGTGCTAATTGGATTAACAATTCAATGTGAATAGGGTTAACATACCTGCATTTTAAAGAGCCATTTTACGGAGACACTCCTTCCCACTTTTGTTTATACCTAGTAAGTAGTGAGGCCAATTGTTGCTCTTAAACCTAGCAGGGAAGAAAGCAATTATGCTAGTAGCTGTTCGGAAAGTGGGGTGTGTACAGATCTCAGTGGCCCTGTGATGGGGGATGGAGCCTAGAGTGGGGATAGGGACACTTGCCTTGTAGACTATAGTATTTTGCCAAATAAATCATTGTAAGTTTTAAGACAGCTTGAGTACAGAAAGAAAAGTTAGGTACCGAAAGAGGAACTGTAGCCCCTAAAATGGACTAAATGAGATATATGAATATAGTTGTCCCTTAGCATCTGTAAGGGATTGGTTCCTCCGCAGCACAGTGATCTCCTTCAGACACTCAAATCCATAGGTGCTCAAATCCCTGATGTAAAATGGCATAGTGTTTGCATATAACCTATGCATACCACCTCTTATATACCCCAAATCATCTCTAGACTGCTTATAATACCCAGTACAATGTAAATACTATGTAAATAGTTATTTTATTGTATCGTTTAGGGAATAGTGACACGGGGGAAAAAAGCCTATAGATGTTCAGTACAGATGCAATTAAAAATTTTTTTTTTTCAATCTGTGGTTAGTTGAATCCATGGATGCAGAACCCAGAGATGCAGAACCCAGAATGCAACGGGCTGACCATATCATGCCACAGAGGAAACAAGCATTCTTTATGAAAGCATTTAAAAGCCAGTTACCTAGAATATTAATGGTAATTTAAAAAAAAACACAATGTGGTTGGTAAACTGAAGTAACTAATTATTCTTTCAGGGCCATATAATTCATGTCCCAAGTAAAAAGTACATTTAAAAAGGTTTACCACTTAATATATATTTTAATGATTCTCAATTTCAACAAATTTCTTCTTCATTCTAATTATGAAGCTTTTATTAGTTCTTTCTGGAAGGAACTATTATTGATTTGGAATGCTTCTGATAAAAAATGGTGGAAAGCCATATGAAATATTTTTGTTTTAATACATTTAGAAAGATAAAATTGCTTACTTTTTGGCAAAAATAATTTGTAGCATGCATAAGATTTTATTCATTATTACAAAACATTCAAGCCAGTATCTTGACTCAAATCTAAGAATGACTGAGGAGCATAAGAAGCTAACTAAGAGCCATTGACCTTCCAAAGACACTGAGCAAGATAAACACAAACTTCTGAAATGCTTTGTTAACCCTGTTCTCTCAATATTCTTTTTGTTATTATCACTCTAATTGTTAATATTCAGCTGAGCCACACAGTTGAAATTTAGACCTTGATAACGGAACTCTAACATGGTAAAAAGCAGCAGATCATTTCATTTGACCTCCCGTCACCATCACAAATACCTGTGTACACTGTCCTTCCAGGATATTCTGACATTTGCCGAGTCAGCTGTTTCTCAATGGAGCTGGTGAACATGAAAACATCTGCAAATGAGCTTTAACGAGCCACACAGATATATCATGGCAAGAAATCTTCCACCAACAAATTAAAAATAGGCCCTTCTTCTTTTTAAATTTTTCTTTTTCTTTTGAGACAGGGTCTCGCTCTGTCACCCAGGCTTGAGTACAACGGTATGATCGATCACAGCTTACCCTGTAAACTCCTGGGCTCAAGTGATCCTCCTGTCTCAGCCTCCTAAGACGCTGGGATGACAGGTGCATACCACCCTATGTGGCTAGTTTTTAAACATTGTTTTGTAGAGTTGAAGTCTCACTATGTTGCCCAGGCTGGTCTCGAATGCCTGGGCTCAAGTGGTCTTCCTACCTCAGTTCTCTAAGTGTTCGAATTATAAGCGTGAGCCATTGCGCCCAGCCTACTTTTATTTTTCAATAGCAGAACAGTTATGTATCTGGGATGACTAATGAGATGACAGTGAAGAAAATCTTTTCCTCAGTGGGATAAACAGAAAGATAAGGTTTCAACATCAGAATGTGCAGTCAGTTGGAACAATTAAACTAGGACACATGCAAAAGGCTGGAATTTTCTTAACTTTGGTCAAAACATTACGATTATGAAACTAAAGTGGTAGAAATCTCAATGTTTCAACAACAGTATAGCTAAACACAGGGAACCAAAATTACAAAAGTATTTTTTATACTGTAATTTCAAAGGTAAGTTCACTTTATCTAAAAGAGGTATTTTTGAGGAATGTACAAACTACATTTTAAAAAATGAATTGTTTCACTGTTTTATATTACAGTTTTACAGATGCTTTATCATCACTGCTGATTTATCTTTAACTCAAAGTGATTTATAACTTTTTTTGCTGCACATTTTTCTATACCTCAGCTTTTATGTCACATAGCTCATGATTTCTAAGTACAAATGCACAAGGTTGGACAGCCATGGATCTCTAAGAAGTTAAGAATTCCCTTGTTATGTGGATAATTATTCCCTAACGTTTCTGCTGGTAAGTCTTGACTGTTCCTCATTTCTATAATGAAAGCTGTGGTGACTACTTTGGATTCCTTTGCCTTTGAATTCTGCCATCCTTCTTCTCCATGAATATGTTGACTGTCTTTTAGTGATGACTACGAAAGCTGGCTGAAGGGAGTATCTATCTACTCTCATCCACAGATGAGGAGTATGTCAGGGTTAATTCTCCCATCTCCCTGGAGACGAAGTGATGACACAGCTCACTGCATCTCCTTGCTTCGAGGCGATGCATGCTTGTGAGTGGTCTCCTTAGGTAGATCTTCCCATTCCAGGGCCAGCCTCATGGCTAACCATCCACACTCACTCCGCTCATATCGCAGGTTCACCCCCTTGCTGTCTTCCTACAGAACCTTGCCCAGCTGGCCCCACCTTGTGCTCTCCACGTCTACCGCCTGCTATTTGGTGCTGGAGAGATCCAACCATTGTAAACACTGGACAATGTTCTAAGTTTAAAGTTTCTAGTTCAAAACTGATTCCGCAGTCTATTTACTTGTCCCTAAGAGACTCTCTTCTGTCCCTCACTGGGGTGGCCCAGGTTCCCCCTGCTCTTCTGAGGCACTCTCCCTCTGCCCCACCTCTGCCCTTTCCCCAGGGCCATCTTTGTCTTGCCAATGATTTTTGACATTATCTTCATGGAAAAAAGAGAGGCTATCATGTGGGAGCTCATTTACTATCCCTTCTATTTCTAAACTCTCTTTTTATCTTTGATTATGCCACATAAATTTATAAAAACCTTTTCTGTGGTGGGGGCAAGGAAGAGAAGTACTATCACTCTAAATATACCATGCTCAAGTCCTGACAAAAAGGTGCATCTGAAAATAAGGAAATGGAGTATTCCCAACCCTGCTCTGGACACTACCTTTCCTTCCACGCCTCTCGTGCCTTGGGGATTCTGCCCCACTGGTGAGCTCCCCTAGCTCTCAGGGAGCTGGCCTGTGACCATCCTGTCTCAAAGGAGCTGCTCAGCACCATGCGATTGCTTGCTGTTTTCTTGTTCTGTTTCTGTCTCCTCCCTAAAATGCAGGCTCCAAAAGAGCAGGGGCTTGTTTTGCTACTGGCAGGGCCTCAGTCTCCAGATCAGCAGCTGGCAGTTGTGCAACGTATTTTTTACTGAAGGAGCAAACTATTAATTCTCAACCACATTAACACGCCTTCCTTCAGCTATGCTACTGCTGAACACAAAAACAGAAAAACAACAGCAACAAGAAAGAGTCGTTAGGCCCTATCTCCTTCCTTTTCTTCCTGAGACAATCTATGGCAGATGTGTAGATATACACCGCCTCTACTCATCCATTTCTATTCTTCGTGAAGTTCTATTTTGAAGAATTACAATGCCCCTCAGAAGTCAGACTGAATGCTTAATCTACTGTCTCAGGTCCTCCACCAACTCTTGGTATTAACACCTCCAGTCTACAGATATGGAGATATGGAAAAGCATTCCTGGCAAGGTCACAAAGCAGATATTGAGAGGTGGATTTTAACAGGTCTGTCTGGCACCAAAGCTCCCTCCATTCCAACACACTGAACCTAACTAAGTTGTTTATCAATTTATCTGTTTACATGTCAGTCTCTTCCAGTGGCTGGTGAGTGCTATAATCCATCTCAATGTTGAGAAAACAAAGAGCTTTTTGAACAACTTTTTTCCAGTCACAGTGCAACTGTTAGCAGAGAAAGAACATGTCCTTCTTCTAAGAGAAATCTATAGCAAGGTTACTGGAGAAGTAGTTAACGAACTCACACACAGCAATTCGCAATGCCCTACAGCACTGTAACTAACGCCTTCTTTTAACAGAGCTGCTGGTGACCACATCAGGCTTACACCAGAATCTGACTTTTTTGAAGCAACAATTACATTATACATTTAATGACACTTTTAAGCAGTGAGAAGGTGATTTTCTGATGAGCAAAAAAGAAGAAATTACTAAGGTCTTTTATAATTTAAAAAATAATATACACTTCTTAGATACTTCTTAATCTTACACCACCTTCTTCTAAAGCTGACGACACTTAAGAACATTAGGACTGAAAGAAAAGTCTAAAAATGCTAAAAGAATTTCTAAATTCCTCTTGTGGCAAGTCCTGCTCCTTTAGTTAACTCGGTAATACATCAGTGCTGTGGTATAATGATTTGGATCTGAGGGATTTTCTTTTTGCAGGAGGCCGGAGGAGGAGTCCTCAGCAAAAACAATACACACTGCGTTACGTGTAAGACAGAGAGTAGACGTCTGGCTTTGGAGAGTAGGCGTCTGATTATGCTGCTGGAATAATCCTTAATCCTTCCTGGCCATAGTTTCCTTTCTTTAGCAAGAGAGGATTAGATTAGATCAGTGTTTCTCAAAGTAGGGTTTGCAGAACCTCAGAGAGGGTGCCAAATACTCTCTTCACACTCCTATTGAGATGTCATTTGCCTTGTGCCAACATTTGCACTTGACATTGGTGCCGATGGGGTAAAACTTCTCTAGCAACTTAGCCAAGTAGGGTAGTGCCCACAAACTGTTCAAGCAGTCATATTCTTCACTGTGGCACTCTCATGGAGGAACAACAAAAAAGCAGTACAAAATTTTAGTTTTATAAAATTTGATCCTTGAGTGCATGCCTTTTTAATATTCTGTGATGAAATGGTTCACACTCAGACTACACATCTGCTGCAGATGGAAGTGGGAGTACTGCCCTGAGGACAAGCACTCAATTCCTGCTTTTGTCATGGAATACCATTTTTACTTGAAAAAGCATCTGACAGACATACGTTGAAATATGTTGAATGAACACATTAAGGTTTGGCTGTCTGGCAGACATTTTCTCAAAAGTGAATGAATGGAGCTTGGCATTACAACAAATAACTTCTAACAGTATTTGTTGCCAATGATAAAAGTCATTTTCTTTCAAGTGGTAATTGGAATTTTGGAAAATTTGAATTTATCACCAGCAGCTTGAAGCTTCCCAGTAGTTACTTTTCAGATAAAACTGGTGCTTATGTTAATGAATGATTTTTAAAATATTATACAATGAAGTATATGGAAAACTCACTGAACTAGTGTTTTCTAAATGACCAGTTTAGTTTAATGTTACATGCATGGATAAAAGAATCACTCAAATATGAGACCCAAAATGTAATAGAATACAAAAGTAGATATGGACACAGTTTCAAGTTTTACATTACAATTTCCATTGACAAGTTTTGGTGTAGTATCAAGGAAAAATATCCATGATTATCTGAAAAGGCCACAAAAATATTCCCTTCCTTTCTGACTACTGGAAAGCTGGCTTTTAATATTTCAACATACACAATATCACAACAGACTGAATGCAGGACTAGATATGAGACTCAAACTGTCTTCAATGAAGCCAGACTTTAAAGATATTTGCAGAAAATGTAAATCAATGACATTCTTTTCATTATTTGTTTTTTGCTTTGGCAAAATATTTACGTTGGTGCAAAAGCAATTGCAGTTTTTGTCATTACTTTTATAGTATAGTCAATTTTGTTAAACTAGGTTATTTATGTTAAGCTGTAAAGAGCTGACTGTTATTTCAAAATCTATCTATAAATATACATTTTTCTGCTTATTAGCATTAAATATGGTAAATATTGACAGCTACAACCCATATAAGCAAATGCGTAGTTTTTGAGAGTGTAAAGGGTCCTGAAACTATCAAGTCTGAGAACTACTGAATTAGATGAAATCTCTAACTTCCTATCTCTTTTGAGATTCTTTAATTGTGTGTGTGTGTGTGTGTGTGTGTGTGTGTGTGTGTGTGTGTGAGTGCGTGGGCAGGTGTGTGTGAATGAGAATGGAAAATCAAATCTGGAAATGTTTTAGTTTTTGTTGTTAGGGTTTTACTCCCTTCACCTTTCCTTCCTTGAGAATATAACACGGCAGATCAATAGGAGAAAGTTTTGATGATAAAGTATTAAAAGGTATTTCATCCTGACACAAATATTAATTATAATTAAAATATCACTAGCTGTCAATGTTAGAATATGAACAAATCAAATGCCTGACAAAAATCTCATATAATGTGTCAGAAATTTATTTTACTTGAGTTTATATTTATGGAATATCTCATAAGTTATATTCAAATAATGGCATTTACATTTTTCCCCCAATTTAAAGAAATATCATCACAAGATATTCTTGGAAGAATATAATCTTTTTTAAAAAACAGAGCAGTGTTTTAAAAAGATTTTTTCTTTTTCCTTTTTTTTTTTTTTGAGACCGAGTTTCCCTCTTCTTGCCCAGGCTGTAGTGCAATGGCGCAATCTCTCTCTGCCTCCTGAGTTCAAGCGATTCTCCTACCTCGAACTCCAAGTAGCTGGGATTACAGATGCCCACCACCACGCCCAGCTAATTTTTTGTATTTTTAGTAGAGACGGAGTTTCACCACATTGTCCAGCTGGTCTCGAACCCCTGACCTCAAGTGATTCACCTGCCTTGGCCTCCCAAAGTGCTGGGTTACAGGCATGAGCCATCACAACTGGCCTAAAGGATTTTCTTTTTTTTTTTTAAGAAAAAGTATTCAAAGTCATTTAAAATTATTTTATCCAAACAAAAGTAATCATAAATTCCTCTTTCTAATTAGTACAAGTTAGATGCTGGAATTCTATAAATGTTTTTAGGATTTTGATGCCCCTTAATTTAAAGACAAGAACAATATGTTTACTCTATGAAAAGCATTACTAGATTTATGAATTTCTATTCCTATTGCTATTAGACTTTTAAAAACAAAAAATACCTATACTGTATTTTTGGCTTGCATAACATCCTAAATATCCCTGTCAAACTACTTTGCTTTTATCCCTGCTCAACCCAGCACACTAACCATCTGCATAAAAAAAGATGCAAGCATCTGCTACATTGCAAATGGTCTCAGGGGCAGATGTTTCCATCCTTGTGTTCATGTCACTGGGGCTGGATACATTATTTGAACAGATGTACACAATCTGAAAGTGTTGTGTCCCACAGTGAAATGTCTCCAACTGCTTTCTATCAAAGTACATAAATGCTATTTGCACCTGCATTTATGTTAATGATATAAAGGCAGCAGGGGTTCTGACAGTGTGAGATGTGATGCAATGAAATATATTTACATGGTTAATTGGAATTTCTGAGAGACTCTGATGCCAAATGACCACACTGACATTGATACATACCCAAGTAAATTATCTGATTACCAGCCTGCTTTTTAAGCAATAGAAATACAGCTATTTCGGCCAGGCACAGTGGCTCATGCCTGTAATCCCAGCACTTTGGAAGATGGAGGTGGGCAGATCACCTGAGGTCAGGAGTTCGAGACCAGCCTGGCTAACATAGTGAAACCCCATTTCTACCAAAAATACAAAAAATTAGCTGGGCATGGTGGTGTGTGCCTGTAATCCCAGATTCTTGGGAGACTGAAGCAGGAGAATTGCTTGAACCCAGGAGGCAGAGGTTGCAGTCTGAGATCCCATCATTGCACTCCAGCTGTGCCCGCCCCATAATACGGCTATTTCAAATAACAAAAATATTCATAATCTGAATTTACTAATATTTTAAACTCTAATGTTTTATTCCAACTTCCATATATGGCTGGCCTACTTTATAGTTTTAGGCCACCCAGGTCATTTCCATTTATTCTAAAAGGATATTTCTACAGGCATGTGTGTTTTCCATTTGTTCTTCTGTCAACAGTATAACGTACTAATAATGCACAATGGTATTTTGCAGAAGTTATTACATCGGAAAGTTCCAATTTCCAACATTAAGGAGTTAACCAAAACCAGCTTGCAAATGTCAATCTGTACTTGGTCTGCAGCATAAAATGGTACCAAAAGTCCAAGAACAGCATTTACACCACTTGTTAAGATCAAAATGTTTCCATATGAATTTCACATATTTGGAAACATAATATTTTCATAATACATAGGGAATGATTTTTCCCCCAATAATGAGGTCACAAAGCAATGTTAACCACTAAATGCAAAGCATTACAGAGGTACCCTTTGCTACTGTGTGTTAAATGTGAGGGCTGGAGAGTCACAGATCTTACAACAGTAGTTTTCTTTGTCGCATTACTGAGCTAAGAATTTATGGTTACTTTCAAATAATATATTACTTTATTAACTTGAATTTATAATATCAACAATGCACAAAGTCGTTTTATCTGAGAAAAATATCATAAAGAAAGCTTCTATTCTGCAAGTTATCCTGAGTCTTCTACTGTGCTTTAAAAGTTTTTATAAGGCGCATTCATATGCAGCTGATTCTTGTTATTTGCAGAGTCTGTATTTGTGAATTTGCCTACTTGCTAAAATTTAATTTTAACCCCAAAATCAATACTTGTGGTGCTTCCATGGCCATTCGTGGACATGTGTAGAGAAAGAAAAAATTTCAGCCACTTGACACACACATTCGCAGCTGAGGCAGGACACGGGGACGTCCTGCTTCGTTCAGCTCTCATAAGGTAAACACGCACCCTTTTTACATTTTTGTGCTTTTCCTTGGTGATTTGACTGTTTACTTATGGTCTCCAGCATAGTGCTGAGGGCTGTCTAGTGCTCCTACACACTAGACAACTGTGATGTGCTTTATGGAGAAAACACCTGTGTTAGAGAAGCTTTGTTAAGGCGTGCCTTCTAGTGCTGTGTCTCTGGGTTCAATGTTAAAAAATTAACCCTGTCTATTACATAAAATATCTTTTAACAGAAACACACTTATAACAAGGTTATGTATCAGTTGTTGACAAAAATGTTGTGACTAGAGGCTCACAAGAACCTAACCTTGTATATCCCCAGGAACAAATGGCTCAGTATCTGCTGACTCAGTGTTCCTAGTAATCTTACAGAATACAAGTACCACAAACAACGAGAATCAACCATACCTACTGCATTTGATTGTTATAGGACAAGAATTACTATCCCCACTGGAAAGACAAAGGGACTGAGGTTTACTAATCTGGCCAAGATCACAGAGCCTAAAAAGCAGCACGAAAATAAGCAGAGCTCAGCTTCCCAGCTCAGTGTTCGTTCACTAGATGGAGAGGAAAAGGGAGAGATGGGCAAGGAGGAAAAGAAAAAATAGAAAGAGAGCTTAAGAAAATGGCTTTCATACCATGTTCGAAAGAGTGAAACTACAATTAGATAAAAAGAATAAACTACTTTCAGGTTAAATCCCCCAAAAAGGAAATCCCTGCTTGGATAGGCAACCCAGTGTTACTAATTACAACAGCTGCAAGAAAGAAGAGCTTAGTTGGGTTTTACGTTCCCCTCTTTGCTTCTTTTGCTCACTGTCTGCAATAAATATTTGTTAAATGGACATTTGCTTTCATCGACCTTGGAATTCAATCCACTTTCGTGTTTCATTAAAAAAAAAGATTACAACATTTTCGCAGCATCAGATGTGATTTCTAAAAAATGTTTGAGAGTTTAAAGCATTGTGTACGTAACTTAATATGCTTTTGAGAGCCTACTACATGTCAGGGTTCTTTAAACCCTGCTAAAGACAGAAAACTCATCAATAACTTTATAAAAGACCTAACTGATGCTAAGTCCAAAATAAGTATGATCTTTTCCCCAAACTTTAAGAAAGATGAATATTAACTAACTCCTCCCTAAGTGTTCTCCCCTTAAGTTCTAATAACCTACATTCACAAACACCAAAATGTTATCCTGTAAGATATAAGTATATACTTTTATGTCTGCAAGGCATAAAATATATTTTTAGACAGTATCATAACTATTTTTTATTGAATCAGAAAATCTAGGTTTTTAAAAAAGATCCAAATATGAATTCACATGATAGTAATGGATGTGGCTGTGCAGTCAAATCATGTGGGTCCAGAGGGGGTCGTCTGTGTGTCTTTGCCTCAAAGCGTTTGCTCTCTCTCCACTCCCACTTCTTACTTTCATGAAATAGAAATAGCACTCACAATCTGAAAGCTACCTTGAAATAATACAAACGTTATGACAGAGTTGAGAAAAGTGGATGAAGACCTGCATAAGGCTTGCCTAGGAAATGGCAAACTTAACTGAAAGGCTGACAAGTGACTAAGAATTGACAGACTCCGGTAAAAGAGATTCTCACTTGACTTAAATGAAGACTCCTTCCTAACCAATGAACAATGGGACTTGCTTTAGCCAACGGTGTAGGAACTTCAAATTCATCCTGACTACCCAAGGTACAAACTTCAATGGTCAACTGGCATATTCACAGTGAACTACTTCTTCTTAGCACATAAAACACATACATTGTCCCTGTCAGAGAATCATTTGGCAATGCTACTCACCTGTGTGAGTTTTCTTATATGGCAATTAAATAAATTCACTTGCATTTTTAATCACTGTGGTGACTTTGTCTTTCTTTCAACAAATTTAAATAGTTGGCCTTATTATGTTGTTTTCATGCCTCTTTTTTGAAAAATACAGTTTAGCCTATCATTTGAAAATATCAGACAAAAAAAGAAAGTTATGGAAACTAAATCATATGCCTGAACTTCTCAAAATTCTATAAATTATATCATCATGCAGAAAGGTGTAACAGTGACACTAAGTTATAATAGAAAACTCTATAATGTAGTATAACTTATTGTTAGAGTGATATTACAATGTTAAATCTCTTCACCTGAAATTAGATAGCATTTAAATAGAAGAAACCACAATTTCAAATTTCTTTTCTCCATTTATAATGCTGCCAGTCCTTCCTAGCTTCAAAACCCCTGGCCTAAATTACACTTGCTTGACTTCTGCATATATGTTAATGACTGAACAAACGTCTTTCCTTCCACTGTGTTTCCTGACCAGCCTCAAATCTCTGGCTTTAGCCAACTGTCCTTTTATTCTGATTTTCAAAGTACGTCATATGCTCACTTCTAGTATGGTATCAGTCATGCTTTATTCCAGTTGAGGAGATGCATATACGCTGTTCCAACAGGATTTTAGAGCCCCCTTCAGAGCATCTGAAAGTTCCTGGTATGAATGACCTTGGTGATCATTAAACCTCCTCTACCACATGAACTTTGTCAGGGGACAGGATGTTGGTGCAGCATATTTTCCTTAATTTAAGGCTCACAACTCTGTTGGTGATGCCTTATCTGAATTTTATACATAAATGCATATAATGTGTCTATGTGTTTTTAAGTTGGAAATTCAAAGGTATCATAATTTATGGCTAGCCATCAATGATTTGTTAAATATATCAATCTGCATTTAATAAATGGCATGTGCCCAGCAAACTTCTGTCACACAAATTATGTACATGTAATTAAATAAAATATATGTATTATATATATTGTCATATATATATATGTATATATATATACACATATATATGTGTGTATATATATATATATATACACACACATATATATATATGTATATATATATATACGGTTTTTTTCAGAGACAGGTCTTGTTCTGTTGCCTAGGCTAGAGTGCGATGGCATGATCATAGCTCACTGCAGCCTCAAATTCCTAGGCTCAAGCAATCCTCCTAGCTCAGCCTCCCAAGTAGCTGGGAGTATAGGCACGAGCCACCATGTCCAGCTAATTCTGAAATTTTTTTGTAGAGATGGAGCCTTGCTGTGTTGCCCAGGCTGGTCTCAAACTCCTGGCCTTAAGTTATTTTCCCACTTCAGCCTGCCAAAGTGCTGGGATTACAGGTGGAAGCTGCTGCACCTAGCCATAAATTATATTTGATCATAAATGGAATCATAATTAATAAATCTGATGCCTTTGTTAAAAAATATTAGTATTAATCCAGGACATACAGAAAGCATTTGAATGAATGAATAAATTAATGAATAACTGGGCAATTCTTAGGCCTTACACATATTCAAATATGTTATTTTTCCTTATTGATGTAATTTTCCATAATTTAAGTTATAATTTCTGCCCATTCTGGTTTAAAATGGCTTTAAGCATTCATACGTGTAACAAAGCACAGTATAAACATCAGAGAAGAAAAAGATGATCAAAAATTAAAAATATTCTTTATAAATTCTAAATTATACATTCTTCTAAATTCTTACAGAAATATTCTTTATAAATTAAATATTAATAAATTTATTCTCTATAATTTATATAAAATATTCTTCATAAATTTTATGATAAATCTGGGTTCAAATCTTGGATCAGTCACTTATGGGTGTGTGGTGTTGGCAAAAAGTACCTAATCTTGAACGTGTAAAATAAGGATGACATCTAACTTACTGTGAAGATCAAATAAAACAAAGGATGTAAAGTGTAGGTGGAATGATCATCACACTGGAGGCACATGATTGAGGCTTTTTTAAGCTATTATACCTCCTCTGTCAAATTCCAGGATTAGGCTTAAGCATCTTTAGTCCCAGAAAAGACTGGCGAGGAGGTTTACTTGAGCTCTGGGTAGGGCCAACGGGTCTTACTTTCTGGTCAATGGAGGTATCCAGGCTTATGTTTTAGCTCAGAGAGTAGACATCAGGACAAAAAAAACTGTGCTGAGAAGCAAAGCAGCCAAGAGGTGTGAGTGCCTTCTCCCTCTGTATCAGCCAGAGCCAAGCGGCTCCTTGCTTAGTTAAAACGTAGTCTCACCTTTTTAGAGCTTGAAAGGAAAACCTAGTAATTCTTGATTTTTAAATGGGAAAACTAGGCTTAGGGGCAAAATAACTTTGCCTGGGGCTCCACAGCTGGTTGGAGGCAGGTCTGGAATGGAGTCCAGCTTTCTTGATACTTGTTCCATTATTCTTTCTCCTAAGCCTCTCTTTGCTTGCTTGGACAAAAGGAGGTGACATCAGCTAGGATGCCGAATTTCCAAGCCCTTGATCAGTTACGTATTGCTGCACAAATCTTCCAGAGGATATATACCAGAGAACACTCAAGGAAAACACATGATCTTTATTTCTAGTTGGGATTTGTCCATCTCCTTCCTCGCCCTAGTGTTCCTGGCTGGATTTTGTGGGAGTCTCAAGGACTCTCACTATCGCTTTGGACCAACTCCTGGATAAGAATCAAACCAAGGGGTCTGCTTCCTGTTTCCTCTCATGGGTCCCCTTGGAGCATGTTTGGCCTTCCAAGGCCATTTGGCATCCGAAGCCAAGAGGCAGCCTGCTGGCCATCTCACTGACCAGTCTCAAAGATGGGGAGGGTCCCAGATATTAATAATAACCATCAAGAACAGTAGTTATATCATCATATAAGTGCCTACTACGCAAACAACAATATGCTAGGTGATTTACATATGCTATTTCCTTTAGTCGCCACATATCCTATAGAGTGGGACTTATTATCTTCATTTTATAGATTTACAGATGTGGAAGCTGAGGTCAAATAATATACCTAAGGCTTTAGTGGTTGAACTGAGTTTCAAATCCAGATTCCATGCTCTCAAGAGTTATGATACTACCTTTCTCACTGATAGAGAGGTCAAAGAGTGTTTGCTCGATTTAAGGGTCCTTCATAACAAATTCCTCCCTTTCAATAAAAGCTATGTGTTCCAATAAGGCAGGCTAATTTGGCCTCATTAAAGATATGTCTTTTTTCTCACACATGTCAGAATTTCTCTTCTGTGTGGAAGAGACTAGATGGGACAGGGGAAAGACTGATATTTCTCCCTAGGGTTAGAGTATACCCTTTATGGTGAGGATAATTTAATTGCTCTTGATTAAGAAAGGACTCTATCTCCACCTATCAGCTGTTCTAGAAGATCCAGAAGTGCTTGTTAAAAAAATCATTATTTTATTTTTTATACATTGCATAGAGTAAAGTGGTTTTTCTATTTCTTTTTAAATGGGTATGAGGGGAAACAGGTCAAAGAAATGTATACACAAATTCTGTATCCTCTAAGAGTATGTCTACACATGTGTGTATGAATATATGTGCACATATTCTTCTACCCATTAAAATACTTGTAAGTATTAAAAGCCAACACTTTTTAATTTCATTGATATCTGTTAGTGCTGGTTAACTGCCAGTGAATGGGCAGGACTCTGGAGTTGTGGGTGAAATGAGATGGCCCTGTTCTCAAGGAGCTATCAGCCTAGAAAAAGAGACAGGTCCCTAAAACTCAGGAATCCATATCCACTTAAATAATTTACCAAAAGAAATGAGTTTTCATATATAATCATAATTTGTTTTTAATTCTAGGAAATAAGTTACCTTATGATTAGAGCTCAATGACATTAAATCTATCAAATTAAAACTATAACAGACACATTGTCATTTTCCTCAGCAGTTTATCTTACCTTCATCTTTTGGTGGTACTGATAAAGAATTCTGCATTATGATGTATTTGACTTGAATAGTATCTTTCCTAAAAATAACCAAGCACAAATAATTATTAGAAAATAACTGAGATATCATGTTAATACTAAAAACAAATTCTAAGCTGTTTTGAAAAGTCTGTTTTATAAACACGAGTAATAAGAAATGGATTGAGCTATTAAGAACTGATGTTTTTATTTTCTTCTCATTTTTCTACAAACAGGATTTTGCTGAATGTACTAGAATGGGCTTGGAGACAGATGTAACGACATGCTGGCTTGGACCTTACCCACATTTCTACTCTCGTGGGGTCATGTGTAAGTAGGCAAAGTTAGGATTCTCTGAAAATGTACTCTCTGATAATTGCTTCAAATACTTTAAGAAGAAATAGCTAAAATGCTTAACAATACACAGGCAATATAATTGCAGTATAATCATTTGATGAAATATAATTCAGTCATTAAAATGCACCTGTGAAGATTATGTAGCAACATAAAAATGTTAATGATGTGATGCACTGGATGAACACGCTGAATGACAGACACTAGCATTACAAATACACAAAAAATAAAGAAAATATGTCAAGGTATGTATTTACAGTGTGTTTGGTGATGGAATTACAGGTGCTCTCCCCCACTCCCCACGTTATAGCTATTTTCCAAATTGTGTATAATGTAGGTTTCCATATTAATAAAATATCTAAATAAAACAATTCAAATCTTTGAAAAATAGAAGTAAATATTTTCATAAGCTCTTAAACAAAAAAGTTTCTAAGCATGACACCAAGTACAGAGCCCATTAAGGAAAAGACTGATGAATTTTTCCATTTAAAATTTTTAATATTTTTAAAATAAGAAAATTGGACAAAACTAAAAGGCATGATTCCTATGTCTAGCCAAGGTGGAGTAACAGAGACCAGATTCATGCTTCTGCCTGAAACAACCAAAACGTAGACAGAATATATGAAACAATGTTTTCAAAACACTGAACGTCAGCCATAGAGGTAGGAGGCAGAGAAATTCTAGGCAGACTGAGGCGAGTCCCTGGTGAAACCCCACCTTCAAGCCAAAGTAGCCTGAAACCTGCAGCCCAAGATGAGAAGTTCTATCCCTGTTTGTCTGTTCTCTCCGATTGGTTATTTCTGAATAGGGCCTTTATACGAATCAAATGTTAAATGTTGCCTTTTCCAAAACTGCCCATGGTGTGCCCCGCCCCCCATTCTGTGCCTATAAAGATCCTGGACTCAGTCAGTAGAGAAGCAGCTTGACTGGAGAGAAGCAACTTGGCTTCAGCGGGATGGCTGGACTTCAGAGGAGAGATGGCTTAACTTCTGGAGAGACAGTTTGGCTTCAGGGAAGATTACCTGCCCGTCCCATCCTCTCTCTAGCTCCTCACTCCACTGAGAGCCATTTCCATCACTAAATAAAATTATCTGCCTTCACCATCCTTCAAGTGTCAGCACGACCTCATTCTTCTTGGACCCCACATAAGAGCTTGGGACCCACTGGATGCAGGTACCCAAAAAAGGCTGTGAAACTGGCCCTTTGCCCTTACTGGCAGAGTGCAGATGCCCCACGTGACAAGGCCAGGGGCCCAATGAGCTGATAACACACTGCTGTCCACAAATGGCAAAGCTAAGAGAGCACTGTAGTGTGCCCTCTGGGGTTTCAGGGGACACAGGCACCCCCACCTGGGTGCCACTGCAGGGCATGCACAGAGCTTGCTCCTGCTGGCACCCAAAGCAGCTGGCCGGATCCCACTCTTATTTGCTCATGTCTTCCCTCCTGCAAGGGGTTGAGTGTGGCAGGCTGAGTAAATGCGGCACCCCCATTGCAAGTCCAAGAAAGGAGTCAAAAAACATCCTGCATCATCAGGTCATGAAAAACTGATTCCTGAGAGCCAGGAAAAAATTGCAATGAGCCCTATAGAAATAACTGCGATGAGCCCTATGTGAGGAAAGATCCTTGCAGAGATTTCCAGAATACTGGAAAAGAGAGCTACACACAGAGAGAGCACAACAGAGAGGGTCCCCACAGGGTATTTACCTTTGTAATGATCAGCACAGGCAAGTGAGGAAACACCTCAAGACCAAGGAAAGGTCCAAGGCACACTACAGTCACAGAACAGGAATATTGCCTGTTCCCACCACCTAGAGTAAAAAATCCTCAAAATTCACAAAGGAATGGGTAGAGTACACAGGAGAGTCTTGCCTTACTGGGGGGACTACTCAATTCTAGACTGTGCATTTCTCTGGTTTCACAAAAATCTTAAAGCAAGACATAAATGGATTAACTGTTTCAAACTATTTTAACTATGCACCAGAAAAAAACCTCACAAAATATTTACAGAAATACGAAAATATCTACCACCCAATAAAGTAAAATTCATAATGACTGACATCTAATAAAAATTACCAAGCATCCAGAAATGCAGAAAAATACAATCCATAATTTAGAAAACAATCAAAACTGACCAGGACTGACATATATCAGAGTTAGCAGACAAGGACATTAAGTGTATAACTAGATTTCACATGCTCAAAATGTTAAGTGCAGGTAGAATACATATGAAAAAAATCCAAATAAAATTTCTAGAGATGAAAACTACAATGTATAAGATGAAAAATATACTGCATAAAATTAATGGCACATTTAGACATGTCAGAAGAAAACATAAGCAAATCTGAAGGCACAGCTATCAAGACTACACAGAATGAAGAAGAAGAGAGTAAAACTGAAACACAAACAAACAAACAAACCACAGCCAAGAACATCAGTGAGCTGCAGGAGAACTTTAAGAAGATTAATACGCCAGTTATTTGGAAAGGAGAGAGATGGAAGAGCAGAAAAACTATTTAAGAAATAATGGTAGAACATTTTCCAAAAACTGTGAACCCACAGATCCAAACATCTCAAAACACTGATTCACAAGAAACATGAAACATATGAAGGTATATTATTGCCAAAATGCTCAAAACAAGTGAAAAAAAAAGTTTTTAAAGACACCCAGAGAAAAAGATACATTGCAAAAGGAACAATGATAAGGATCACAACAGATTTCTCCCTATTAATAAAACAATTCGAGTCCAAAGACAATAAACAACAATAACAACTGTAATCTAGAAGTCTTAGAACTCCAGGCCCCAATGTCTTCTCTGATGACTTCTACTGGATATTTAAGGAAGAAATTATACCAATTAGACATAAATCCTTCCAGAAATTTAAAAAGGAGGAAGTCTTTACTATCTAAAAAGCATTATCTAGATATCACAACCAGATAAATCTGTTATGAGAAAAGATTCCTATGGTCCAATATCCTGCATAAGCACAGATGCAAAAGTAATAAACAAATTTCTAGCAAATCAAATCGAACAATATGAGAATATATCATGACCAAGTAGGGTTATCCCAGGAATACAAAATTGGTTTAACATTCAAAATAAATGTAATTCACCATATTAATACATTAAAAAAGAAAACTACATGGTTATTTTAACAGATACAAAAATTGCATGTGATAAAATCCAACATCCAATCCTGATTAAAAAAAAAAAAAACCTTTATAATTTAAGAATAATAAGGAACTCCTCACACTGGTGAAACATTATCTATTAATATGAGAAACCTAAAACTAAAGTCATGCTAAACAATGAAAGACTCAATGATTTCCCTCTAAGTTCACAAACAAGAGAAGGACATCTATTCTCACCACTTCTATTCATCCTTGTATTGGAAGTTCTAGCCAGTGCAATAAAACAAAAATAAATAAAATACATTCAGATCGTGAAGCAAGACATAAAATGGTCTTTATTTGTAGATAACATGTCTAGGTAGAAAATTCAATGGACTCTCCAAAAAGCTCTTCAATCTAATAACTGAGTTGAGCAAGGTTGCAAAATACAAGATCAATACATGATCAATTTACAAAAATAAATTATATTTTTGTATCCTAGAAATAATCAGAAACTGACAAGAAATCAGAAATTAAGACACCATTTATAACAGCATAAAAATGAAATAATTAAGGATAAGCCTGACAAAAATATACAAAAGACCTATACACTGAAAACTAAAAAGCATGAATAGAGAGAAATTTTAAAAGATTAGACAAATGAAGAGATATATCACGTTCAAAGGCTGGAAGACGCAATGTTGTTAAAATGGCAAGTCTTCTTCAAATAGATCTATAGAATCAGTGTAATCCTAATAGAAATCCCAGTAGACTTTTTGTAGAAATCAACCAACTTAATTTTTAAAATTCACAGGAAAATAGAAAGAACCCAGAATAACCAAATTTTCTTTTTAAAGAAAGAAATCAGACTAATGCTACTTTAGTTTCAAGAAAGATAGACATATAGATCAATGCAATGGAATAGAGAGTCCATAAATAAATCCATACAGGTATGTATTCTCATGGAATTCCAAAGGGAAAGCAGTGGAGCATGAATAGTCCCCTCAACAAATGATGATGATTTTTCCATATGCAAAAAGCAAAAAAAGAACTTTGAGCCATACCTCACACCATATACAAAATTTGAAATGCATCATACACCAAAATGTAAAACACAAAACTTCTAAAATAGAAAACTTCTAAAAGAAAATACTGTGCCCTTTAGTCAGGCAAAGATATATTAGATATAGCATCTGAAACATAATCCATAAAATAACAAACTAACAAACTAAATTTCTTCAAAATTACAAACTTCTGCTCTTCAAAAGACACCAATAAGAAAATGAAAAATTTTCTCCCATAAATGGGAGAAAATATCTGAAAATAATCTGAAAAAACTGTAAACAAAAGCTCTCCAAACTAAGTAAGAAAACAAACCTCCTAATTTATAATGGGCTAAAGAGCTGAATATACACTTCACCAAAAAAGATACATGGCTTGCAAATAAGAACATGAAAAGATGTTCAACATCACTGGTTATTAAGAAAAGATACACCTACCTTAGGATCCAGCTAATCCCTTTCTACCAACACAAGAGAAATGTAAGCATATATCTATACAGACTTATACAAAGAATGTTCACAGCAGCTATATTTGTGTAGTTCCAAACCAGAAACAACCCAAATGTTCACCAACAGAAAGAATATGTAAACATACAATGGAACATTACTCAGCAATTTAAAGAAACTATTGATCCACATCACAACAGATATGAATCTTCAAAAATATTATGCTATATAAAAGAAGACAGACATTAAAGAGCAATACTCTATGATTCTACTTCTATAAGATTTTAGAGACTATAAACTATAGTGGCAGAAAGCAAATCAATGGTTGCCTGGGGACAGGGGAGACAGAGAAGGTTGGGGGAGAAACTATAAGCAGGCCTGAGAAACATATATGCATCCACTAAGGTGAAGAATATATTCATTTTCTTGATTATGATTAAGGTTTCAAGGGTATATATGTATATCAAAATTTATTTTATTGTACTTTAAATATATGCAATTGACTGTATGCTAATCATATCTTAATACAGCTGTTAAAATTAAATGGTAAATATTGGGAAAAAATTTAAAAATCACAATAGACATATATACATACATTTATTCACTTAACAGATGTTGTTTGCAGTATTACTATACACTCTGGAGAAGATATACTAAACATAGTTCTTGTATTCCTAATATAAAAGAAATAATGAGATAATGCTCCACTATAAAAATAAGGACTTAAAAATTTATAAAAGACAACATTAAACTAGTAGTCATCAGAAAGAATGTTACGACCTACTAAAATCAAAGAGTTGCAAATTTCTAAAATAATACTACTTTTTTGCCTCTAAATTGGCAGAAAAATAAGACAATATAAACTTTGGAGGGAAGCCCGAGGAAAGGGGTGTGCTTATTTACTTCCTATGTTATAGTTGGTACAAACTCTCTGGCAATGTGCATCCTGAGTCTTCCAATTCTGCATTCCTTTTGGTCCAGACCTTCCTTTCTTCCGCATGTAGGAATTTTGCTCAAAAAATCACCATGGTAATGTGTAAAGCTGTATACTACCATCATCATCATTATCATCCTCATTACCTTCAAAGAAATGTGAAGGGTGTTATTTAAAATATACAAAAAACGTAAAACTTAGAATTAGGGTATATTTTTATAATAAAGTTACTTTTTTAAATGTTTCTTAAAATGTTGAAAAACATAAAAAATGCTCATGACACGTTTTTGTATAAAAGGGCTGGCTATAGCCGTGTGCTGTGGCTCACATCTGTAATCCTAGCACTTTGGGAGGCAGAGGTGGGAGTGTCACCTGAGCCAAGAGTTTCAGACCAGCCTGGGCAACATAGCGAAACCCATCTCTACAAAAAAATACAAAAATTGGCCAGTGTGGTGGTGTGCATCCATAGTCCCAGATACTCAGGAGGCTGAGGTGGGAGGATACCTTGAGGACAGGAGGTTGAACACTGCATGCACTCCAGCCTGACAGCCTGAGACCCTGTCTTCACTCCAAAAAAAGGGTTGGTTACAGAGAAGTATGGTTCAGTTATTTTTTCATAACTCAAGAGAAAAATTACTAAATATCAAAAGTACGTATCTCTCAGTGGGGCATTAAATTGCTACTTAATCTTCCTTTTTATGCTTATAAAGTGATATTACAAAGTTTCCCCAATGAATAAATACTGCTTTTGCAATCAGAAAAAAAAACTACAATAAAGGCCCTGGGCTACGCTTTCCCCTGGTTCCTTCTGCCTCCTGACTGACCAGGTGCTTCTCCCTGTGGGTTTGAATGGTATGGTGTGTCCCTCCTCTAAGGAACTGTAAGTAATAAACTCCTCTTTCAAAGGCAGTTGTCTCTTGACCTGAATAG
>NW_016107407.1:5751512-5765090 GCF_001604975.1 Cebus imitator | reverse complement strand
GACTAAAACAAACCTAAGTATATTTTAAAGCAATCACCCTCATGAAAATATATAGTATCTCAAAAAGTTCCCTTGTGCCCTTCTGTAATAAATTTCTATTCCTCACCCATGGCCCCAGGCAATCACTGATGCTTTCTGTCACTATAAATTAGTTTTGCTTGTCCTAGAATTGCCTATCATTTCGTATACATCGAACAGTAAATATTCACTTATTATGTGTATCAGTAGATCATTCCTTTCTGTTGCTGAATCATATTCCATTATACGAATACAACACAATTTTTTAATCCATTAACTGATGGCCATTTGAGTTGTTGCCAATTTTTGGTTATCATGAATTAATATAAATACGTGTGTCCAAATTTTTGTATAGATAAATGCTCTAATATCTCTTGGTTAAAAACCCAGGAATGGAATTATTAAGTAGTCTATTAAGCATGGACTAATTAACTTTAGAAGCAACTGCTTGTCTCCATAGTGGTTGTACTGTATTTCATTGATTTTAAAAAACCTACCTCTTCTAAGCAATGATAGAATTTATGTTTCTCAAGAGCAAGAAGACCCAAATACCTTGAGGCCAACTTTAGTTATATAGTATTATGAACACACACACACACACACACACACACACACACACACACTACACACACACTACACACATTACACATACACGCTACACACATTTAACTTTTATTTTAGGTTCAGGGGTACACATGCAGGTTTGATATATAGGTAAACTCACATCATGGGGGTCTGCTGTACAGATTATTTTGTTACCCAGGCACTAAACCTAGTACCCAATAGTTATTTTTTCTGTTCCTCTCTCTCTTCCCACCCTCCACCCTCCACCTGCCAATAGGCCCCAGTGTGTTGTTCCCCTCTTTGTGTCCATGTGTTCTCATCATTTAGTTTCCACTTACAAGTGAGAACATGCAGTATTTAGTTTTCTGTTCCTGCATTAGTTTGCTAAGGATGATGGCTTCCAGCTTCATCCATGTTCCTGTAAAGGCCATGATCTCATTCTTTTTTATGGCTGTGTGGTATTCCATGGTGCCTATGCACCACATTTTCTTTATTCAGTCTACCACTGATGAGCATTTTAGGTTGATTCCATGTCTGTCTTTGCTATTGTGAATAGTGCTGCAATGAACATATGTGTGCATATGTCTTTGCAGTAGAATGATTTATATTTCTTTGGGTATGTACCCAGTGATGGGATTGTTGGGTTAAATGGTAGTTCTGTTTTTAGGTCTTTGAGGAAGCACCACACTGCTTTCCACAGTGGCTGCACTAATTTACACTCTCATCGACTGTGTATAAGCATTTCCTTTTCTCTGCAACCTTGTTAGGGTCTAACATGTATACACACACAAACATATATATATATTATATACCATAATATATCATAGAAGCTTATGGTAAATAAATCCTAATAACAGTATTCACCATTTGCTAAATTGTAGTAACAGTATTCTTCATTGGCTCAACTGTAATACTTATTCTTATCTCAATCTGTCCCACATCAGAAACAAATAAAAACAAAATTCTCAAAATGTTACTAAAGATTTAGAGGAGCTAAAACTTAATCCACAAAATAAATTTTAGTCCACTTAGTAAATTCTTAATGCTTATATTGATATTTGCATTAATACAATGTATCAATGTTTGGCAATCATCTTCCTTCCCTAAATGGCTGCATGCTGCTAATGAGTTTGATTTTTAAAAATCCTTTTCATGTATTTCTTTTCTGAGTCTCACTCTGTCACCCTAGCTGGAGTGCAGTGGCACAATCTTGGCTCACTGCAACTTCCACCTCCTGAGTTCAAGTGATTTTTCTGCCTCAGCCTTTCCAGTAGCAGGGATTACAGGTGCATGCCACCACATGTGGCTAGTGTTTGTGTTTTTAGTAGAAACGGGGTTTCACCATGTTGGCCAGGCTGGTCTTGAACTCCTGACCTGAAGTGATCTGTCCAACTCGGCCTCCCGAAGTGCTAGGATTACAGGTGTGAGCCACCATGTCCGGCCTCAACACTTACTTCTGAATGTCAGCCACTGAACTAGACTAATCCTCGATTTTCAAGATCATATTCCTGCCAAATTTCAAGTGTGCAATTAGTTAAAAACTTGTGGAACTGAGTGGGGAGTTGTATGTTTCTAACTGAAGCTTCTTCCTGTATGATCTTGAACAAATCATTTAATCTTTTTTTCCCTTTCAGTTTCTGCATCATAGAAAGTAAGAGATAAAATACTTAATTCTTTTTGCTGAAGAAAGGATTAAACTGGATACTGCGTGCTGAAAATACTTTGTAAAATATACTGTTCAAAAAACAGTGTATTACATGTTAATAAAGTTCTCCAGAATTCTTTCAAAAGAAAAAAAATGTTTATTATTATCTTTAGCATTCCTCCCCCCCCCAAAAAAAAGGAAAAAAAGAATGTATTAGAATATACTTAGAAGTCCAAAAAAACATTATTTCCAATTGTATGATCTGACCATTGATTGTTATAAAATGCATGCACATACAGGCACTTGTGTTCCTTAAATATGTGCCGCACGTATAACTGAAATAGGTAGGCTGGGAATGTTTAAGAGGGCATTTCTTCCACCTCAATAAAAATCTATTAGGAAAATATGTTCTAGCCTAGATCTTTATTTTTCCTTGATAGGTTTTCTATTCGTTTACTTCCAACTCGTCTGAGTCTAACTATAACTGAAAATTTGTATTTTTAGTTCCCAGGTTCCAGGGTGAAATGTTCTCTCCTTCCTACATCTCTCTAAATGGCTACCTCCAAAATCAAGGCAGCTCCTGCCTCCAAATGTGCTATTGAAAAATACAGAACTATTTTTCAAAGCCATTTGCTCTGCTCTATTTGCCTTAGGTCAGGTCCTCACTGCTTTTTGCCTGTATTAAAATAGCCTCTAAATTGTCTTCCTTCCTCCAGTCCAATCTATTCTTTCTGATGCAACTAGAATAATCTTCCCTTTTTTACTTTGTAATCTAAAAAAATTCAAGTAAACATTTCTATATAGCTTATTATTTTGAAAATGCAGTCATGTCCTCTTCCTCAGAAACATGACTCTCAATTCTTAGAGTTGATTCTTCTAGCATTGAAACCTCCATTATTGTTAATAACATGCTTATAATTTCACTTGCTTGTTCCATTTTAGGCATTATCTACTGATGTCTCACAATGGAGGATGAAGATTTACTTTCTCTCATCAATAAAAATGTTGGATAATAATTTTTGTGAGTACATAATTCCAGGTTGAAAATTAAAGGCAATGTTCCACTGTATTCTGGTTTCCAATGTCAGTGTGAAGAAATCCAAAGCTGCCGTGATTTGTAGTCCTTTGTACATAATTTGCTTTTATTGTGGAAATAATGTTTATAAACATCACAGTGAAGTGTTTCACTCTATTTTCATCTACTTGTCAAGTGTTTGGTGAGGCCTCTTAATCAGAAAATTTGTGTATTTCAATTCCTGGGATATTTTCTTCAATTATTTTTTTCTAAGATGTCCTCATCTAATTTTCTCTTCTCTCTTTTTTTTTCCTCCTTGAACTCCTATTATTGAAATGTTGAGCTTCCCTGGCTGTTTATGCTTTTTTCCCCTTTACTATGTTTTGTTTTCTATTTATTAATTTTTGCTCTTTTGGGAAAAATTCCTTAACTTTACCACCCAGTGTTAAGAATGTGTTCCATCTGTGATTTTTAAAATTTGAAGCAATGTCTTATTAATTCTTCCATTAATATACTTTTCCACAACTAAAAGTGACAGATAATTAAGTATAAGTTTACTTTGATTTGTATAGATTGCTTGGTTGTGTTTTTACAAGGACTGAAGCACTCTTTTTTTTTTTAAATATATACTTTAAGATCTGAGATACATGTGCAGAACGTGCAGGTCTGTTACAGGTATACACGTGCCATGGTGGTTTGCTGCACCTATCAACCCGTCATCTACATTAGGTATTTATGATTTAAGAAATTATTTTATGTTAAAGTAAAAATTGTCCTAGTCTCTTGAATTTATCTAACATCAGGTCTGAGGGCTTTTCAGATATATCAATGTTAAGTTTCATTATCTAAAGATAACAAGTCCTAGGAAACACTGATTTCCAATATTATCTATAAATGCAATATAGAGACAATACTGCCATAGTGCATTTAAGTCTAGAAAGACCCATGTTTGTGGCAAATTTTAACAAACAGACCTATCCTCTGTTTTCTTATTTATCCAAATGTCTAGGATACAGGTGTAAGAAAAACATTTGATTCTTTCTACATCAAGCAGAACATCCTTGGAATTTCTAGCCTGGATTCCCTATGCTAACAGAATGTTCAGAAGGCATTCAGGCCAGTGAAGTTACTATCACAACAAAGAGGAGCACATTTCAAAAAAGAGAGCCAAATCAAGAACAAACTTCCATTCACAATTGCCACAAAGAGAATAAAATACCTAGGAATACAACTAACAAGGAATGTAAAGGACCTCTTCAAGGAGAACTACAAGCCTCTGCTCAACGAAATAAGAGAGGACACAAACAGATGGAGAAACATTCCATGTTCATGGTTAGGAAGAATCAATGTCGTGAAAATGGCCATACTGCCCAAAGTAATTTACAGGTTCAATGCTATCCCCATCAAGCTACCAATGACCTTCTTCGCAGAACTGGAAAAAACCACCTTAAACTTCATATGGAACCAAAAGAGAGCCCGCATAGCCAAGTCAATTCTAAGCAAAAAGAACAAAGCGGGGGGCATCACACTACCGGACTTCAAACTATACTACAAGGCTACAGTAATCAAAACAGCATGGTACTGGTACCAAAACAGAGATATAGACCAATGGAACAGAACAGAGGTCTCGGAGGCAACACAACATATCTACAACCATCTGATCTTTGACAAACCAGACAAAAACAAGCAATGGGGAAAGGATTCCCTGTTCAATAAATGGTGTTGGGAAAGCTGGCTAGCCATGTGCAGAAAGCAGAAACTGGACCCCTTCCTGACACCTTACACTAAAATTAACTCCAGATGGATTAAAGACTTAAACATAAGACCTAACACCATAAAAACCCTAGAAGAACATCTAGGCAAAACCATTCAGGACATAGGTGTAGGCAAGGACTTCATGACCAAAACACCAAAAGCATTGACAACAAAAGCCAAAATAGACAAATGGGACCTAATCAAACTCCACAGCTTCTGCACAGCAAAAGAAACAATCATTAGAGTGAATCGGCAACCAACAGATTGGGAAAAAATTTTTGCAGTTTACCCATCTGACAAAGGGCTGATATCCAAAATTTACAAAGAACTAAAGCAGATTTACAAGAAAAAAACTAACAAGCCCATTCAAAAGTGGGCAAAGGATATGAACAGACACTTTACAAAAGAAGACATACGTGAGGCCAACAAACATATGAAAAAGAGAAATGCAAATCAAAACTACATTGAGATACCATCTCACGCCGGTAAAAATGGCGAACATTAAAAAATCTGGAGACAGCAGATGCTGGAGAGGATGTGGAGAAGTAGGAACACTTTTACACTGTTGGTGGGAGTGTAAATTAGTTCAACCATTGTGGAAGACAGTGTGGCGATTCCTCAAGGACATAGAAATAGAAATTCCATTTGACCCAGCAATCCCATTACTGGGTATATATCCAAAGGATTACAAATCGTTCTACTATAAGGACACGTGTACACGAATGTTCATTGCAGCACTGTTTACAATAGCAAGGACCTGGAACCAACCCAAATGCCCATCGACGATAGACTGGATAGGGAAAATGTGGCACATATACACCATGGAATACTATGCAGCCATCAAAAACGATGAGTTTGGGTCCTTTGTGGGGACATGGATGAACCTGGAAACCATCATTCTCAGCAAACTGACAGAGGAGCAGAAGATCAAACACCGCATGTTCTCACTCATAGGCGGGTGTTGAACGATGAGAGCACATGGACAAAGGGAGGGGAGCACTACACACTGGGGTCAGTTGGGGGGAAATAGGGGAGGGACGGTGGGGGGTGGGGAGCTGGGGGGGATAGCAGGGGGGGGGATAGCAGGGGGAGAAATGCCAGATGTAAGTGATGGGGAGGAAGGCAGCAAATCACACTGCCAGGTGTGTTCCTATGCAACAATTTTGCATGTTCTTCACATGTACCCCAAAACCTAAAACACAATAAAATAAATAAATGAAAAAAAAAAAAAGAAATGCATTATTTGCTAATAACTGATACTTAGTAACAAAATAAAAACCATAAAATAAAGAGGTTGTCATTTACACTTCCATAATATAGACAGGTACTGTGAAACTGTTCATTATTTTGTTCTCCCCAGTCAGTCTGACCCTCAGTGCTTCAATCAGTTTAGATTTAACTCATTACTCTTGAAATGATCACATTTCCACCATTTTTACTCTTCTCTATATACAGTGACAAAATCGTTTAAACTAAGCAGGTTTACAGAAAAGTGATCTAATTTTCAGATTGTTTGGAATTCCTCCCATTCCTTTTCTCTCTCAAGTCTTATTTGCTGTGAAACACCACAAGTTTTGGTTTCATCCACATAGACCAGTCTGTGACTGTCAACAAACTATTTCCACATCTTGCCTTTATTCTATCCTAACTGACGCACATTTCTGGTTCCCATTTCTCTCTCAGGTCTGTGGATATTACTAGTGTTTTCCTTCTTTACAGTTTTTGCCTTAAATGAAAATTCCATCGATTAGTATTACAAGGACGATTCAATTTTTACAAACTCAATTCTGCTTCTCTGCTGCACCACTTCATCCATGCTTTACATTTTCTCATGTTCTTGTGGGTGTGAAAACTGCTGCTTAATAAATGATTCTAATAATTTTTCTTCTTCATTAAACATAATTCAAACTTTCTTTTTCCTACTCTAATCACAGATTTACCTTTTCAGTGTCACCCAAACTTTTTTTATTCCATGCCCCTAATGGTTTCTGATACTTATATTATTATAAACTAATTATTTCCAACACAGAAAAAGCTAAAGAAAAATAAATATGAAAAAGAAATGGGACAAACAGCCAGCAGGTTAGGAAGAAATATTCTGGAATTCTTCTTGCTCTCACTTTTCAAAAAGCATCTATTACTGTATTTTATAATAATGCTGTTGAAACATTTCTGAAAGATGAACACGATATAACTGTGATCGTATTTAGATAACTAATTTATATTATTTAAAGCAAATGTATACCATGGCATTTTAGAATTTGAGAAACCTGGGTATTTCTGTATTTTCCAGTAATGAAATATAACCTTACTGAATTTTCAATGAAGAAAAACATCCACAGTCATAATATTCTAACATGAATAGTATTAGTATTTTGGTGTACTGTCTTCTAATTTCTTTCCTATACTTTTTTGTTTGTTTTGGCTTTTGTAATACCTGTAATTATAGTGCACAGATCGTTTTTATTCTGCTTTCAAAATGTAGAGTAGTCCCTTCTTATCCATGGGTGATACATTCCAAGATCCCCAATGGATGTCTAAAGCTGTGGATAGTACCAAACCCTATATATACTGTATCTTTTCCTATATGTATATACCTACAATGAAGTTTAATTTATAAACTAGGCACAGTAAGAAATCAACAATAACCAATAATATAATATAACAATTATAACAACATATAATGCTGTATGAATGTGAGCATATATATAACAATTATAAACATTATGTGGATGTGGTCTCTCTCTGTCTCTCTCAAAACATCTTATTGTATTGTATCTCAGGTAACTGAAATGAGAACAGAAACCACAATGGAGGGGAGATTATTGCATTTATATATTAAGCATTTACTTACATTGCTACATTCGTCAAAAAAAAATTTTAAACATTCTGTTTGTATATTAGTTAAAAAAATATAAGTACCAGGCCAAAAAAACAAGTTCAAACAGTAAAAAAAAAAAGAATAAATTGGAAAATAAGCCTCTTTCTCATTCTATTCCCACAATTCCCCTTCAGAGGCAACAGCTCTTTGAAGCTTTCTGAGTATCCTTTCAGAAATGGTTTTGTGTGGGCAGAAGCTGACACGTAGAAATAAGCTCTGTCCCCTGTCCACATGTCCATACTGAAGCAGATTATACATGCTGCTCTTTTTTCACTTAATATATTTTTGAGAATTTGCTATCTCAGCACTTATCAAGCATCTTCATTCTTTTCAAAGATTTCATAGTATTTTATTGTGTAGAGCCATTACTTCTTAACCCACTGGTTGACAGTTAAGACTGTGCTTAGCCTTCTACTCTTACAGAGCTACATACAGCGTGCATCCTTGTATGTACATCTTTGCTAACATGTGGAATATATCTGCAGGAAGTCACAGTAAGAAATTTCTCGGGTGATTTAACACTTTTCTAGATTTTGCCAAACTGTCCTTCAAAGAAGTTGCACTTATTCATAACAACGCATGAAAGTGCCTCAAAACCACTACTTGCAAAAACTACCATAGGAATTTTTCAGTCAAATACCGCAAAGCTTTAAGGATTCTAACATGCCTACATCATTTTCTCAACTTTAGCTAAATATGCAAACATTGCATTTTGTTGAAATATATAAACCATGAAAACCAAGTTTCCCCTCTCCAGGACTTAGAAGGGTGACTGTTTATGGGAAGTCCCACCAACAAACTGAAACAGGAAAAGGAGTCTGTTGTAAGAGACAGCGCTGCTGCCCAGCATCACCAAAAGGAAGTATTAGTGCTCATGCAGCAAGACCCCTTCGTTTCTATCAATGTTTTCTTGCTATGAAAATGAAAACAAATTGATTTCCTAATTGAAAAAGTCAAACCAGATAACATAGTAAGAGAAAAAACTGTTACATATTTGAAATAGCAGCCTTTTAAAAATCGTTTTCTTTTTAAAACATTATATAGTTTTAAGATGATTTTATAGTGTAAAAATCATGCTCCTTTATCTAAGATGAAATGGTGTCTTGACTGAGGTGCTACCAGCTGAGGATATGTGAACCCAATTAACCCAATTTTTAACTTGTCCATACTAAGTGGTTTATTTTAGATGTACACTGCTCCCTAAGTCCTTTAGGGTACAACATGGAAAAACCATAAACAGGCTATAAAGGTCATGACATTAATTTTGCTGTCATTATCATACCTTCAGAAGGCATTCAAAACTAAAAAAGTCTGATCCTCTGGGAAGGAAGGCAAATCTGAAACTAATTACGGTAGTTATTATTGTAATACTATTAAATTAAACATTGTGACCCAAGCTAAATTTATTTTGGTACATTTTGTTAATGAATAAAACTACTCAAATAATAGTGTACTGTTGTACACAGTAAAATGGTACATCAGAGGACTAGAACAAAGTAACCACTCAAAAACCTGAATTTTCATTAACCTAGAGCTTAAGTGGAACGTTCCATGTATTAATAAACATCTCTGGACTCTTTGCAGAAAATACTCTATTTGTTACACAGGTTTATTTAACAAGTAAAAACTTCACATGGGTAGAATAACCATTACTATTTATTTAAACCCAAAAGAAAATATAGAGGGAAAATATCTCAGTAGCTTCTTTTTCTGAATAAGTTTTTTTTAAAATATATTTTTTATTGTACTTTAGTTCTGGGGTACATGTGCAGATCATGCAGGATTGTTGCATAGGCATATGCATGGCAATGTGGTTTGCTGCCTCCATCCCCCTGTCACCTATATCTGGCATTTTTCCCCATGTTATCCCTCTCCAACCTCCCTATCCACCGCTGTCCCTCCCCTATTCCCCCCACAACAGACCCCAGTGTGTGATGCTCCCCTCCCTGTGTCCATGTGCTCTCATTGTTCAACACCTGCCTATGAGTGAGAACATGTGGTGTTTGATTTTCTGTTCTTGTGTCAGTTTGCTGAGAATTATGGTTTCCAGATTCATCCATGTCCCTACAAAGGACACGAACTCATTGTTTTTTATGGCTGCATAGTATTCCATGGTGTATATGTGCCACATTTTCCTTATCCACTCTATCATCAATGGGCATTTAGGTTGGTTCCAGGTCTTTGCTATTGTAAACAGTGCTGCAGTGAACATATGTGCGCATGTGTCTTTATAATAGAATGATTTATAATCCTTTGGGTATATACCCAGTAATGGGATTGTTGGGTCAAATGGAATTTCTATTTCTAGGTCCTTGAGGAATTGCCACACTGTCTTCCACAATGGTTGAACTAATGTACACTCCATCAACAGTGCAAAAGTGTTCCTATTTCTCCACATCCTCTCCAGCATCTCTTGTCTCCAGACTTTTTAATGATCACTATTCTAACTGGCGTGAGATGGTATCTCAATGTGGCTTTGATTTGCATTTCTCTAATGATCAGTGATGATGAGAGTTTTTTCATGTTTGTTGGCCTCATATATGTGTTCTTTTGAAAAGTGTCTGTTTATGTTCTTCGCCCACTTTTTAATGGGTTTGTTTGTTTTCTTGTAAATCTGTTCATTCTTTGTAGATTCTGGATATTAGCCCTTTGTCAGATGGATAGATAGCAAAAATTTTTTCCCATTCTATTGGTTGCTGGTTCACTCTAATGATTGTTTCTTTTGCTGTCCAGAACCTCTGGAGTTTAATTAGATCCCATTTGTCTATTTTGGCTTTTGTTGCCAATGCTTTTGGTGTTTTAGTCGCGAAGTCCTTGCCTATACCTATGTCCTGAATGGTTTTGCCTAGGTTTTCTTCTAGGGTTTTTATGGTGTTAGGTCTTATATGTTTCAGTCTTTAATCCACCTGGAGTTAATTTTAGTGTAAGGTATCAGGAAGGGGTCTAGTTTCTGCTTTCTGCACATGGCTAGCCAGTTTTCCCAACACCATTTATTAAACAGGGAATCCTTTCCTCATTGCTTGTTTTTGTCAGGTTTGTCAAAGATCAGATGGCTGTAGATGTGTGGCATTGCCTCTCACGCCTCTGTTCTGTTCCATTGGTCTATATCTCTGTTTTGGTACCAGTATCATGCTGTTTTGATTACTATAGCCTTGTAGTATAGTTTGAGTCAGGTAGCATGATACCTCCAGCTTTGTTCTTTTTGCTTAGGATTGTCTTGGCTATGTGGGCTCTCTTTTGGTTCCATATGAAGTTTAAGGTCATTTTTTTCCAGTTCTGTGAAGAGGGCCATAAGTAGCTTGATGGGGATAGCGATGAATCTATAAATTACTTTAGGCGGTATGACCATTTTCACAATATTGATTCTTCCTAACCATGAGCATGGAATGTTTTTCCATCTGTTTGTGTCCCCTGTTATTTCCTTGAGCAGTGGTTCGTAGTTCTCCTTGAAGAAGTCCTTCACATCCTTTCTTAGTTGTATTCCTAGGTATTTTATTCTCTTTGTAGCAATTGTGAATGGCAGTTTGCTCTTGATTTGGCTCTCTTTTAGTCTGTTATTGGGGTATGGGAATGTTTGTGGTTTCTGCACATTGATTTTATATCCTGAGACTTTGCTGAAGTTGTTTATCAGTTTCAGGAGGCTTTGGGCTGAGACAATGGGGTCTTCTAAATATACAATCATGTCGTCTGCAAATAGAGACAATTTGACTTTCTCCTTTCCTAAATGAATACCCTGTATTTCTTTTTCTTGCCTAATTGCTCTGCCTAGAACTTCCAATACTATATTGAATAGGAGTGGTGAGAGAGGGCATCCTTGTCTAGTGCCAGATTTCAAAGGGAATGCTTCCAGTTTTTGCCCATTCAGTATGATATTGGCTATAGGTTTGTCATAAACAGCTTTTATTATTTTGAGATATATTCCATTGATACCTAGTTTTTTGAGAGTTTTTAGCATAAAGCACTGCTGAATTTTGTCGAAGGCTTTTTTTGCATCTATTGATGCAATTTTGTCGAAGACTTGTGTGTGTTGAACTAGCTTTGCATCTCCGGGATGAACGTGCCTGATCTTGTCTGAGTACGTTTTTAAGAATCAAACTGCTTTAGGTGTTTGGAGGACAAGACAGTCCAGAGGCAAAAACTAAGCTTAATAATTTCATTCCAGTTCAGGTTCCTACCACCTTACCAACACCTGGCCTGAGCACCATGTAGGAGAGGAAGCCGCAGACCCAGCACCTAGGAAGTATTTAATGTATGTGTTCTCTAGTGCCTTAAAACCAGAATCACAGTCACACAGACTCTGGTGGGCTCATTTTAATCCTTGCAAATGCTGGAGGACAGCGATGGCTGCTGAGGATAGTGAATGAGTCTGGGCGGGTAGGGAAGAAAAATTAGGCAAGGAGAAGAACTATCGAAATCTGTGTAGGACTAATGAGCAAGAGAAAGAAGAGTAAGTAGCAATCACAAAAGAATGAAAAAGGAAGAAAAAAGGAACAATGACAACATTATTATACAAGAAGATGTAGCATTTGAAGAAAAGTCACTTAAATTCCAGTTTCTTTAAATATCTCAGAAGATACAGAAAACCACTCAAACACTAGTTCACATACTCTTGCAGTTAGAAAAGATACTTATAGTATTTTTTTGTACACTGATGATGCTCTTGATAGTCAATAACTACTAATTGGTATAAGCGGCCATGCTGCTGGTCAACTACAATAGTTTATTAAAATTTAGGTTGAGATAAAAGTTAAATATTTGAAGAACATCTTTATTTCTCTAAATCTGAAAGTGAACCTTAGCACACAAATGTCTAATTTGTCCCTGTTTAGAGGTATTAGCTGACTATGAGGAATTACCACATAGGAAAGGTGAGAAGAATAAGAACGTAGAAGGCCCTAAAGGACCATCTTTTTCCTGCGAGGATCTGTTAAACGGTTTAATTGTGGCTATTCAAGGCTTCCAATTAAAGGATGCAACCAGGAGCGCTTTCTTCTTCCTTTGTTTTCCTATATTTGACCACGTTCCCACAGTCTGTCTCTAGACCCACACCTCAAACTGCATTTCGCACTTCAAATGTGTACATTTTCACAGTCGCTGATGGAACAACACTTCAAGTTAGGGCATGCTGGTGCCGCCTCACCAGCCAAGAGTTCACTTTTGGGAGGTAGCCATCTTTGTCTTTGCAAAAGTTATTGTATAATTATTTAAATATTTCATTACATTTTGTTCTTATTTTAGAAAAATTAATTTGGGTGTTTGGAGATGAAATGATTAAAAGTAAATGTGACTGAGATGATACCAAAAACATGGACGGCAAAGGTAAAAATAGATAAACTGGACTATATCAAAATTTAAAACTTCCTTGTATCAATGAATACAATCAACAGAGTGAAAGGGCAACTTATAGAATAGAAGAAAATATTTGCAAATAATTATCTGACAAGTGATTAACATTCAGAATATACAAAGAACTCTTAGGACTCAACAAAAACCAAATAACCCAACTTAAACATAAGCGAAGGATTTATATAGACATTTCTCTAAAGATGATGTACAAGTGGCCAACAAGCATATTAAAAGATGTACAACAGGCCGGGCGCGGTGGCTCAAGCCTGTAATCCCAGCACTGTGGGAGGCCGAGGCGGGTGGATCACGAGGTCAAGAGATCGAGACCATCCTGGTCAACATGGTGAAACCCCG
>NW_016107407.1:5743010-5751362 GCF_001604975.1 Cebus imitator | reverse complement strand
AAAAAAAAAAGATGTACAACATCACTAATTAGAAAAATGCAAATCAAAATCACAATGAGATATCACCTCACACTCATTAGGATGGCTACTATTAAAAAAAAACCTCAGAAAATAACAAATGTTGGTGAGGATATGGAGAAACTGAAACTCGTTTACCAATGGAAATGTAAAATGGTACAGAAACTATGGAATACTGTACAGCAGTACCTCAAAAATTTAAAAATAGAATTATCATATGGTCTAGGAATTCCACATCAGTGTGAATATCAAAAAGAACTGAAAGCAAGATCTCAAAGAGACATATGCACATCCTTGCTCATAGCAGCATTTTTCATGGTAGCCAAGAGGTGAAGCAACTCAACTGCCCAGTAACAGATAAATGGATAAACAAAATGTGATATATACATACAACAGAATATTACTCAACTTTAAAAAGAAAGGAAGTTCTGACACATGCTCAATATGTGTGAACCTTGAGGAGACTGTGTTAAATGAAACAGCCAGTCAGAAAAGGGCAAAGATTGTATGATTCTGCATATATCAGGTATCTAAAGTAATGAAATTCAAAGACAGCAGAATGGTGGCTTCCAGGGGCTAGAGGGATGTGGTGGGGGGCGGGGGGAGGGATGGGCAGGAAGAGAAGAAACTAGTGAGAAATAGGGAGCTGTTTGAAGGGTACACGGTTCCAGTTTTACAAGATGAAAAATTCTAGAGTTTGGCTGCACAACAATGTGAATGTAATTAACACTACTGAACTGCATACTTAAAAAGGGTTAAGAAGGTAAATTTTATGTTATGTGTTTTTTACCATAATAAAAAAAGTAAATGTGATCATAGTGGTGATATGAAGAACAGGTCTTGTAAACAATAAACATTTAGGCAAAAATGGCAATCAGGATATTTTATGTGGCAAGTCTTTAACTTTACGGGGTGCATACTTGACTTAAGCCAGGCATGTGCTGAATTGCAAAGAAAAATGATAAAACTAAAGAATATTTACAATATTTATACTAGACATGCATCCATGTCAGAAAGAATGACATATTCTTCTTCAATTGTATAATGTTTTACCAGTTCTCCGGGAAAGGAATATCTTCTTAACATATGTCTTTTTGTTTATTTTACTTTTACACACTGTATATCTGGATAGTTTTTGAAAAACATATCTTACACAAAAGTAAATACTGCCTATAAAAAGGAAGTACTAGCCTAGGGCTCTTCAGACCATAAGATATCATCAACACAGCCACTCTGAAGATTGGATCTGGTTAATTTCTTTCTATATTTCCTCCAACACTATCCCCCCATGTTCTCTGGTGAGTTTATCAGAAAGGCAGGGGGTTTCCAGGTAATCTTGTTCATAAGGCTACCTTAGTATTAGCTTCTGACGAAAGATCCAGTGTTATAGAACAAGTCTTTCAATGAATACCATCTTCTCAGCTCCAGATTCGTCCCGGCAGAGTAGATTCCCTACCCGCCTTAAATCTATCACCACCCAGCCACCTGTACTCCCCAGGCTCTTGCATTAACAGTCTAGCTGAGAAAGGCACGTTAGCCCAGTGGTTCCAGATTACAATCATCAGATGAAAATACAGCAACACGGAGATGAGCAGTAAAGCCCTAAATTAGCTTTGAGATTAAAGCAGCAAGGTCATTTCCTCCTGGGCTCTTCAAGACCCGGGTCTGTACTCTCAACACTGACAGTGAGACAAGGAGACAAGGATGAGGACATGTAGGGGCAGTGCTCTGCGGCATACAGGGCCTTGTGGGGTTGCTCCTGAAACAGTTACTTTAAGGATCTAAACTGCTGACAGATTTCTCACCTCTAGACTGTATCCTCTAACAACAATCACACAGCATTAAACTTGAAACGGAAATACAACGTATGGGAAATCAGTTATCATTCTGGTATACAATCTTAAATGCAATTAAGTATGATATTAAATATAATATTACAAAATCAATTGGATGCTGCTATAAATTCACTGAACATTTGGTTTCCCATGAGTGGTTAGTTTGAGGGGTTAATTTTAGCGTAAGTAAAGGCATATAAAAATAACAGGATGATTTCAAGAGGTAAAAAATTGCTAAGGGTGGTAGCATCTAGAAAAGGAAGAATTGGAAAGAAAAATGACTTTCTACTGTATACTTTTTTTGTAAAACTTTTGAATTTAAGAATACAACTTAAAACAGCAGTATCAACAATAAGAACAAGAATAAAGTAGATCTAGGGAGACAGGTGGTTCTCAGTCAACACTGCCAGGGAAAGATGTCCATAACATCATCTTAAGTGAAGTAAGCTGTGGACAGTAAGTATATTCTGATCTCATTTGCCTTTAAAGGAAAAAAAAAAGTTGTGTTCTCACAGAGAGACATCAAATTACCAACAGCGGTTACTTTTGGGGCTTAACTTGGTGGCACTTCCACCTTTAATTGGATATATACATGTATGTGTGTGCATATATGTACACATATATAACTATATTGTATATATTCAACTACATAATATGTATGTAACTACATAACCATCTATTTTTATGCTAAAAAATAACCGTTCTAAAAGGGGGGAACGTCTAGTTAGAATCCACTTTAAAAACATATTTCTGTTTAAGAAGAACAGATATCTTATTTTCAAGTAGTGCTTTTTTCACTTTTTGTATTTTCCGCATTCCAATTTCATGGTACCATTAACTCAATACATACAAAATCAAATGTGTAAAGTGCATCCATCAATCATCCAATATGGCAATTTAGTCGGTTGTGTCTGTATCAATAAGAGGGACACCATATGTAATTTCTTAACATTTTCATTCAATACTTTTTCTAAACTAAAAATAACTTCAACTTAGTAACAGATCTTTAGTTAAGGATGAATTCTCAAAATCATCATAAATAAAAAAAAATCCAAAGAATAATCTCTGCTTTCTTCAGATTAGTGAAGGTCCTGTTATTCTATATTCTCTTTGCACAATTTAATTCTCCTTTCCCAACACTCACCATACTTATATTAGCTTAACATCTAGCTGCCTCACCTCTGAAAACTCTACAAGGGCAGAGTGCAAGTCTGTCACATTATTAGCTTCAGGACCTTGGACGGAAGTCTTTCAAAAATATTTGATGAATTAACTTTGAATGATATAAATCTTTAAAAAAAAAAAAAAAAAGGAGTTACAAGCTTTTGCAGATATTCAAGGGAGAGAATATGCTAAATAAAGATTATATAACTAACCAAAGAAAAAGGATCCACATCACAGTTAAAAACAGCACACAGATAGAATAAAAGGTTATTTGCCTAAATGATTGCTATGACAAAATTCAAGCACATGCTCTCCAAGTACAGCTGCTAAAAGCCTCCAGAGTTTGTCTACCTTGTAAATATCAGGCTTTCCGTCACAAAAGCAAAGGCTTTAAAGAAATAACTACAGGTAACTTCCAAAATGGGATTATAATACTATACTCTTCAGGTACATTATCACTGAAAAATTCATCTTATTAATAGGTTGTTTCAGAATTCATTACATTTCAATAATCTTTTTAAAAAGAAATAAGGAATAGCAAATGTATTGAACGTACTCCACCAAAATGGCCCAAACAGCAAAGAAAACCACCCCTACCAATAACCATAACTGAATTAACCTCTTAATTTTCAGGTGGGAGTTAGAGAGCTATTTTATTGGTATAACAGTAGCAGCAACTAACATTTATTTTGAGATTACTAAGGCCCCCAACAGTGTTCTAGGCATTTTCAATATGTGCTAATTTATTTAATTCTCACCACAGCCTTGGGATGGATGTTTTATGACCCCCATTTTACACACAAGAAAATTCAGGCACAGAGAAGTTAAGCAACTTATTTAAGCTCACCAGCCAGTAAAATGTGGAGCTGAGGTTTGAAGACAGGTACTGGGTTCTGTCCTCAGTATTCTCAGAAATTAAAATGCACAACAGAGTAAGTACACACAGAAAACAATGATAGTTAATGCTCATCAAGAGCTAATCTTTAGATTGTCTATACTCCAGAAAGAAAAATGGAAACTTGATTTAAACAGATGTGAACGTCAGTACTCTCATGGAAAAATTAGGAACAGTAGTCCATGATTCCTTCCTGTGTATGTTGCTTCATGAGAACAAATGTTAGTGGAAATACCCCAGGAGAAAAACGCAAAAGGCAGGTCACTATGATTTTCTCTAAATGACTGTCCTGATTCTCCTCTTACAATTTGCCTCCAGCTTTGCTGTATTTGGCATTTATAGGTTTATAATATTTGCCCATTACTGATATATTAGCAATAAACAGCAATAATCAGGAAGTTGCCTTTCTTATAACAGTTATAACTGAAATCACAACCCATTTGCACACTCTTTTCCTCATAAGGCCTTTACTGGTCAGTTGGTTCTGTGTGCTGGCATCCAAAATGCAAGTAGATGCCTAGTAACTAACTCTTCAGGGATCATATGAAAACATTTTTAGAAAAAATTAAAATTTATTTCAGCGTAGTGTTAAATTGCTAATGTGGCTTTTAGAAGTTATAAGAAAACACCATCACTTCCACATAACTGGAGAATAAAAGCATCACCAAAGAACTTGACATTTTAAGACTTTGGCTGGCCAAGGAAATAAGAAATTGCTAAAACTAAGTTCAGTCCAGATATTTCTCATTGGAAGTTAGTTACTTGCCAGAAAATTATTCAGAGTCTATTTTCATTACTTACATAAAAATGAAGACACTCACATGACAGATGATCCCTACAGCACTGGGCGAAGATCAGCAAGGCCAAACACATTAGAAGAAGACACAGGAGACAGACTAGGACAACAGAGACTCCAGAGCAAGATTCATCTGGCAAATCAAAAAAACTGTCTAATTTTCCAAAATTTGTACTCTCCCCAAATATTTGCTATCAGCAAATCACCTAATTCTGTAGTATACATGACTGCCTTGGTAAGAAGAGGTACGTGCCAACAGAAAATAATCCATTCATTTTACTTCAACTTGTTCATAACAAAGTGTATCATGAAGGAAAATCTCTGGCTTAGAAATAGCCCTCCAAATCATTCACTTTCCAAAGTCCAGTGGCTGGGAGCCATGCCTTACACCTCTGTCCCTTGCTTCCCTATCTCGGCTTTCACCAAATAGTGTCCATTTTATCTTCTAAAAAGGCTTTGGATGTGTCCCCTTTTCCTTGTTTCCACTGCCAACCGTCCGGTGCAAGTTGCTCTATCAGTCCTTGCCTAGACCATGAGTACTCTTCACTGGTCCCTCCCACTTCCACTCCTGCCCCTTTTCTAACTGACACAGCTACAGTGACGTTTTCAAAACACAAATTAGAACGTGTCTCCCCAGACTGAAAAGCTTCCAAAGTGGTAACACACTGATGAGGTTTTGCAGTCAGGTCTGGACCTTCTCGGCCCCATCATTTTCTTTGTCTCAGCCACGCTGACCTTCCTTCCATTTCCTGAACACCCTGTGACTCTCTGGACAGAGTCTTTACACATGCTGCCCACCCCCAACCCCTTCCTGTAATCCCTCTTTTCTAATGCCATTTTTGCCTTGATAACTTGGATTCATCCTTCGGATCTCAAGGCAAAATCATCTCCTTAAGATAACTGTCCCTGACCTAGGTTCAAATATCCCTGTTAATAGTCTTAGTGGCCCCCGTATCTCTCCCTGATGGTACTTACCACCATTGCAATGCCTCATCCTCCTAACAGACAAGAAGCTCTAGAGGGTAGGGTTCACATCCCTTTGTGTTCATATGGTACTAAGCATTTGGTACAGTAACAGACCACACAGGAGGAGCTATTTGTGAATATACTTCCCATACTGTAATATTTACCCCTTTACATTGTTACACACAGGAATAGAATAGGTTTTCAATATAAATACAGGCTGGGTCTTAGAATAACTCTATGTTTAACCTTTTGAGGATTTTCCAGATTGTTTTTCAGAGAAGTTTTCCATTTACATTCCCACCAGTAATGTATGGGGTTTCCAATGTCAACATATCCTAATACTTGTTTTTGTCTGTTTTTAAATTATAGCCATCCCAAAACGCATGAAGTGGTATCCCATTGTGGCTATTCCCTAATGACTAACAATGCTGAGTATCTTTTCATGTGCTCATTGGCAATTTGCAGATCTTCTTTGGAAAAATGTCTATTCAATTTCTTTGACCAGTTTTAATTGGGTTTTTATTGTTGAGTTGTAAGGGTTCTTTATATATGCTGCATACAAGTTCCTTATCAGATACATGATTTGCAAATATTTTCTCCCATTCTGTGGGCAGTCTTTTCACTTTCTTGATGGTAACCTTTGAAATACAAAAGTTTTTAATTTTAGTGTAGTCTAACTTACATAGTTTTCTTTTGTTTCTTATACTTCAGGTATCAATCTAAGAAAACCACTGCCTAACACAAGATTTCAGTCTATGTTTTCCTCTAAGAGTTTTATATTGTTTTTACCTTTTACATTTAGGTCTTTGAACCCTTTTGAAAAAGTTAATTTTTACATACTTTGTAAGGATATCTGGCTGTCCCAAGACTGCTGGCTGCAAAGATTATGGAATTGTCTTGGTACACTTTTTGAATATCAGTGTACCTATGGATGAAACAGTTTACGTTTAGACCCTTAATTCTATTCCATTGATCTGTATGTCTATTCTTATGCCAGTACCACACTGCTAATTATTATAGCTTTGTAATAAGTCTTGAAATTGAGAATGGGGAGTTTTCTAATTTTGCTTTTCTTTTTCAATACTACTTTGGCTATTATGGATTCCTTGCATTTCCATATGAATTTTAGGGTCAGCTTGTCAATTTCCACAAAAGGGGCAGCTGAAATTATCATAGAGACTGCACTGAAACTAAAAGAATTTGGGGTGTATTACCATTCTAACAATGTGAGTTTTCTAATTCAAAAACACAGATGTCTTTCCACTTATTAGGTCTTTAACTTTTCACAATATTTTTTAGTTTTTGGAGTGCAAGTCTTGCACTTCTTTTGCTTATTATGTAAATCCTTATTTCTGAGTATTCTATTTGATGCTACTGCAAATGTAATTGTTTTCTTAATTTTTCAGCTTTATTTCTTAATTTCCATAATGTTCATTAGTAATGTATATAAATACAATTGATCTTTATACTGATCTTATATTTTTTGACCTTGCTTAATTCACTTATTAGTTCTAATAGTGTTTTAGTGAATTCCTTAAGATTTTTTTTTACATATATGATGTCATCTACAAATAGAGAACATTTTACTTCTGCCTTTCCAATCTGGATGCTTTTCCTTTTCTTACCTAACCATCCTGCTTAGAACCTCCAGTATAATATTAAATAGAAACAGTAAGATAACACATTCTTGTTTTGTTCCTGATCTTAGAGGGCAAGCTTTCAGTTTTCCATCATTAAGTATGATGTTAGCTGTGTAGTTTTTGTAGATTCTCTTTATCAAGGTGAGGAAGTTCTCTTCTATTTCTAGTTTGTTGAGTATTTGTCTGATAAAAGGGACTTAGATTTTGTCAAATGCTTTTTCTGTGTCTATTAAGATATTCATGTGACTTCTGTTCTCTATTCCATTAATGTGATGTCAACACTGATTTTCGTATGTCAAACCAATCTTGCATTCCTGACATATATCCCATTTGGTCTTGGTTTTAATGCTTTTCATATGCACTAGATTTAATTTTCTAGTAGTTGAGAATTTTTACATCACAACTATAGACCAAAGATATTCATCTAGAGTTTTCTTGTGTTGTTGTTGTCTTGTCCATTTTATCAGGGTAATACACTGGCTCTACAGAATCAGTCAGGAAGTATTCTCTCCTCCTGTATTTTTTGGAGAAGTCTGTGAAGGATTGGTGTTAATTATTTTCAAAATTTTTGGTAGAATTCACACTGAGGACATTTGGGCCTGGGTTTTTGTGTGTGTGAGAGGAGAAATTTTTAAAACTGTAATTCAATAACTTAACTTCTTAGAGGTTCAGGTTTTCTCTGTCGTCTGGACTCCATTTTGGTAGTTTTTGTCTTTCTGGAATTTATCCCTTTCATCTAATTATTCTGAGTATTCCTTTAAAACCTTTTTTTATATTTCTGTAGAGTCAGAAGTGATAACCCCTCTTTCATTGCTAGTTTTAGTACTTGATTGTTCTTTTTTTCTGGTTAGTCTAGTTAAAGGTTCATCAATTTTGCTAATCTTTCAAAGAACCAACTTTTGCTTTTATTGATTTTCTCTATTGGTTTTTATTCTTTATTTCATTTATTTGCCCTTTCATCTTTATTATTTTCTTTCTTCTGCTTGTTTAGGTTTAGTTTGCTTTTCTTTTTCTAGTTCTTTTTTTTTTTTTTTTTTT
>NW_016107407.1:5701985-5742910 GCF_001604975.1 Cebus imitator | reverse complement strand
GTATTTTTAGTAGAGACGGGGTTTCACCATGTTGACCAGGATGGTCTCGATCTCTTGACCTCGTGATCCACCCGCCTCGGCCTCCCAAAGTGCTGGGATTACAGGCTTGAGCCATCGCGCCCGGCCCTTTTTCTAGTTCTTAAGATGAAAAGTTGGGTTATCAATTTGAGAGCTTTCTTTTTTGTTGTTTTTTAAATAAGCATTTATATCTATAAACTTCTCTCTAAACACTGCTTTTTTAAGTTGCAGTCCATAAATTTTGGTATGTAGTACTTTAATTTATCTCAAGTTATTTTCTAATTTTCCTTGTGATTTCTTCTTTGACTCTGATTATTTAGAAGTGTCTTATTTAATTTCCACATATTTGTGCATTTCCCAAATTAGGAGTAGATCATTTAATTTCCACATATTTGTGCATTTCCCAAATTAGGAGTAGATCATTTAATTTCCACATATTTGTGCATTTCCCAAATTAGGAGTAGATTATTTAATTTCCACATATTCGTTCATTTCCCAAATTTCCCTTTGTTACTTAGTTCTAATTGTATTCTATAGTGGTCAAGAACATACTTTTTCTATCTGAAATGATACAAAAAGGACTGAAATATCCTTTTTACATGTATTGAGGCTAATTTTATGTCCTAATGATCTATCCTGAAGAGTGTTCCATATGCACTTAAATGTGTGTCCTGTTCTGTAAGTGGAGTATTCTACAGATGTCGTTAGGTCTATATGGCTTATAGTGGTGGATCTGGGAATCGAGCCCAAGCTATTCTGGCACTTTCAAGAGGGTGCTTGCTTACCTTTTCGAGGGCTCAGCATGCTATTTAGTATCATCCTAATGGTAAGAGGCATGCACAGTAAATGCTCACTTTGGATTTGCTCTTAAACACATCTATTCTGAAGAACTCCAAGGAGAGTAAAGTAGGAAATGAAATCAGCTGTTTTATCTTTCCTGACTAATTTCATGGGCATGTTCTAAATACATGACTACTATGTACTCTGCAAATAAAAATATATACAAGTGCACAGAGAAAATAAATGATGTTATTTCAAACTACTGAAATTTGGTCTGCGCAAGCACTTTCTGAAAGAAATATTATGACTTGGTACAGAAGAAATGAATTTTATGATTAAGAAACTTCTCTTACAAAATAAACTCTGTGAAGCAGTATCCAATGCAGTTGATTTAAGATAGTCCTTGTGAGGCAAATCTGGAAATTAAGACAACTACATCAATATGCAAAAATTATTTAACAAAATACCTTTTTCTATTCTTGCACAAAGTTTGTGGTTAATTCCATCAAACTGTTCAGAAGATAAGATGTGCATACTCTCTTCACCACACCTAAAAGAGAAAACTGGAATTTTAAACTTTTAAGAGAAAACTACAAAACAGTATTAATAACATATCATTAAGGCCACATCTACATTTTTTTAAAAAAAAAAAAAAAAAAAACACACACACACAATATTTCGGATCTTATGCAAAATTCACAAAGGTATTTGCCTTATTGTACTGTATAATATGAAAGTTTGCCAATTTAGTCAAGTACTAAGATTTTTAAAAATATATATATATATGACTATGACTTAAATACTATTGAATTATATGAAGTTACAAAACCAAAGAAATGCTTTACTTTTGTTTCTGATTATTATAATCAGCACTCAGCACCTTCACACATATTCTCCGTAAGCTTCTACTATGGAATCATGGCTATTTTTACTTGGACAATAGGAAAATTACAAGACCCTCCAAATACATCAAAACTTTCTCATTGAATAAAACACAGAACTCCTGGTTCTCATCGGAGATTTTACCGTCTAAAACATAGAACCCAATATCCAAAATTAGTGCCAGAAATAATAAATCTCAGGAAATAACTTTTTAATTTTCTTTTCCTGCTCACTCTTTTTCATCTTCATCCTAAACAGCTACCTTTGTATCATATTGCCTCTTGATGAAAGTAACAAAAGCATTTTGCTTTATAATACTGCATGGTGAATCATTTTCAAACTTGTGAGGGACAGTAGTCATGACAGAAGGGTGCTCCTATCCCAAATTCATGACACTAACTATATGATCTAATTAAATCAGAAAAAGTTGAGTACGGCAAAGGTGTTTTAGAAGCAGTTGTGGCTTACCCAGTCATATGGCAACCCCTGAATGTAAAAATATTCTTTCAAGCTGGTATGCTATGCCTTCTTCCAATTTTGATGACCATATCACAACATATCAATACAAGCAGTGTACATGTAGTGAAGCAAAGAGACTTTTGAACTATCCTCACAACTAACGTAAAGGTCATGGCAGGTAAATATATTCTTTCCACAGTTTGTCTAGCTAGATCTTCTTTCACATTAGTTCCTGAGGACTGAGGCTCCCTAGGTTCAACTGGGCACTTCTTGAAAAGAAAGTTCCTGAAGCTCTCTGCCCTTGTCCAGGAAAGGTTGGCTGCAGAAAGACTTCAGGTTTTCCTAGGGTGCTAGAGCACAATTACTTTGTGTGGCAGTGGGGAAGAAGATTCACCTGAGACTTTAGGTACAGGGGAGAGAAAAGACCATATGTAAAGTGATCACAGATTAGGGGAAGCAAGGTACCCTGAGAAAGACGGAGAACATTAGGGTTGATGATGGCAGTAACAGACAGGTGCTTAGAAACAGAAAAGAGTACTATGTTTCAGCAAATGCTTACATTCCTCCTTCCTATAGTCCTCCAGTCTGTATCCAGAAGAATGTGGCAATCACAGAACATCTTTTCCTCCACTCGCAGGATAAGCTTCCTATAGCCATAGATGGACAAGGAGGCAAAGATACAGTAGAAAAAAATGCCAACACTTCAAAACCTGACTGGAGCAGAAAACAATCTAGTCAATATGAAGAGAGTCTGAGCAGGGGCTTGGTAGCATGAAGAACAGAGACATCATCTTGCAAAGGGGCAGAAAGCAACTTTATATATTAGTATTGATATACCACGCTCTTTGGAGAACCACTGCTTTAGATGAATCTTTATTTGTATATTGGCCAAAAAAAAAAAAAAAAAGCCACCTATGTTTTGAGAAATTTATCATCATTTTACCTATGGTAAAAATAAAATATTTCTTAGTATGTTCTTTAGAATTTTTGTGTAAGCATTCTGTTGTTCCTAAGCCAATCTAAATTAATAGTCAAAATTAAAGCTATCATATTAAATGTATCTTTTTTACAAAAAAACAAAACTAAAATTTCATATTTTCTGGAATAAAAACATCCAGAAGAGTCACTATAAAATGCATCAAAACCTTAAGAGTATGGTAGTTCAAGCAAACATATTTTCATAACTTAAAAAATATGAAAAATACATATAATGTTTCATTCATGATTCACCCTTCTCAGTTACATTAAATAAATAAAACTTTTAATTGGGTAAGGGAAAAAAATCACTGTCTTGGCACGTTAAAAAGAAAATGGAGATCATTATAATTTCAAATGGAGATCTACTTAGTAAGTTTACAAAAAAATATAAAGTAAAAAAATCCCTTGGCCAAATAAAATGTACCCGCAGTACCAGCAGAGTTATAATATCTAGCGCTTTTCTCACCATTTATTTAGTGAACACCTGTGGGACACAGACTCAGCAGCTTGCTTAGTGAGATAGGGGCCCTGTTCTTAAAAAGCTAGTTGTAGAGCCTTGCTGGTGAATAAATTGTTTTCTAAAATAAGTAAAATGTAAGATAACATATGATGTGTCAGAGACTTTTTCAATAAAATAATTTAAATTACTACAAATGTTTGCTTTAAAAAATGTGCTTAAAAATTTCCACAGAACATCTCGTGCCTCCCATCTCCTTCTCAGCTTTAATATTGACCTCGGTCCCAGGAGAAATGGACACACAATACAGAAACTGCATTCAGAGCAGCTTGTCTTTCTCTGTGTCCTACACATTCTCATCTCCTCAAATTCTGCAACTGCTCAGAAAAGGGTGTTTGTGGTCAACTAGGAAACTCACTGCCCAGATTATTTTTGGAGCCAGCCTCTTTGATGCCTGACACTAAACCTGCTCTCCTTAACTCCTCAAACCTTCAGTACTATTCTCCTCTTCATGCTCTCTGTAGATCATTTCACCTCCATTTTCCAAAGGAAACAGAAGTTTTCCAATGGAAAGCTGCCTTCCATACAACCTACCAAAGTGGCTCCGGTCCTTCCTACTCTGGACCTGACACAACAAAGTGGTGCCCCTCCTCCTTCCAAATGCCAGACCCTCTGCCTATGCCTAATTCCATTCTTCCCAATAACATGAAAATACTATTCCTTTTCTTGCTTATATATTCAACCTCTTCTTATACAGATCTTTTGCACGGCTTGTTAAACAAACTCTAGTCTCTTCCAGCAAAAAAACCATTTGGCCCCCATATTTCCCTCCAGCTATAGCTCACAGGCCTATCCAGACACTTCCTGCTTCAAATAAATTTCTCTGCAGTTACCTAAACATTCTAACTTCATGTCCTCATCTCCTATTACCCCCCATATGTGCTTAAGCCCCCACTACACCTCTCCTCCAAGACCCTTCTCTCAAAGTCACCCACAGATGCTGTTCAGTCCTCATCTTACTGGACGTGTTAGCAGTAAAATCACCACTGTTATCTCCTTCTTAACATCCCCTTTTTCTCTTACTTTGTATCAAGCAGAAGCCCCTGGTCTCTCCTTCTGCCTGTCTTGCTATCCTTGGCCACTGAATGCTGAAAAGCCTCAAGGTAACATCTTGCCTCACTTTATATTCTCTCCCTAGGATATCTCATCCATTTCACAGACACATAAATAAAAGTGAACTTTTTTGTTCTGTACTTTTAATCTCTAGTCCAGACCCCTTCTATGAGCTCCACGATCTACTTATCTGTAGGTCCGTATCTGTCTACACAGGCGGCATACAGAGTGGTAAGGTACATGGGCTCTGGAGGTGAACTACCTACATTCAAATCCCTTTTCTTCCACTAACTGTCTGACATTGGACAAGTCTCTTAATATTTCTGTGTTCCATGTCCCCAGCTTAAAAAATGATGTAATAACTTTAAATGCTCAAAAATCTTAGCTATTATCATTATGACTATTTGACGTTTCCTCTTGTGTGTCTCAAAGCCATCTGAAATGCTCTACCTCTAGAATGAAATGCATAATATTCCCAAAATGTGATCTGCTTCTGGAATTCCCTCGCTGTCTAATGCTGTAATCAGAAATCTAGCAGTTAGTTTTGATACAGTTCTCTTTCCTCTCCCACTTCTAATACAACGTATCTGTTGAGATTTAAGGATTAAACCTCTTTTCTATAACTGCACCGCTATCACTTTAGCCCAAGCTCCATCCTCTCCAGTGCACGCCATAAAGTGGACTGTAACCTGTCAACACACTTCCACCCTTTACCCCAAAGCACCATCTACACTGCAGTCAGAAAGATCTTTACCAATTGCAAATCTGGTCAAGTCAACTTCAGGCTTAAAACCTTTTATTGGTTTCTCCTCGGTCTTAGAATAAGCAATGATCTTTATTAAATATAGTCTAAAAAGCTCTATAAGGTCTGAACTCTGCCTCCCTCTCCAGTCTGATTTCATACCATACATTCCCTTGGTTCTCTCAGCCCATTCTCTACTTGGCTTGCTTCCAGTTCCTCCTGCTGGCTTTGCTCCTTCCCACCACAGGGTCTTTGCCTATGCCCTTTCTTTCCTCTGTTTGAAATGCTGTTTCTTCCTCCTCTTCTAGTTGACTCTTATTCATCCATCAGATTTCTGCTTAAATGTATCCTCCTTAGGGAAGCCGCCTCTGGCCTCTCAGATGAAGCCAAATACTTTTATTCTTGGTACTCATCATTTTATGCCTTTCTTTCAGGGCAGAGAAAGGGTAAGTGAACTTGGGGAGGAAGGAGGAAAGAAGTATTTCAGTCAACTAGAAGTTAACACACTTAATCATTTAGTTGAAAAAGCAAACACAGGCACAAGGGGAAGAAGAATTACTTAGGTAACAATAGGCTATATGAAGAGAGGTGGGTAATAACAAGCTGTAAAAGCAAAGAAAAAACTAAATAACAAACCTGCTGGAATCAGAACAAGGACTTCCTGTGTGTCTCCAATCTTGTAGTTTTTATTAAAATGAGTTAGGGAAGAAAATGTTCCCACTCGAACTATATATGTTCAGTACACAGGTAATGATTCATCCAGTCTTAGCATATTAAGCCATAGACAAATCCAATCCAAATGACTAAAATGACCAAAAAAAAAGTAATTTTAACTAATAAGTTAATTTCAACAATGTCTTAAACACCTTTTAAACTGATATTTTGCATTACTGCTTCACATTTTATGTGTGTGTAAAAACTAAAAATCAGAATAGATTTTAATGGAATACCACTTAATAATCAAAAAGAACAAGTTGTATTATTTCTCAAGGAAATAATATTAATCTGAAGAGATAATCTCAAGACAATAAAAAAGTTAATTTATAAAAAGCTAAATCAAAAAAGTTAAATCTAAGGATCCATTTAAACAACAGTATTAAAATGAAAAAATTATGGAACTAGAGAACAGATTGGTGGTTGCCAGGCATTAGGGACAGGGGTGGGAAAGTGGGAAGGTAGATGAGTGTGATTATCAAAGGCCACCATGAGGAATCTTTGTGATGGAAACGTTCATCTTGACTGCAGTGGATACGAGAAGCTACACATGTGATAAAAATTAAATAGAACTAAATAAATACACATGCAAATGAGTTCTGGAAAAACTAGGAAAATCTGAATAAGATCTAGTTTGCATCAGTGTGTTAATATCCTGGGTGTTACCACTGGGAGGGCTGTGTAAGTGGTGCATGGAATGTATATTATCTCTTGTAACTACATGCAAATTTACAATCATCCCAAACTTAAAAGTGTCAATAAAAAACAGCTTTAAAGTGCTTTCACAACATTCTCAAACATGTTGGATTATATATACTTGACTACAGAATTCCAATTCTTTAAAAGTAGGCTTCTTCCAGTTTCTTCATGTTCTACCTTTGTTGCTCTCAGCCCATGAAGAAAGAGAGATTTAGGTAGACAGAAAGAAATGACTTGAGGTTGTAATAAACACAATTTAAAAAATCAGTATTTTTTAAAAGTAGATCTTAAAATGTACTTGAACGTTTGAGATCATAATGACATAAACAACTATTTATGACCTAAGAAAAACTCCCTCCTTTGGTACTTTGAAGTATTTAAAAAATCACATAGAATTAAATTACAAAGCTCAAAACTTGTTTATGCAGCTGGTCTTTTTTAAAATCAAGGAACTTTAAACCTACAATTCTAATAGGCTTACTGGTGACACCCTGATCCTTTGAAAAATAAATGAAATATCATAAATCATTTGACAGTTTTTAAGCTTAAATTTTTATCATCAGACTCTTTAAAAATAAAAAGCAATATGAAAGGATAGGATCTTGCTTTGTGCCCTACAAAGTTTAAGACAGAAAATAAATCATACTATTAAATGTCATTTAGAACCTTAACTTCAATACTTAGGATTAAATTGGCATAATATTCATGGTCATTCCTATGAGAATTCATGCAAGTCGAGTAGCTTTTCTTATAAAATATTGCAGAGCTCTGGCACTTCTGTGATAAATGAAGCAATAAGGCTTTGGAATTGCAATTGTGTATATTCAAGTACTTCATAGAAGCAACCAGGCTGTCATCTTGCTGGATATCTAGCACTGTGAATTTATTATTTGTTATCCAAAGGAATGTCTGAATACTTATGAAGAGCAAAGGGTTGGGGTAAGCTCTTAAAATTTAAGCTACAAATGTAGGACTACATTGTAGCCACAGTGTCCAAACTTCATTTTCTTGGCAAGTTAATTTAATAAAAAATATTCACAGATTTTGCAGGAAATGTAGAGATGAAAAATCTATAAATATCTTGAAAATGTTTATGATTCAACAGAACAGTTAAGATCTAGATATCAGCCACAGCATCCTGAGAATTGTTATAGTGAAGTTGCAAGAAAACATATTATGGGAGACATTCTCCATGACCTGGTTTTAAGGTAAACTCAGTGATGGGTCAATAATCAGTTCAACTCATAAAAGTGTGCTTTGAGAAGTCACCTGCACCAGCATTAGGGGAGGAAGGTCAAAGCTGGGCCCTCTTGGTTATCAGGTCCATCCTATTTTAATTGAAGGAGATTCATTCCAAAGGCCAAAAAAATTACTTCTGTCTTTTCTAATGGTTTCACTTACCTATCACATAAGTGAAAATTCATTATTTTCTTTCCCTTCTTGAAGCAATAATGGCATGACCTCTGAGAAATAGTCTCAGAAGATTTATAGTATACCAATATAAATTGTAATAATTTTAGATTTCAGTAGTTTTTCTAATTCACTTTTAAGATACAGCCACCAAAATTGTGGCCTCTAAATAAGGCCACTAATGTCACATCCGTATCAGGCTGTGTATAGGCATTTGATAAATATTTGAATGAATGAATTAGTGTTATCGGAAAGTCTACTTCTTATATTTTGCATATCATATTACTGCTAATGAACTACCCTTAAAGATTATTTAAGGGTACCTCTAATTTCTCAAGAAATGCTGAATACATACCACGTAGTATTTTCAACATATGTGCAAGTTATAAAGAAAAATAATAAAATGAACACCAGTTTTGTCACTAGCCAGTTTAGAGAATATATTACTTATAACTTTGAAGTCCCCTTTATGGCCTTTCCCCTTCCAATTCCAATCCTTTTCCCCATGCCTTCTCCCCAGCATTTTTTTTTTTTTTTTTGCTTTCCTTTGTAGTGTTACCATATGTATCCCTAATCAATATCTTTCTTAATTTTATATGATTTTGGATGGAGTTATATTGGTTGGGATCATATTGGAAGTATTCTTATGGTACTTGGTTTTATCTGTTCATGAGACTTATCCATGATGGTATGTTTGAATGTAGCACAATTTGTGCCTTCTCTTATTGATGGATATCTGAGTTGTTACCAGTTTTCTGGAACACATTATGTATTTCTCTATGCAGATTAACAAAAGTTTTTAATGCCTCAGAGTGGAGTTGCTTGGTCGATATATGCATAACTTATTAGTTAATGCAAATGTATTATATGGTTGATTCAATGTGTACAACCACCAGCAGGACAAGAAAGTTCAAGATGATCCAACATCTTTGCCAATCTAATGGACGTAAAAAAGTACTTCCTTGTGAGTTTTTAAAGCTTTTTTCCTTTTTGAGGCAAAATTTATATAAAATGAAAACTTTCCTTTCCCCATTCAGTTGCTTTGAATCTGTTTGAAATCAAATGACTATGTAAGTGGGTCTATGGCCTCTGTTCAATCGTATTTTGTATTAATCTATTAGTTGATCCTTATGGCAGCACTATGCTGTCTTGGTTATTGCAGCTTTACAGTTGTGATACAGTCAACTCTTCCAACTATGTTTTTAAGATGTCAGATATTCTCAGTCTTTTACATTTCCATGTAACTTTTAGAAACAGCTTGCTAATTTTACAAAAAGGCCCGTGGGATTATGCTAGGGATAATGCCAAATCTACAGATCAATTTTGAAAGAAATGTCATTTAATTGAGTCTTCCAATCCATGAGTATGGCATCTCTCTTCCATTTATTTATATCTTTAATTTTTCTCAGTATTGTTTTGTTGTTCTTAGAGATCTTGCATGTCTTTTGTTGAATTTATTTCTAAATGTTCTACTTTTATTAGAAATGGGAAATAGGTTCTATTAATGATCATCTCAATTCAAAAATACTTATTTCTCAGGGTGCCTCCCTCACATTTTCACTCCTTGGAAACATTAAATGAATCAAAATCATGAGAAAGTTTGTTTAATATTAAATAGTATATACTATATTCTGTATGGTAAACAAGACAAGAATTTCTACAAATGAATAGAGGCTTTATAAGTTGGCAGTAAAATAAAGGAATGGATAAAGTCTAACAATATACACGCTGGAAATGGGGGTGGCAAATTTTTATGATCCACTCACATTTTAAACAGATTCTCTGATGGAGAAGAGGGGTGCCAGACATACCATTCATCACTTCAGTGTGCAGTTGCACTGATCTTTTAGGTATAGGACTTTTGCTATCTAACTACTCCAAGGCCAAAGCTTTTTGACATCCAGCCCACACAGTCATGACTACAGGTTTCAAGGAGGAGAAGAGCAGGAAGTATTTAGCTTTGATTTTGAGCAGATACAGTTTAAGCCCTTAGATAAAATTTCGCTCTGTGTCTTCTGCTAAAGACAGAACTGCATCCCGAGATGCTGAGGATTCCTACTTGGTCTTCTTTCATTTGCAGCTTGTTATAATAGCAGTTTCACATCTTCCACTTTACTATGGCTCCTTTTCTTCCTTCTATGCTTTTTCCTGGAACTACTAATTTTATTTTCTATATCTTCACTATCTGATTCTTCAGACCTCTGTACATACAAGGATCTGAGAGTGAATTAGTCAAAGTTCCCATTATTACCACTGAGATCCCCAAAGACATTCCCTTCATCTCTGGCCTTGTTGGCTTCTCCTTTTCAAATCTTTTCTCCATATGCTTTGTCTTTTTTCCTCTATTCTTCTTTGTCATATTTTTCTACTTCCTGAAGCCTTTCTTTTGCTTTTTCAAGGTTTATACTACTATAATACTCTTCCTTAGGATCATTTAAGATGGATTTCTGCATCGGTGGCCACGCTGAACCTACTTCCCTTTGTCAGTAAAAATATTTTTCTTTTTTTTTTTTTTTTAAACAGAATCTTGCTCTGTCACCAGGCTGGAGCGTAGTGGTGTGATCTTGGCTCACCACAACCTCCATCTCCCGCATTCAAGCGATTCTCCTACCTCAGCCTTCCGAATAATTGGGACTACAGGCATACTCCACTGTGCCCAGCTAATTTTTGTATTTTTAGTAGAGAAGGGGTTTCACTATGTTGGCCTGGCTGGTCTCAAACTCCTGACCTCAGGATCCACTGGCCTCAGATCCTGGGATTACAGGCATGAGCCACCACACCCAGACAACAATTTTTTATTTTACAGTGTACTCTCTTCAAGGTCCAACCAACTCAAGCATACGGCCCAATCTCTCCTTAAAGAAATCAGCATCTGGGCCACCTTCAGCCTCCTCATCTGTGTTCATGAACTTTATAGAAATTTCCTGGCTTTTCTGTGCCTCATCAGTATTAGGAGCAGACTGAGCTTGAGGCTCCTCTGTTTTCACCACTTTTTCTTCCATTTTCTGCCTCATCTGCCTCTTTTCTTCTCCTCCTCTCCCTCTTCACTACTAATACCACTGGCCAGCGTGTACTCTTCCCCCTCCTGCTTCTGGTCTCTTTTGATCTGACTAAAGGATGAACAGCATATTGTTACTGAAATAGGCTCTAAGTTCTTCCAATGTAGTCAATGGTAAGAGATAAGAGCTGCATTCTCATTAACAACTCTTTGGTCAGTTGTTTTTATATTTTCTTCAGAGACCTTACCCAAAGTGTCATAACAAGAAAAAGAGACAAAGCATATTCAGGTAGAGATAACTTGTTCAAATCAAATACTTATCAGATACACTAATGCACACAGGGAATGAAACACCTTTGGAGGTTGTCCTTTTAATGGTTGATCTTCGGCTAAAAGGGACTCCAGTATTTTCTAGATGTCCCCAAGTTTTTCTGGATTGATTTTTCCTTCTTTCATAGGTACTCTCTTCTTGAGAAGTAGCTATGCCATCCTTTTTTTCTTCTGAGGGAAATAAAATTAATACAACTTCACCATCCTCATTTTACCTGGCAGATCGATCTGCCCTGGGAATATGAGTTGGCATCCTCTGGACAATCAAACCAAAGAACCCAATTCATGACCTGGGTATCCTGCACCCTGGCTGCAGGATCAGTAATAAAGAGCACTGCAGCTCTCTTACAGATCAACTTATTACAGACTTCATTTTTCTCATCTGCTGCTGTCAGCCATAGAGGTCAAGAACAGAAATAGCAAAGTATAGCCAGCAAAAAACTTGGTTAAGATATTTGGCTTTTTCTTTACCACTGGAAAAAACCATAATACTCTTTTGCAGATGGCTTCTCAAACAGGAATATTTAATATATTTTACTACAGTTCACAAACTATGTAGTTTTGTTCCAAAGTGGCAGGAGTGTTATATTTCACTTTTGTCCCCAACACAAATATATTCAGTGTTTTTCTAACTCAAGCATATAAGATCTTTTACAGACTTAATTTGTTTTACCTAGAAAGAAACAAATGATGTTTCTTGGGAAGATTTTTGGTAACAGCATTCATGGTATCAAGCAAACACCATGCTCAAGATTCTATACTTCATCAATGAACTAACCTTTGGAAACGGGGATCACAATAACTTATTGCTTCATCTTTGTGCTAAAGAAGTTGAACCTGTATGCAAACAAGTGTATTTATGTGGTTGATTAGCAGCTTCAAGTACATCTTTACCTTTCAATGTTGGGTAAAAAAGGTCTGACCTTCAGTGCTGCCTTAATAAAGGCTCAAAGAAATCATCTGTACATTCTTCTCAATTTAAAGCTATTTGCCTATGACTTATAGTTGAAGGACTATTTGGACAGATATAAAAATCCATAAGTTACCTATTCTTTACTTTAAAATCTTTTAAGTATGGCCTATTTTCTTGCACTGAATGAAATCTGAAGCCAATATAATTTTTCTTGATAAATATCTTGACCTATTTTTCTGGCTCCCTCCCAAAATTTTATCTCTGAGGTCCAGCAACTTTTCCAGACCTAGGCACGCAGTGTGTCCTTTCAACGTTTAGATTCAAGTTGTCATTTATTTCAGAAAAGTTTATGCTCTAAACACTGGTTTTCTTTCATTAAGTTTGGACTTTTTGTTGGGTCTACGATTATGCTTATTATGGCTCTACTCTGCCTGCCATATGTACCCATGGTCTTGAAATTGAGGAATATCTGAGGCTGCTCTAATGCTTTGCAAGAGATATGTAGGCATAGTTTTAGGGCAATCTATTTCCAAGTCCTCAACTCTCATTTTTCCTAATACCAATCTTTCTGAGAGTGTACAGGCAGCTAAGGCATCATGCGGCCTCTCTTCTCACCTCCAAAAGAAATGCATACCTCCTGGGATATAAAAACCTCCAGGGGTCCAAAAATGGGAAAAATTACAACAATGCTATCTATGAAACCTCCTTTCATCAAAGCACTACAGTAAGGCGTTGCTCTTTCCATGTCTCATACAGACCTTATTAAAGAAATGGAGTATTTCGTCCATATTATTATATGGTAAATCGAGTGTATTGTAGAATGAAGCAGTTCTACAATATACTGTGAGGACATTTTACTTATATGGATTACCTCTTCCATACTCTTATAAGTGTTAGAGAAGTGTCTCTCTGGAGACTTTAGTGAGTGCAAAGCAAAGAAACACTGAAGGCAGCAGCATCTTACAGTATCCAAGCAACACATGGTAAGGCTCTGTGCCTTATCTACTTAATCTATATTAGAATTCAGCCATGTGATGGTTGTCATGGAGGCATATATTAACATATTTATTAGAGATGAAAAATCAAGTGGGACTTTTACTGACAGAAGGATGTCTGATTTAGAAGATAAGTTTGAAAATAAATAGCAGCTTTGTCAATTAGATTAAATGGCAACCATTTTCCCTAAAGTGAATAATCTACACTTATAGCTGCAACGTTTTGATAAAAATATATTTGAGGAATAAATTAAGAAAAACCATTGCTGCCAGGTGCAGTAGCTCACGCCTGTAATCCCAGCACTTTGGGAGGCCAATGTGGGCAGATCACCTGACGTCAGGAGTTAGAGACGAGCCTGGCCAACATGGTGAAACCATGTCTCTAGTAAAACTACAAAAAATTAGCCAGGCACGGTGGCAGACGCCTGTAATCCCAGCTACTTGGGAGGCTGAGGCAGGAGAATTGCTTGAACCTGAGAGGCAGAGGTTGCAGTGAGCTGAGACTGCACCACTGCACTGCAGCCTGGTCAACAAGAGTGAAACTTCATTTAAAAAAAAGAAAAAGAAAAAAAAATCCATTGTCTAAAAATTGTATATTGCCAAGTATTCACTAGAATTAGTGATATTTTAAACAACCCTTTCTAAGTATGTTGAGTTAAACAGGGTGCCCCCAAGTAAAAGAGTAGTAAGTGTAATGGTCATTTGATAAGTCTTAGTTAAGCCTTTTTGATAAATTTCCCCAAACTAAGAAAGTGATGGCAAATTCGTCTCCAAGTTAAGTGATTTCCAGTCCTTTGCTTTCTACAAATGATGGTATAACTGAGTTGTCAGTAGAAACATCATTAAATAATTTGTAGATCACATTATGATTTCTGGCACATAACTCAGCAGAATGAGCAAAGTTAGTAAGTGATGCAGTGTTTCCATCATATTGTAAACACTGACATTTTAAAGCTCAGGTGTTATGTCACTGTTTTAAATGTGTATTTGACTTTGCTCACCTCTCTCTTGCCAAATTTCCATGACCTCACTGTTTTTCCTGTATCATCTTATTCTCTTGTACTCCTTCCAATGTTGTTTTCATTTCACAATTTCGTTTTCTTCTTTAATTTCTTTCCCGAGTTCTGCTTCTAAATGTATAATTTTAGATTTTATAACTATGATTACTAACATTTTAATTTTTCCCATTTTGTGTATGATGAGGTAAGAATCCACTTTCCATCCTTTTTTATAGGGATACTCTATTGCCTCAGCACCATATACTGAAAGCTGTACGCACCTTTTTCCCCCACTGCTCTTCAACACACACCTGTTTTGTCATAAATCAAGCTTCCACCTATAGGTGGATCTGTTTGTAAATTTTCTATTCTTTTCATCTGCCAATCTGTATATCCTTATACCATACACTGGCTTAACTACTATAGTTTTATATTGTCGTTATATAAAGGCAGCAAAAAGTACTTCCTTGATAGTAGGAAAAACACTTTCTATAGGAATAATATGTGATTATGGGATGATTGCTCTTCCATTTAAGTTCAGAATTATAATGTCAAGTATCATCCAAATAATAATATTAATAGTAATCACACAATCTCAAAATCTGTTAGGGATTTGATTCTATGTGCAATGAGAGAGAATTAACATCTTTGCCACATTAAATCTTCTAATCCATTAATGTCTTTCAGTAAAAGTTTATAACTTTTCAGTGAAGGACTTAGACAATACTTGTTAGAGTTCTTCAAAAGATATTTGTAGTACATTGCTACGTAAATTATATCTTTTAAAATACATTTCTGTAGTAACTTTCCTGTGGAAAAGTCTTGTAGATGCCATCTTAACCAAGCGATCAAAGTTAACATGACCAGTGATAAGTCATTTTGTTACTGAAACACCAGAAGTTTGGTCTAGGTCCTGCTGCTCCGCTGCACAGAAAGCCAATGACTGAGACAACAAGTGTTGCCAAGGAAGAAGGCTTTAACCATGTGCTACGGCCAAGCAGATGGTAGCTCAGTCTCAAATTCATCTCCCTGACCAACTACATTAGGGATTTACATACCGGGGAAGAAATGTAACAATGTGTGAGAAAACAGGAACTCTGGAGAGGCAAAGAAGCAATCATGATGAATGGGGGGTCCCACATTTCATTGTTTAGATGTGGTGATCTGGTGAGTTTCAGTTCTTTGATACTTATTTTTAGAGGCCTGAAGGTCATTTCCTGAGAAAGCAACTCAGATAAAAGAAATCTAATTTCCATCTTTAAGACCAGAAGGGTCAATTTATGTTTATCCAAAAAACTATCTATGGGACAAATGGGAGGGTTTCAATATTGATTTCATTTACTGCCTGATATATAAGATTACCTGTGATGTAATAATGAGAAAACACCAAACTCAAATTGATATCCTTTCTACAAAAGACCTGACCACTAAACCTCAAAAGTATCAAATCCCTCAAAGACACAATCAAGAAATTGCCTTAAATTGGAATAGACTTAAGAGACATGGCTATTGAATGCAGTATGGTATCCTGGATTAGATCCTGAAATGAAAAAAGAATATCACTAGAAAAGCTGGTAATATCAAAATAAAGGCTGTAGTTTAGTTAATATTAGTATGCAAATGTTAATTTTGTTAACTATACTACAGCTATGTAGAATGTTAATTATTTCAAAATAAAGTTGTTTTTAAATTTTCTGTTTTGTTGTTGTTGCTGGTCTATAGAAATGCAACTGGCTTTCCTATATTGACTTTACATCTAAAAACTTTGCTAAACTCTCCAATTTTAAGGATTTAGCTGCACAGTTCTAGGAGCTTTCTATATAGAAAGTTAAGTCACTTGCCAATAACGACAGTGTTTTTCTCCCTTTCCATTCCTACATCTTTTCTTGTTGTTGTCTCCCGCCCCTCACCCCTGACCCTGACTTACTCTGCTGGCTAGGATCTCTGATACAACATTGAACAGAAATGATGATATCTGCAGCTTTATCTTTTAAGAGTTAGATTACATCTGTTGACGCCCAGAACTAATTTCAATTTCACAGAATAATCTGGGGAAGATTAGTTGTTTTTGCTTTGAACATTTCCACCACAGAGATAACAATATTACTTTTTAAAGTTTCAAATACTGAAAATGTTTATCAGAAAGTATAAAAGAATGTATAATACAAAGACAAAGAAGTAACACAAAGACAAGAAAGAGATGCCATATGGTACTATGTTATTAAAACAAAATAGATGTTATCACATTAACCTGTCCAAACGTTGCTATCCCCTTCACAGTGTGGGAGCTGTCATTGGGAAGTGGTTGCCCAAAGTTTACCTTTTCCAAGCTTTTCCAACCTTGTATCAGATATGGCCTTGTGAGTAGTTCTCCCCAAAAGAATGTCAGTGAGAATGACTAAATGCCAACCTCCAGATTAAGGTTCCTCAGAAGCAGGTAAGGTATATTTGTGCTCTCTTTCCCCAGCTGCCAGAGGACTCCAAAGCCCACTTTATGGAAGGTCACCAAATGATCAAGAATGCCTTCAATGCACAGCTTCATTAGCAATAAATGCACTTTAATTGGATTTAAGCTATTATACAATTTGGAGTGCATTTATTATAATAGCTGGCTTTCCCTAATATAAAAACATGGTATTTTTGAGGGGGGTGCTGACTTTAAAGAAACTAAAATATATGGTGACTGCTTAGCAGCCAAACAGCAGGAGATGAAGAAACTGAGAAAACGACAGAAAGGTACTAAGCCATATAGTCATAAAATACTTATTAAAATATTGCTTGCCAAAACTAATCCTTGGTGATGAAGTGAAAGTGTGGTTGCCTCCAGAAGTTTAAAGTAAGAAATTAACTGGAAATGAACACCCGTCTTGGGCAATGGAAATGTTTGATATCATATTTTGGATAGTAGTTACACGGATGAACACAACTGTCGAAACTCGCTGAACTCAACAATTAAGAGCTGTGAGTTTATCCTATGTAAGTTATATCTCAATTTTTAAAAATGCCTGATATAACTTCAAAAGCAGAACAAGTGTCTACCAAGCCCATGGAGAAAAGAGATGAAAAACAGTATTAGAATGACAAAGTACTACTTGCTGCACTTATCAAAGATTAAAAGAAAGAAATGTGCACAGGCAAGCACTGACAGACTTGAGAGTGGAAATGAAAGGAAACAGAAAATTCGGAAATTTGGAGGGCTCCCAGGGTTAGAAGAGCTGATGGTTCTGGATCTCACATGGTAAAAAAGAAGACTGAAAAAGACTGAGCCAAACTGGTCCATTATGTTTTCTCAGGCAAACAGAGGGACTCAGCCTCGTTGCAAATCAAGTTAAGTAGGTTAATTTTCCACAAAACCCATTTTTGGTGGCTGTACAAGAGCCACCAGTAAGTTGAAAGACAAGAGAATAAAAATAAGGAAACAAAATATATTAGGCTTGGGAATTTTTGGTGTGCTTACTGGCTAGAATGACCATAACATACGTTGTCTAAACTGGGGTAGTTTTGAGAGTAGAAGAAAGCATTATTACTTAACACACCAAGACAAGAGGTATAAGTTGAGACTGCCCTTGGGCCAGGCATGGGGGCTCACGCCTGTAATCCCAGCACTTTGGGAGGCCGAGGCAGGTGGATCACGAGGTCAAGAGATCGAGATCATCCTGGTCAACATGGTGAAACCCCATCTCTACTAAAAATACAAAAAATTAGCTGGGCATGGTAGCACGTGCCTGTAATCCCAGCTACTCAGGAGGCTGAGGCAGGAGAGTTGCCTGCACCCAGGAGGCAGAGGTTGCAGTGAGCCGAGATCGCGCCATTGCACTCCAGCCTGGCTAACAGGAGCAAAACTCCATCTCCAAAAAAAAAAAAAAAAAAAAAAAGACTGCCCTTGTGAGCCTGGGCCACACGGTCACTCTAATGCTAGCCCATGATATTAACTAAAAGAGGTCAAGAGCCATCTCGGTTTTGGAGGAATGGCATTGCCAAAACCTCCACATGTGATACCTATAAGCCTTTGACTGACCCTTAAAACAATGCTCAAGCTCCTTGAATTGAAAGAACAGAAAGAAGGAAACAAAGACTTACAGGCTCCACAAAGGGCATGTTCACCAATGTCCACATATATGTGACCTTGGAGGAAAATGGGTGAGGAAGACCTTGCAGAGGGCAGAATCAGGTCCCGAGAACAATAAACAAAGAAGTTCCTCCCAGACAGCAGGATCGGAGGCTAATGAAAGAACATTTCCCACACTAGCTAAAGATTCTTCAACATGCTTCCTGCCATCCACGATTTTTGTCACTGTCAGTATTCCTAATCTTAACATTGAGGAACCCTGCCCTTAACCATTACTTTGCACTCTAAAACCGTTCCCTCAGTTTTAGCAGATTAAATGCAAACTTATAATGTGCTAACTGGCCTAATGCAATAAATTATAGACATTGCACGTAAAGTGATGGTGAAAATAAACCGTCTTTTACAAAGATCACTGAACTGATGGCCAGGAGGCTCTTATTTCATCCAACCTTCACTATTAACTGTGTGATCCTGGAGAAACCATGACTTCTCAGGACTTCAGTTCTTTCATCTGTAAAATGAATAAGAGGATGCCTTCCAGTTCTTTAATTCTAATTTAAAATTCTTGACCATGCTGAGCCAAAAAAGTACAGAAAATCTCTATAAAATATCCACAATTGACTAGTTGGTCCAGTTTTTACAGCAGAAGCAACTCAGCACAATTCTAAGAAGCTATATTGGCAAGAAAAAATTCTGGCAGTCTTATTTCTGATTTTTCTATTTTATTTGGGTCTCGGTACAATAAGGAATAAAATGTAACCTTTTTTTCAGTGGGAAAAGACACTTGCTTTCCATTTCATTAAGTTTTAGAAACTAATCCAAAGAGAAGGAAGGGGGACCTCCACCCACTCCAAAACTTCAATACTTTGAAATTATTAGAATATTTACACACTAGAATTTAGAACATTTGAAAAACCAAAATGAATTTGGAGAGGCTTTTAACCTAAAAATACCATAATGACATATTTTATTAGTTACATAGTCAATAACAGTCACTGAATCCTAAAAATATTTTTTTCTAATAATTAAACATTTGAAAAATATGTCTGCTAAATTTCAACTTTTGATATCTCCTCTAACTTTTAGGAGAAAATGACATTCAAGATTCTGTCTTCTTCACTGATGAAAGAGAATACAAAAGGTAATATTCTACATTGAAACTTCATTATTTATATTGATCCAGTTCACTTGTTTATAAATGTAAGAGCCAAACATTCAAAGAGAATAGGACACACACACACAAAGGCAAACATTCTGCAAACCCTGCTATCACATTTTGATGTTTCTATTTGAGTACTGATATTTAAAATATCAGTACTCAACAAATAAGAACTTATTGGTTCTTATTCAAAACACTTTATATATGACATTTGTTTTTCCTGCTGCTCTAAGGTCAGATCAGTTAACTCTAGCTAGTCCCCACTGACCCCAAGTCCCCTGATTCTCTGCAGTTCCGATTTTTCCAGAGAATGAACCCCTTATCTTGTGGAGTTGGGGAACATTGCTGTCCAGCTAAGGTGAGGTGAAGACTTGGGAGTTCAGCTAGTCCTTTGACAGACTTTCAGCTGATCATCTGTTTTTAGCACCATGCCTCACCTCCTCTTCAACCTCCTGATATCAATGTCATCTCCTCTGCAAGTGCTTTGGTTTTTACCTTCTGTACTAAGTCATGGTATCATATGCTTTCTGTTTCAGATTTTATGGTTTAAGGTAACAGATGAGACCTACTTCTGACAAAAAGAGTTGGAATTTGTGTTTCTGTTTCCTTTGTTTTATGCTGAAATTTTAACAGAAGAAAGCAAATGGTGGCCGGGAGCAGTGGCTCACGCCTGTAATCCCAACACTTTGGTAGGCCAAGGAAGGTGGATCACGAGGTCAGGAGATCGAGACCATCCTGGCCAACATGGTGAAACTCCGTCTCTACTAAAATACCAAAACAAACAAACAAAAAATTAGCCGGGTATGGTGGTGAGCACCTGTAGTCCAAGTTACTCAGGAGGCTGAGGTAGAGGAATCACTTGAACCCAGGAGGCAGAGGTGAGCCGAGATGGCAACACTGCACTCTAGCCTGGCAACAGAGTGAGACTCTGTCTCAAAAAAAAAAAAAAAAAAAAAAAAAAAAAAAAAAAAAATTGGTTTAAAAAAAAAAAAAAAAAAAAAAAAAAAAAAGCAGATAGTTCTTTACTTAACATCTTAAAACCAGAAACTATAATCTGAATGATTTCACATACCATTTTTAATGGTGTGAAGTCATGACAGTTTGGTCTGATAAGCACATATTCCCATTTCGCTTCTAATTCCTTTGGAGAAAGCCTCTCCTACCTCCATGAGACCCACATGGGGCTTGCAGTCACTGGGCTATGCCCCTCTACTGGAGCACTAAGAAAACATACCAAGGCTGGCCCACCGGTATACCCCATTCCCAGGCCTCAGTGACACAAGGATCCATACATGGGGTCAAAGAGAGTCAAGCTACATTTTCTCTAAGGCAGGTAGCTAGACATTTGGTGTGACAGGTTCTCTTTCTGCTGAGATTGGTAAACTGGACGAACAACAGTCTTGAGCTGTTAGTGGTCATCTTACTGACCATGCCTGTCTGAAGAATGACAAATAAACCAGCAGAGGAGTCCAAATGAGATCATTTGAGTTCCTGGCTGAAACCACGGCTGAAGCCAGATGCACCTCTGGAAACCATAGTTACAGAAACAATTACGTTTCCTTTATTTTCATAAACTGGTTTCAGCTGGCTTTCTTTCATTTGCAACTGAAGCAGTCCTAACGAACACATCATTGAATCCAAATGTTCCAATTACTAAAACTCAAACAACAGAAACAACACTGCTTTCCCCCAAATTAAATATCCTAACTTCTTTTATTCAAATAAAATCACAAATCAGAAATAACGGTCGCATATGTGTCCCTTTCACCATGTAGGTAAAATACTTTAACTTTAGTTGAATGTTAACTTCTTCAAAGTAGCAGTATCTTTTATAATGAAATGCATGTATACTCTATAGTACTAAAAACCCAATAGCCACTAACCTACCGCTACTGGGTTTTTTGTTTCGGCTAGGTACTTCAAACATTCTTGAAAATTCCTTGAACTTTCTCTATCAGAGCTCTCTGATTTTTAGTAAAATCAAGTTGTATAATTATTTTATGTAAAGACTTTGTGGAAAAATGAAATATCTCAAAAATATTTGTTCCCTTGGGAGGAAACATATAATTTAAATTCAAAGAATTAGTCAGTCTCAATCTCTGACCCAGAGACTAGGGACCAGGATAATTTTAACCTGAAGATTTATAAGGAGAAGGTAGAGGGTAACATGCTCCCAAGGAGATAAGTAGGAAGGCTTAGAAATCAGTGTTCCTTGGACACTCTCCCTGGAGTAACTGCCTTTATTGTTATCTGCAAACCATTGTGCTCAACAACCCAACAGGCAATATCTAAGCTTCTGGGTTTGAAGTTCTTTGGGTCTTCAGTTAGCTTCAAGTGCATATAGGGGCCAGACAGGTAATCTAAAAGAGTGAGCAGGCTGACATTTTTAAAGTATTACAGTTGCATGCATTAAAAAGAAAATCTTATTTAAAAAATTCTAGTCTCTCTCTCTCTTTTTATTTATTCATGCAACATTTCTACCTACGATCCCTGGTTTTCCTATGCTTTGTTTCATAATGCTATCTTAAATAATAGTTTTTGGCACTGATACTCCTTGTATACATTTAAATTATATATAAATAAGAGCTAATAACAATGATAATAGTTCAGTTTATTGAGGACATAGTATGTGCCAGGTAATGTACTAAGTGCTTTATATATGGTAACTTATTTTGTCCTTACTGCAATTCTATAACCACCTTACAGGACTGTCCCACTATCCCATTGCATAGATGACAGTACTCAGGCACTGGGTAATCAGCTTATTCAACATCACGTAGCAAGCAAGTTATGAATTTGAACGCAGGCACTCTGCCTCAAGGAGCCGTGCCTCAAGGAACTCTGTCCTTAACCATTACTCTGTACTCTACAAAGAAGTATGCCATCGGTTATGGGTTGAATTATGTACCAAAATGATATGCTGAAGTCCTAACCCCCAGTACCCATGTGACTGGTATCCTTACAAGAAGAGGAAAATTTGGATGCAGACAGACACAGAGGGAAGACAGCCATGAAAAGATGGAGACAGATTGGCTTAATGCTACAAGTTAAGGAATGCCTGGGGCTTCCAGAAGCCAGAAGAGGCAAAGCAGAATCCTCCCCATGAGCCTCTGAGGGAACATGGTCCTGCGAACACCTTGACTTTAGATTTCTAACCTTTAGAACCGTAAGAGAATAAATTTCTGTTATTTAAAGCCACCTAGTTTGTAGTACTTGCTTATGCAGTCAGTCCTAGAAAATCTCTCATTTATACTGGAATATTTTATCCAATCAACTTGCTATTTTCAATTTTAATACAGATGGTGGCATGAGTAACATTTAAACTTTCCTCTAAATACTGTTTAAAGAAAAACAACAGCCAGGGTTGTTATCGGTTACAACCTACAATCTAAAAGCCCAGCATCCTATCTAACAGAGGCAGCTTCTACTTAGCTCTAGCTGGTTACTGCCACATGCAAGAGCAGGATCAAAGTTGCCGGGTCTTCCAGTTTCCAAGAGAATGCAGAAATCTGGATTTGTGCATTAAATTAGTTAACAAAAAATTATATCAGTTACTAGTTAAAATAATACTTGTTAACAAGCAACTTTTGCTTTAAAAACAAAACAGCCAGGCTTCGTGGCTTGCACTTGTGATTCCAGTACCTCAGAAGGCTGAGGCGGGAGGATCACTTGAGCCTAGCAGTTCACGGCTACCGTGAGTCATGATAAGAGCACTGTACTTCAGCCTGCGTGACAGAGTGAGACCCTGTCTAAAAATACTAATAATTAAAAACAATAAACATTATGCAGGCTACACAAAACATATTTATGAACCAAACTTATCAAGAGGTCCTGATTTTTACAATCTCTGTTGTATGTTTTCTTTGCTTTCCGTGTGTACTGCCCCTTGCACTCCACTTGACCTGGGCCCAACTGCAGCTATCCATCTACCCGATGTAGAAAGCAGGCACAGTGCAGGGACTGGGAGCCACATTGAAATCAGCATCTGAGGACTAGGGAGCCCTCTTTGGGAGGTAATGAGTTGGCAGACGCAGCAGAGTTGCACACATTCAGGAATCCAAGACCAAATGGGTGCGCTCTCCTTGATCTGTATCTGCATATCTGAAGTCTGATGCTGCTCCTCTCTCATCAGTTGGTGTCCCATGTAAAAAAGACTTAGAGCTTTAATTGGGCAAAGGTTTTGTGTAAGGCTAGGACATGACTTAATATTTCTCAGGCTGTCCATTCATAGCACTGTCCTTACAATTTCATTGACTTCCCCAAACTTCTTACTTCATGTGTGTGTGTGTGTGTGTGTGTGTGTGTGTGTGTACACGCCTGTATATATATATATATATATATATATATATACTTGAAGGATTTGTAAGTTGATATTAACAGTTCATAACTGTCTTTCAGTATTCACCATATTGTAACCTAAAAAAGTTGTCCAGAAACTTGCAAACATTTTTGAAAAGGAGTTTTGTAAAAACGGTTTTACAAAATGTCTTTATTCCTCAGGTTTGTTCTAAAACTTTGTGTGAATGTTAGTATCAACTCTAGTCCAATAAGCTATATTGCTAGTTAGTAGTCTCATTGGCTACAAACATTTCTTCAGTATCTACCAGAGTTCAGACCTACTTGTTATGGTATAGAAACAAATGATTGCTTCTGGCAAGTGAAAACAGGTACTTGATACATTGCCAGGACACTCTCTACCACAATGAGGTGTTAAATGCACAGTGAGGCAGCTTGGAACACCACAGTGTTTGGAACTTACAAATCTGACCAACACCATTTTTAGTTAAGTTTGTAGGGCAACGCTAAGAAGTAAAATACCATAAAATATGTCCAACTCATCTCATTTAATCTTTATTGTTGTTGCTGCTGTGTTTTGCTTGAATTAAACATCTCTGAAATTTCTATTGGTTTATATACCTATGAAATCATTTGGGAACTCCCTAGATTATTATTCTCACAACAACCCCAAATGGTTGGTAAAGCAGGTTTTATCTCCATATTACAGGTGAGGAAGCTGAAGCTCGGTGATGTTAAATAACTTGTTCAAGGTTGTTAGTGACAACAGGTTGTCTCAGTCTATTTAGTGTTGTTATAAATACGTCAGGATGGGTGATTTATAAAGAAATAAAGGTTTCTTTGGCTCATGGTTCTGCAGGCTGTATAGGAAACATATAGTTCCAGCATCTGCTTGGCTTCTGGTGAGGGCCTCAGGCTGTTTCCACTAACAGCTGGGGGCAAAGGAGAGCCGCATGTGTGGAGATCACATAGCAAGAGGGGAAGCAAGAGGACAGGAAGTACCAGGCTCTTTTTAACAACCAGCTTTTGTGGAAACTAACAAAGCAAGGAGGGCGCCAAGACATTCATGAGTGACCCGCCCCCATGACCCAAACACCTCCCTTTAGGTCTCACCTCAAACACGGATATCAAATTTTAACATGAGATTGGGGAGTGTATTAGTCTGTTCTCACACTGCTATAAAGAAATACCAGAGACTGGGTAATTTATAAAGAAAAGAGGTTTAACTGATTCACAGATCCACATGGCTGGAGGGGCCTCAGGAAACTTACAACCATGGCAAAAGGAAGCAGGCATGTCTTACGTGGCAGCAAGCAAGAGAAAGCATGAAGAGCAAGGAGAGGGAAAGCCCCTTAAAAAACCATCAGATCTCGTGAGAATTCACTCACTATCATGAGAACAGCATGAGGGAACTGCCCCCATGATCCAATCACCTCCCACTAGGTCTCTTCTTAGACACGTGGAAATTATGAGGATTATAATTCTAGGAGAGATTTGGGTGGGGACAGAGCCAAGCCATATCATAGGGGACAAACATCCAAACTATAGAAGAAGTGAAGCCTGTACTCAAACCTCCTAATTCTAAGTTCACTGATGTTACCCCACAAATAAACGCCATGAAGATTTGTAAGACCAGGATGATTAGACAGTCAGACAGCCAGACCTGTAATCAAATCCAATTTCTATTGCCGACTCAACTTTTGACTTCAGGTAAGTTTTTTTAAACCTCTATAAAGTCCAATTTGCTCATTTGTAAAATGGAGTTAAAATGGAAAACACATGTAAAGAACATGGCACAGAGTGGGTACTTGATAAATGTTACCTCCTTTCTCCTCCCTCTAAGCAAATGTAAAGTGGAAAAACATGTAAAGAACATGGCACAGATTGGGCACTTGATAAATGTTACCTCCTTTCGCTTCCCTCTAAGCAAACCATTCACTCTCTGGTTAAACGTTTGGGTGATTAGCAGAAACTTAAGTAGCTATTAGAAACGTAAGTCATAGGATGTGGCGATATTGATAAAACAACAATAAATTCATTGTCATGGACAAAGACCATGGCAGAAACTGTTGTCACATGTGCACTATTAAAGAATTGCCAAGAAAGGCATTGTTTTTTAAAATTTTATGATGTTGAGCCTTTTTTAAAAGAAGGCAGGTCACATCAAAACTTTATGAACTTATTCTCTGCTAATTAATGTGGTTCATTGCCTCCAAACATAAAAAATTTTTAAGCACATCAAAGAGGTTTGAAATGGTTCCGACCTGTGGTGAGACTTGGGACTCCTCAGTGTGTGTACCTTGGCAGCTATCATGTCCCCCATAGGGCAGAAGCAAAAGAGCCACCAAGATCCTTTGTGCGTCTGTGCCACAAGAGAAATTCTGACTCCTTTAAAACTCCTCTCTGCTGGCCCAGTTATACCTTTGGATGATGCTAGGGTAGGGGTGCTCATTGATTGACACCAGCAGGAGATGGATCCAAACGGGGGGTGAGGGACTGCACTCCTTGCTGAAGAGAAGCATAAACTCAGGGAAAGAACAGGTGTTGTAGTCAAGAGGCATGCTTGGGTCTAACATCAGAAAATTATGCAATTATCAAATTTAATGCTAAAAATATTAAAATGCATAATATGACATAGAACATTTCTTCACATTTGAACTTAATGCTAAGGAACTGTGTGGTAATAACTACTTTATACTTGTGATTCTGGCTCTTGGCACAATCATGCAGGACTGGGTTTGTGTTATTGCATATGTGGGAAGTTATTAAATGCTTTATAATGATTATGTTAAAGGTCATATTCCTCATACACGTAACTTCACTTACCATTATGAGTTAGACGGGTACATGAGTAGACAATGGTCTCCTTCCATTAAATGCAAACTGGCTGAAATTACTATTTAAGTTGCCAGGCCGAATGAGAAAAGAGATCAAATTAATGAGGGTGAAGTTGTATAATCAGTTTATAAAACAGATCATGCTGAGGTCAAGGCTGACATCACCAGCTCCCACACATCTAACTACACTTAAAAAGGTAACTCTTCTTTTTCACCACTACCACTGCTCTAATTCAAGCTGTTTCTTATTTCTCTTTTATTCACATGTAGCTGACAAATCGTTTATCTTGGCAAACACCAATCTGATCATGTCACACATCTCAGAAACCTCTGAAGTCTTCCCACTGCTTGAAGGACAGAGGCCCAACTCCTCAGGAGGGCATTCATGGCTCTCCTAAATTTGGCCCATTCTTCTAATTCAGGGATTTTCAACCCTGGCTGAATATCAGAACCACAAGGGGATCTTTAAAAAATAGACAGGCTTATGTCCCATGCCCCTGAAACTCTATTTACTAGTTCTGGGCTAAGATCTAGGGATGTAATATCTTTACAAATATCTATGGACAATTCTTATCTACTGCCAGGGTTGAACCACTGGTCTAATTTCTGCCCCCCTATTTTTTTCACCCAACATGAATTAACCCTTCTGTTCCATTCAGTAATGCTTTTTTCTTTTTTTTTTGTTGCGACAGAGTCTTGCTCTGTTGCCCAGGCTGAAGTGCAGTGGTGCGATCTTGGCTCCACCTCCCGAGTTCAAGCAATTCTCTGCCTCAGCCTCTTGAATATCTGAGATTACAGGTACCCATCACCATGCCTGGCTAATTTTTTTTTTGTATTTTCAGTAGAGATGGGGTTTCACCATCTTGGCCAGGCGAGTCTTGAACTCCTGACCTCGTGATCCACCCACCTGGGACTCTCAAAGTGCTGGGATTACAAGCGTGAGCCACCGCACCAGGCCCAGTAATGCTTTTTTGTTGTTGTTTGTGTAGCCAGTCCTCTATTCATGCTGTTAATCCAACCTGGAATATCATTTCCTCTCTAGCTGTCTCTTTATAACTTCACTATTCTTCTAAAACTAAGTGAAATCCCACCAGTATCCTTACAACCATGGGAATATAATGATACTGCTATTCTGAGAATCAAAAAGGCATTTTTTATGTTTATGAAGTATTTTATGTCAATTAATCATATATTGTTTTCAATGTGAATGTTTAATATTTTAGCTCCCTATATTTCAGACTTCCCAAGGAAGACAAACTTTATATAACATCTTTTGTTCTCATTTCCTAGACTCTAGCATTGACAACAGTATTAAGCATAGACACTCACATGTTCAATAATTATAATGACTGAATAAATTAAATCCTCTGAAATTTATGAAGCGTTTTTTCTTACATCTGGACAACCTCAACCATCAACGTTGACAGTTGTTTATGTACATACTGACGTGTTTCTTACTAGAAGCATCATTATGCCCATGTAAATGATAATCACATGTCCACAAAAACTGATGTGATATCAAATATAGGGGTGACACCTATAAATGTGTTTTTTTCCTATAGATAGAAATATATTCCATGTTTTATATATTCAATTCCCATAAGTTTGTATAATATCCAAAAGGAGGAAGTAGTGAAATAGTCCCTGGTCTGTCGATAAGTGATTTACAAACAACCCACCCATGTGAAAGGATAGAGAAAACCCTGTTTACGAACCTCATCAACTGTGGAAGGATCAGAAGAGCAAGTGTCCCTTTGCCCTCAATTTAGATGAATGAGAGTATCATTCATCTAAAGTCTCTCCTGTATCTACTGAAAACCGAGAAGCTTCTGATGGGAGAGTATCCAACACTGTCAGAGCCCCAGCTCGGACCCTCCTACTGTTCAACCCGCCCAGAAACTTTCTGTCCTGGTTCTAGAGCATGGGAGATTTATTTCCATATCCAGAGCTACAATCTCTCCACAAAACAGCATTGTACACTGTGGCTGCCCATAGTGAAAGCGGTACTGGTACTTGTGAGTTAAATAGTCTTGGGAGGGCTGGCCGAGAACCTAACCACTATTTATAACATTGTTTTTATGGAAAAATGCTTTCTGCATTCCAAACAACAGAACTAGACATGAACTTTTGGAATACAGTGTATTTCTTGGGTCTGGAACTGACTGTATCTTGTTAACTGCACTATGGTCAGCATTTTCCTAGGATAAGATGGCAATGAGGAGTGCAGAACAAGAATGGTTGCCAAGAATATGGACCATATATGTTTACAAGGATTAAAGACAGAGGAAATAATGAGAGAAAAAGTCAAGCACATTCTTAATTTATTATATAAATATTTACTAAGCATTACTAAAGGCTATGGTGAATGCTGTAGGAGACAAAAATCAGGTAAGATCTTTGATTTTATAGTCCTTATAATCTAGGGTGGGAGATAAGACAGACATAAACACAAACAAAAAAGCTAAATGGTAAAACATGCTACAACAGTGATACAACAAAACATTAGATGACACTGGTAGAGAGAAACAGCTAGTGCCTCTAGCTGGAGGAACCAGAGAACGTGTCATAGAGAGGCTTGCACGGGGTTTCAACGTGCAGAGGAAATAGTTTCAGGGCATCAGGGGACATCACAGGCAGGAAAACCAGTACAAACCAAGACAGATGCATGAAGAACAATGAGAGTTCAGAGAATAGGAAAAGTCCAGTTGGCTCAAGTGGGGTTTGTTTTCAGGACCTTAGTAGGGGGCTCTGAATGACAGGCAAAGGAACTTGGATTCCATCTAAGAGGGAGTTGGAAGCCATTAAAGGGTTTTAAAATTACTAAATTGGCTCTAAACACAGGTTTATGTAACAATGAACATATGACAGGGAAAGAGAATGAATACAGAAAGACTATTAGGAGATTACTGTAAGAGTTGAGGGTGATTAAGACGACCTTTCAGAGATTTTTTTATACAAATAGTTAATAAGCATTTAAGGTGGTTAATTTTTTTTTCTTTGCATACCTGTAAGGTACTTAAATGTTAATTAACAAAGTATTGCTTTAAATAAGAACATATAAATCATACAGAAAAGCTGCATAAAGACTTCAAAAACTAATATATATATATATATTATAAGCTACAATGGAAAAAACATTTCAAAAGCATTGTTTGGCACTTAGGACTTTATGACTAGACTTGATACAAATAAGGATGATTTTAAGGTGTTAGTCTCATTTTTAAAAATAACATCAGAAGTTTAAAACTGAACATTTTATTTTTATAAGCATGTGAAATTTAATAAGAAATCATCTTTGTACTATTTCCCAAGAGCAGTGATTCAATATACAAGGTAACTAGAAGACACGCTGAGAAATTTGAAAGTTGAGACGTCCAAGTTAGTGAACTTAATTCTTTGTATTTTAAATAAACCTTAAGCTGGTACCAAGATAGATGTGAGCAGACTTACCCGAAGTGATTTGACTTAGCAAATGTCTTCTAACTTTAACACTTCAGTACTGGATGGAAATGGGATTCATTTTTATCTGAAAACAAATGTAGTGGAAATAACAAAATTAAAAGAATTTCTAGGTAACTTGTAAGAGCCAATCAGATGATTGCACCTGAAAGACCATAAAAGAGTTTTATGACGTTCTATAAAATTTACATTTCTTATACCAGGTATAAGTTAAGAACCTAAAATAAAAATCTCAAGCTGCGCTCAAAGACTTCTAAAATAGGAGATATATTGTCTTCACATATTTTTATGTCCATCTTCTAAAAATTCTAGAAAATATATTATTAGATATTTAAGCCTGATTTAAACTGAATTATTTAAAATTTAGCTGTATTTGTGCCCTATTCAGTATCATGGGGAACAGGGAGCTATGAAGTTGAATAAGAGTTTTTGTTCTTAAGAAATACAAACCTCAATAAGAGGCAAACATGGAGAAATGCCAGATGTAGGTGATGGGGAGGAAGGCAGCAAATCACACTTGCCATGTATGTACCTATACAACAATCTTGCATGTTCTTCACATGTACCCCAAAACCTAAAATGCAATTAAAAAAAAAAAAGAAAGGGCAGAGGAAGGGCTGAAAGAGGACAACTGGGTAGATTTTGCCACTGGTATTTTTTCTGGGGCAAATTGTCACCTGAACAGCATCCTTCAATTAAAAATGAAATAATGGGGGGGGGGAAACTCTGTATCGAGACATATGTAGTAAGTGCTAAAAGTGACATAAGGTGCTATAGGGTTTAGGAGCAGGTAAATCACTACAGGGAAAATGTGGGAAGCCTTGCCTTATGGACTGAATACAAAGAAAGGGAAATGGGGAGGGAGATCAATAAGGACTAGGATTTGGGGCTGAGATTATACTCTAAGGGGCTGAATGCTAGATTCAGTGCATGGGGCTTTATTTTATATATAAAGAGACATCAAGGGTGTTTGGCAGAAATCACATTCAAATTTGTATTTTAAAAGATGGCTCTGGTTTTTGAGTATAAGTTAACCATGAGAAAATTCAAAAAGCAGTGAGATCTGTTTTGTTACTACAGTAGTCAAGATGAAAAGAAATCAGAGTAACTGCAATAAAAGTGAAAAGTTTAAAATTCTCTGAAATTACACTCGAAAGTGAGAACCAGAATAACCAACTAAACAATTATGCAAGACTGAGACCTGAAACCATCACCAACATTCAGTTATAAGGTCACAATAGACCTTTCTTTCCCAACAGAACCATGTATGGTTTACAACAACCATGAACTTAAGAAATCAACCAATCCAATGACTCACTTCATTTGTGATAGCCTGTACTAGAATTTCGGAGCTCCAACGTATAATTAATAAAAAACCTTATACAACTTTTCTCTAAGGAGGTATCATTTCAGAATCATCTCTGTAGTCTTGTTTGCTGCACTAAATCAACAGAACAGTTTGCACATCTCCTAAAAGGTTTATTTTAGAAGGGGCTTTCCACAAAAGATTGCCATCTATCAATGAAGTCACCAAAGAAGAGCAAAAGAAGAGAGTGCCCTGTCCTGCTTTTTCAGGACGGAAGAACTGGTAAGAGCTTACCAGTCACTAGTACCTTTGGAATTCCTTTCAGAAAGGCAATAAAAGTGAACAAAGATTTCCAATAATTGGAAGATTTTTTTTAAAGGCAAAAAAGTGGAGTTAACCAACAAATTTTAGTCTTCTAAGAAGCCTGATATGCTTTGAAAATGAAGCTGAATTTTTAACAAAGTTTTTGTTGTTGGTGTTGATTATTTTTTTTTTTCCATCTTTAATGCTAGTAAAGAGAAGAAATATAAAGGGAGAACGGTAAATAATGGAACAGATTCAAGAGAAGATGGGAACAAGAACTTTAGTACAGTTAGACATTAAGCAGGAGAAACAGTTGTTTCTCTATGGTTAGAAACAGAGGAAAGGGTGGGTGATGAGCATAAACATTTTGTGTGTAAGGGAGTAACACTGAGGGACTTCAGACGCAATGGCAAGACTATCTATTGAGACTGAGGGGCAGGGAAAGGGAAGAGGAAAGAAGACGGGAGAAAAAGAGATGAAGAGAAAGTATATGAATGAAAAAATATTTGAATTTAAGAGTTAAGAGAAAAACACTGTCAGAGAAGAAGAAAACAGAAAAGAGGGGCTTTCAGTATTTAAGATATTGGAACAATTCTGATTGGCATAACTGAGAAAGTTAAAAAAACTATGAGTTCTGAGTATCAGAAACTCAAAAATAAGGATTTGGAGAAACAGATTACCGCCACATGGTGTGAGCTGACATTACTTTCAAGCCCAGTAGTGACATCATAGAAGAATTTGGAGCAGTGTCCTGGAAGTCAACCAACAACAGGAATTAGAAAAGGGAGACAACGGTGAAAAATTTACAAGAAAAGGAACTAATGAACAAAGGTGGCCTTATAATGAACAGTGCTGAGCCTTGAATTGACACTGGTGAGCAAAGGTATACATCAACCCTCCTTTAAAAGCTAGGATTTTTTAAATACCATGCTTTTTCTTGAGATGGTAAAAAAACAAAAAACAAAAAAAAATTGCGGTCTTTGCCAGGTTTAAATTTCTATGGAAGAGAAGGGAGAACAGTTATGAAAAAAGATCAAAGCTATAATAACTTGTTCACAATAGAGCATAAGGTCCAAAGGACATAAGGAACTGAAAGTAAGTCGGCAGTGGACTAACCATGGGTTCCATCCGAACTGGGAAGGCGTGACTGCTTGGAAAAAGAGACCATAATAAGGGCGTTACCTAAGTTGTAGGTGACAAAACACCCACATTTCTCCCTCTTTCTGGCACACCTGTTTGGTGAGAAAGGGTAAAAGACTGGCCACGTGTGTCATTGGTCTCTGACTCTCAGAACTTGCTTGCCCAAACGCACAGGCATTGTCCAGTCATCTACATACTAAACACCACTGGGCAAGTTAAGTCAATCCAATTTGAAGGGGTAGGAAGACTAGACACAATGCTAAGTGTACTCTTTTACCTAGCTTCTCCATAAACAAAACTGACATCTTCTTTCTCATCTTAAGTCTACTCAAAGAATTCAGAGGTTAGAATAAAAAGCGACATAATTAATGGTCCCTTAAAAACTCCAACAACAGGGATGCAAAATAAATAAACAGAAAGTAGTATGAAGAAAACTATATGGGGGGTGGGTTGAGGGGAGAATTTGCCAGCTACAGTGGTTTTAAATTTCTAGACACATTCAAGGACTTAATACTGAGACCTAATTCAGTTGACGAATGCCTCTAGAGATGGGGAGATTTCTAATTAAGGAGTCAATATCTCTAACAGATATTCAGATTTTTTTTACCAGTATTCAGATTTTTTACTGCTGAATACAGCAGTATTCAGATTTTTTTGAGTCATTTTTATGTTGTATTTTTCAAGGAATCTGTTTCTTTCATTAAACTGTCAAGCGTATTGACATAAAATTGTTCATAATATTTTCTTATCCCTTATGTATTTTCTGGATCTCTATTAATGTTTCCTTTTTATTCTTATGTTGTTAACTTGAACTTTCTTTTTTTGTATAGGAGTTTATCAATTTTATTAATGTTTTCAAAGAAACAACTTTTGGCTTTGTTGATTTTCTCCATTTTACGCCTAGTACTGTTTCAGATTTCTGGTTTTTTTGTTTGTTTGTTTTGTTTTGCTTTTTAACTGATATTCTGCCTATTTGTTCTATCAATTGAGAGAAAAGTGAGAAAGAGAAGTGTTGAGATATATAACTGTATTAGATTTATCTGTTTCTCTTTCTGTTCTGTCCATTTTTGCTTCCAGTGTTTTAAGGCTCTGTTACTAGGCTTATAGACATTTAGAATTATGTCTTTTTAATTAATTGATTCTTACATCATTAAGAAATATAATACTGCTGGTATTATTTCATGTTTTGTATTTATTTTATTGGATATTAAAATAGCTCCCTTCAGTTTTCTTAATGATTAGTATCTGCATAATATCTCTTTCGATTCTTTTACTTTCAACCTCTTTGTATGTATTTGAAGGGAATATTTTGTAAACAGCATATTTAGGTCGTGCTACTTTATCCAGCCCAATGATCTCTGACTTTAGAATACTTACATCATTTCAAATCAATGTAATTATTTACATGGTTGGAGTTGAATGAACCATCATGTTCTTCTCTATTTGTCCCAATCTGTTCTTGTTCCCTTTTCCTTTTATTCTGTCATATCTGAAATTGAATATTTTTTAGTTTTCCATTTCATTTCCACTACTGGCCTATTATAAATATACTTGCATCTTTGTAGTTTTAGTGATTGCTCTCATATCTAAAATATGCACATCTAACCTGTCACAACATAACTTCAAATATTACACACCTTCACATACAAAATATAAAAATTTTATAACAAAATTTATCTATTTCTGCCTTCCTGTCTTTTGTGCTACTGTCAGCATAGTCTAACTATCGTAGGACTGTTATACTAGAGAAACTATATGTAGGTCCTCTGGTTGACAATCCCAGATAAAACTAGGTTTTGAGTTATCCTTGTCAAAAGTGCCAGGAATGTGATTACAGCTATCTTCAATCCTCCAGACCCCACTGAGTTCATTCTTGAGTTGAAAGCCACCAAGTGACCTCAGGCGATGCTACATGAACAAGAATACCCACCAGCTGAGCCTGCCCTTTTCTCTGTCTCACAAATTGTGAGGTACAATAAAATGGCTATTGTCTTAAGATGATGTGGCCGGGCGCGGTGGCTCAAGCCTGTAATCCCAGCACTTTGGGAGGCCGAGGCGGGTGGATCACGAGGTCAAGAGATTGAGACCATCCTGGTCAACATGGTGAAACCCCGTCTCTACTAAAAATACAAAAAAATCAGCTGGGCATGGTGGCACGTGCCTGTAATCCCAGCTACTCAGGAGGCTGAGGCAGGAGACTTGCCTGAACCCAGGTGGCGGAGGTTGTGGTGAGCCGAGATCGCGCCATTGCACTCCAGCCTGGGTAACAAGAGCGAAACTCCGTCTCAAAAAAAAAAAAAAAAAAAAAAAAAAAAAAAAAAAAGATGATGTGCTTCTTAGGTAATTTGTTACACAGAATTAGATAACCATAACAGAATCTAGTACAGGGAAGTTAAATTGTGTAAGAAAATCTTAAAACATGTGGCATTGGTTTTAGGACCAGAGGTGAGCAGAAGCTGTAAGTGACTTAAGACTGTTAGTGAAGGCTTGAACAACATTAATGAAAACCTTATAGAGGACAGAGAAAGAACTCTTCTTATGCAGTGGAAAGTTTCTAACACTGTTCCTTGTATGAAATAGAAAAGACAAAATATACTCCATAAAGTGGTAAATTTGGCTAGGAAGATTTTTAGGCAGAAGGTTGAAACTCGTGGTCTCTTTTGCTACCTATAAGTTATGCCTATACAAAGATAAACTGATGAAAGAACTGTTTCATTTTCATGTAGAATTTAGAGGAAAATTTTTAAAGAATTAGGACTTGATCTTTCCAAAACTAAACAGTTTCTCATCCACATTATCTCTCAAGAGAAAAGGAAGAAAAAGCTTCAGAGTTATAGAACTACTATTAAGGCTTGGGGCCTACCAGTAAAGCATGGTTTTGGGACAAAAATCTCCACAGCGTGGCTATAAAACACCTTGCTGAGACTGCAAAATTATTTAAAATTGTATCTAGTTCAGTTCCAAGAATCTTAAGAGTATGACACTTAGACTCTGTTCTGAGACAAAAGGTCTCTGAGAATCTTGATTATGTGTACCTCGGACTCTTTCAAATAGACGGAAAAGCTCATAAGAATCTTATGAGTGTTATTGCAAACTATCTTGACTCAATATGAAAGAAAAAAAAATGCTACTTGAAAATAAATGTGGGTCGGCCTCTGAATAATGCAGTGGGTTATAATTTGATATACAGGAAGCCCACGAAGTTTTAAAAATCATTACATCAGCTTGCACTGAAAGGGGACAGAGATAGTGCAAAATGAAAACATGCTTCTGAATTCTCAAATTTCCACAGCCAGAAAGGCTGAAAAGGCTACTCAATTGCAAGAAATGACCATTTCTTATAGAAAAAGGATGACTCTGAATTGAGAAGGCAAAACCTGGAGCCACAGAGAATCACTATCAGGAGGCAAGAATACCCTAATAAAAGAACTAACAGCAGGAGATCAAAATTTCTATGAACCAGTGAAGCTACACGTCTCTGGTTTCCCTATTTGTGAATGGGAATGTTTACTGCAGCGACTCTATGACTGCCTCTTCATTATACTGTTGGGTTGTCATCTCTTCAGCTACACTTGAGGAGATTCCTGAACAGTATACTTGTTGTAAATAAGTTCTTGAACTTTAAGACTCAGGCTAAAGAACAGTTGGAAAAGAATTTTTGGATTCTTGGAAGTGGGTGAGTATACAGGGAACACAGGAAGAAACTGAATCATTTGTGACCAGATAGTGGACTGTGGTGGATTAAAGATGACCACAAATGTTTTGATACTTCTTCCACTGAAAGGTCATGCCTATGTCTTCTCTCAGTAAAACTAGGAGGACTCTGTGACTCCTCTGACCAATAGAATACAGTGGAAGTGACATGGCACCACTTTTCAGTTTTAGGCTTTAAGACATTGGCAGCTTCCACTTTTTATCTCCAGGAAAATTCACTCTAGAAGCCCCAAGCCACAATAATTAGAAGTCTGACTATGCTGAGACTACCATGCTAGAAAGCTCATGTAGACTTAGTCTTCCACCTCTTCCCAGGCACCCTGTGTATATATGTATCTTGGATCCTCCAGAGCATTCCATCCACAAGAATACCACCCAGTGATCTCAGTCACTGCAACATGCAACCAAAAATCACCACGCTGGGACCCGCCGGAATTCTCAGCCCACAGAATCATGAGCTAAATGTGAGTTGTTGTTTTACACCACTGAATATTGGGGCAATTTATTAAGTAGTAACCTATTATTACAATGTTGATTTTTGTAATTTATGTTTTTAGTTGTTCCGGAAGCCACAATGTCCCATTATGACCTGCTACAACCTAACTGAAAGCAGAAGCCTAAACCTAGTTATTTTGCAGAAGCAATTTGCAAAGTCCATTCTAAGGTAAAATTATTTTTGAGAGGCCAATTTTCTCTGAGATATTATAAAGCAAACAATTTTCCAAACACAATATACACCAACTAAATCATTGCAATTATAACCAACCATTTTCGTCTTACTAAACAAACTACTGTACATACATAATCAAGCCAAAGGATTCATCCTCAGGCTCTCCTTCAGTTCATTTAACACAGTTATTTAGTCACTTTCTCATGATTGAAGCAAGAGTGGGATTACAAATACAAAATTAAGACCATTTATGGTACTCTAAAGCAGTGATTTTCAAACACAACATACAAAATACCAATGTGAAATAAATGATGAAATATAAAAGAGGGAATAACTGTTAATGAAATGATAAACTACGTTTATGTAAATATGTATGTGACCAAACTGGTATCTTTTTAAAGTTTATTTTTGACACACAATAATTGTATATATTTATGGAATACAGTGTGGTATTTTGATACTTGTCATTTTTTGATGAGAACTTTCAAAGCCTTTCTTCTATCTTGAAATATACGTTATTAACTATGGTCACCCTACTGTGCCATAGAACACCAGAACTTATTCCTCCTATGTGACTGTAGCTTTGCACCTGTTGACCAATCTCTCCCCATTTCTCCTATCTCCTCCCCAGCCAGAGGTAACCACTATTCTACCTTGTACTTCTATGAGATAAACTTTTTTACATTCCACATATAAATGAGATGCCTGGCTTATTTCACTTAATATAATGTCATCTGGGTTCATCCATGTTCACTGCAAATGACAGAATTTCATTCTTTTCTATGGCTGAATAGTATTTCACTGTGTATATATGCCATATTTTCTTTATCCATTCATACACTAATAAACACTTAGGTTGATTCCATATCTTGGCTATTGTAACTAGTGCTGCAATAAACATAACAGGGCAGATATCTCTTCAACAACATACTGATTTCACTTATTTTGCATATATACCCAGTATAGTGAAATTGTTAGGTCATATGGCAGTTCCATTATTAATATTTTAAAGAACTTCCACACTGTTTTCTATTATGGCTATACTAATTTACATTCCTATCAACAGTATAAATTAAGAGTTCCCTTTTCTTCAGAACCTTGCCAGGATTTGTTTTTTTTTGTTTTTGTTTTTTGTTTTTTTTTTGGTCTTTTTGGTAACAGCCATTCTAACTGGGGTAAGATAATAATCTCATTACTGTTTTGATTTTGCATTTCCCTGATAAGTGATGTTGAACATTTTTTCATATGCCTGTTGCCGTATGTCTTCTTTTGAGAAACATCTATTTGGATCTTTTCCCATGTTAGCAATCAGATTGTTTGCCTGCTTTTTGCTAATGAGTTGTTTAGATTCCTTACACATTCTGGATATTAACCCCACCAGATGTATAGTTAGCTAACATTTTCTCCCATTCTTTAGGTTGTCTCTTCACTCTTGATTGTTTCCTTTGCTGTACAGAAGCTTTTAAGTTTGATGTAATATCATTTGTTTCTTTTTGCTTTCCTTGCCTGTGCTTTTGAGGTCTTACCCATACAAACCTTGTCCAGACCAATGTCATGAAGCATTTCTCCTATGTTTTATTCCAGTAGTCTCATAGTTTGTCTTTAATCCATTTTGAGTTGATGTTGGTATATAACATAAGGAAAGAGTCCACCATCTAGTTTCTGCACATGGATATCCAGTTTTCCTAGCACCATTTATTTCAGAGAATGTCTTTTCCCCAATGTGTGTTCTTAGCTTGCTCATCAAAAATCAACTGGTTGTAAATTATTTCTGGATTCTCTATTCTGTACCACTGTCCTATGTGTATGTTTTTATGTGTGTTGCATGCTGTTTTGGTTACTATTTGTTACTATGGTTAATATTCTTTGAAGTATTTTGAGAAGAATTGACATTATTTCTTCTTTAAATGTTCAGCAGGAAAAGCATCAGGCTTTGGGCTTTTCTTTGACAGGCTAATTCTTATTACTGATTCAATTTTGTTACTCATTATTGGTGTACTCCAGTGTTCTATTTCTTTATGATTCTGTCTTGGTAGGTTAAATGACTTTTGACCTTCCTGTGCCTAGATATTTATATTTTTCTTGAGGTTTGGAAATGCTTTGTAGTATAATTTGAAGTCTGGTAGTGTGATGCCTCCAGATTTGTTCTTTTTCTCAAGATTCCTTTGACTACTCAAGGTCTTTCGTAGTTCCATTCTTGGGATTAAGTCATACCACCAAAGAATTGTATTCCGGGCCTAGTACTTTTGCTGATCTCCTCCCTATTCACCCGCAGGGCTATATTTATCAAAGTGCTTTTGATGTTAGTCTACCAGACCATATAGAGAGGGGGCTCAAGAAACAGGTCTTCAGAAGAGAGTCTTCAGTTATTTACTATGAGGATACTGTTTAAGGACAGACTTGATTACACTGCAGGATAACTAAAAGGATATATTTTCCTTAATTATTAGGCTTCTCCTAAAATATTGATTTTTTTTTTTTTTTTTTTCAGATGGAATCTCGCTCTGTCACCCATGCTGGAGTGCAGTGGTGCAATCTTGGCTCACTGCAACCTCCGCCTCCTGAGTTCAAACAATTCTCCTGCCTCAGCCTCCTGGGTAGCGTGGATTACAGGCACATGCCACCACACTCAACTAATTTTTGTTGTTTTAGTAGAGACGGGTTTCACCATGTTGATCAGGCTGGTCTCAAACTCCTGATCTCAGGTGATCCACCCACCTCAGCCTCCCAAAGTGCTGGGATTACAGGCATGAGCCACCGCGCCTGGCCAATATTGATAAATTTTAATCTTGTAAACAACAGAAAACAAATCTCATCTTGAGAAATGTCTTCTTAGAGAGCTTAGAACAAAATCTGTGATCCACCTCAAGCAAAATATAGGACCTTTTATAAGATGTAATGTGTGTCCCATCCTTACTCCATTTGTACCACTTTTACAATTTTGATATGGTATAATTTATATGCCACAAAATTAATTATTGTCCATTGAACAGTGGACAGTTCAATGAAGTTTTGGTCCATTTTTAGAGGACTAAAAGGTACTAAATGGATGCAATCATTACTACAATCCAGTTTCCCACTATTTCTCCCAATTCCTTTGAGTTCATATGCAGGCAATTCCTGCTCCTACCCCCAGTTCCCCTCTGATCTTCTCACTAACTCAATCAGTTCCCCTTTTCTACACATTTCATAAGTGAAATCATATAATATGTGGTCTATTGAGTCTAGTTCCTTTCACCTAACACAATATTTTTTTTTTCCCATTTATTTATTTTATTGTATTTTAGGTTTGGGGGTACATGTGAAGAACATGCAAAATTGTTGCATAGGAACACACATGGCAGTGTGATTTGCTGCCTTCCTCCCCATCACCTACATGTGGCTTTCTCCCCCTGCTATCCCCCCCCAGCTCCCCACCCCCCACCGTCCCTCCCCTATGTCCCCCCAACTGACCCCAGTGTGTAGTGCTCCCCTCCCTTTGTCCAT
>NW_016107407.1:5680340-5696805 GCF_001604975.1 Cebus imitator | reverse complement strand
CGGCGCTGGCCGGCACAGTCGCACTGGCCGAAACAGCCGCGCTGGTGACCGTGGAGCACCTCTGCCTGGGAATTTCCTAGTCTGTGGGCAATAAAAACACGGCGTCCACTCACCCTCTGCGCTTTCACTGGGAGCTGCAATCCTGAGCTGTTCCTAAACGGCCATCTTGGATCCACCCCCCTAACACAATATTTTAAGTTTCATCCATGCTGCAGCATATATCAATATTTTCTTCCTTTTTCATTGCTTAATAGTATTCCAATGTACAGATATGCCACATTTTGTTTATTCATTTACCAGGTTATGGACATTTGGATTTTTTTCTTGTTTTTATTAATGCCTATTATAAATAATGTTGCCAAGAGCAATTACATATAAGTCTTTGTGTGAGCATATGCTTTCATTTCTGTTAGGCAGATTCCAAGAATTGGAATTGGTAGGTTTATATGGTACAATGATTAAAAATTATGTATCAATTTGGCTGGACCACATCACCCAGATATTTGGTCAAACATTATTCTTGAAATTTCTGCAAGAGTAATTTTGGACAAGATCTGCATTTAGACTGGTAGACTTTGAATAGAGCAGACGGTCGTTCATTATATGAGGGGGCTTCATCTAATTAGCTGAAGACCTAAGAACAAAAGCCTGACCTCCCTGGGAAAAAGGGAATTCTCCAGCAGACTCCTTTCAGACTTCATCTGCAACATTGGCTCTTCCTGGTCTTCCAGCTGACTGCCTTTGGACTCAAACTGCAATCCTTTTCTCAGTCTCCAGCCTCTGCTGGTTTCCTCCATCAGATACACCAAGACACCACACTGCATGAGCCAATTCCTTAAAATAAATTTCATATATATATATATATATGTATGTATACACACACACACACACACACACCTGATTAGTTGTGTTTCCCTGCAGAACCTTACTACATATGGTAAGTTGGTTTAACTTTAAAAGAAATAGCCAAACTATTTTCCAAAGTGGCTGTAACAATTTACATTCCTACCAACAATGTATAATATGAGAGTTCCTGTTTCTCCACATCCTAGACACGATATATTGTCCTTTTTATTACAGCCATCCTAGGGGGTGTAATCTCATTGTGGTATCTCACTGTGTTTTTAATGTGCATTTTCCTAATGACTAATGATGCTCACTGTGGTTACATGTGGCTATTAATCATTCTCATGTCTCTTCAGATGAAGTTTCTATTCTGTTCTTTTGCTCTTTAAGTTGGGTTGTTTGTCTAATTATTCACTTATAATTCTTTACATGTTTTGGATACAAGTTCTTTATCACACATGATTTGCAAATATTTTCTCCCAGTCTGCAGCCTGTCTTTTTAGTTTCTTCCCAATGTCTTTTGTAGCATAAAAATTTTAATTTTAATTAAATTGAATTCATCAATTTTTTATCTTATGGCTTATGCTTCTGGTATCATACCCAACAACTCTGCCCTATCCAAGGTCATAAAGTTTTTTCTATGCTTCCTTTTAGAAGTTTTATAATTTCAGCTCTTATGTTTAGGCCCATCATTCATTTTCAGTTAATTTTTGTGTATGATTACTGTGAAGAAGTTAATTTTTGTATATGACATCCAATTGTTCCAGCACCATTTGTTGAAAAAAAAAATAACCCGTTCTCTATTTAATTATCTTAGCAGCTCTTTCGAAAATCAATGGACCACAAATGTAAATGTTTATTTCTGAACTCTCAATTCGTCTCCATTGATTTATCTGCTTATCCTATGCCACTGCCATGGTGTCTTGAACACCATCACTTTAGATTGGGTTTTGAAATGGGGATGTATAAATCCTCCAAGTTTGTTCTTTTACCCATTTATTTCAAATTTTATTTGATCCAACTGTACTAAGTATACTTATTAATACCACCTTAAATCCTTTCTTAGACAAGATAGATATACATGCAAAAATAAAATAGGCTATATTTTAAAGATGTTTTCAAAAGAACATAATCCTTTTTTAAGATTTCAACCATTAACATATTTCCATAGGATTGAAATTAAGTTTTCCCAGCCCCCCACACTCACGTCAACAAACATACTGAATGCCTACTATGTTCCAGGCACAGTGCAAGGTTAGTTGCCAAAGATACAGAGAAAAATAATACACAGTTGCTCATTTAGCACATAAATATACAATGATGGCACAGTATATTAATGACAGGTACATAGAAGATAAAGGACAAAAGATATTAATCCAATCTTGTCAGATTTATCTTACTTTTATATAAGCCTATTTCTTAAAAAGTTTTACAAATTTTGTTATTTTCTAAACAAAACATGTTTAAAACTACCAGAGAGGCTAGTACTTACCAAAGCTTGAAATAAGAAATTCTGTTGTAAAGTACTGGTTCTCTCCATCAGTTTAGGTCTTTTAATTTGCTTTTTCTTCTTAAGGTTACAAAAGGAAAAAGGGAAGAGTCTCATTTCACCTCTGACCCACCCTACTCTTCCCCATAGAGGTAACTTCTGTTATGCTCTGTCAACTCCTGATTGTATAGAGCAACAGGCTATAGAAGACACAGATAGTAAGAACTCTTAAAATACTCAGATCAATCTCAAACTTTATTTTAGATAGAAGTTTCAGCCTCCTTCCCACTAAACTTGACATCAGAATAACTAGTAAAATTTGTAAGTTACTCATTTTCCTTCTTCCTCCCAACCTATGCCCAGAAAAGGTAGAGATTAATAGAAAAAGACATAAACAACATATCTCTATAATGTGCATGTGTGTATGAAAGTTTCATAGTGCACATTCCTGAAACTTGTTCTATAAGAGATTTTAATATGTGTTCTTAAAAAATAAAGAAAGAAAGAAAGGAAGTTGGAACGAAGGAAAGAAGAAAGGGGGTGGGTGTTTCCAAGTTCAAATACATTTGGGAAACACTGGGTTAAATGAAATACCAATATACACTATGTTAAATCCATTGTGATTGCTCCCACCTTTCCTAAAATTAGCACACCACCAAAACCTTTAATCATGGATCACTTAGTAATATCTTGAAAGGATACAGATCTTTACAAAAATATAGTATGCAAAGCAAGTTGGATATAGCTTCCAGCTTATTGTCACACTGGCAGCAATTCACACAGCTGAACAAGAATCATGCACAAGGCCACATCAATTTGCTACTAGCCAAAAGACTAAAAAATAAAATAAAAATAAAGTGAGTAGGCTGTCTCTAGATTCTATCTTTACCGTGTTGGAAAAACTGGTTTCATTTCTGTGCGGCATTATTTTTCCTTTAGCTATATAATAAAAGAATAAAACTAGACAGATGTGTGACTCTGAAATTAAATGCACTAATGGGTTTGCTTTTAATAAGTAAATATAATCAAAGAGTCTCAATATAAATTCTATTCATTTTAAAATCTGCTTTACAAAACAAAAAATAGGATTAAAATAGTTTGTAATACTAATAAATGCTTTATTGTAAAAGAAACTTTAAGAGATTGGCCAGGCACAGTGGCTCACACCTGTAATCCCAGCACTTTGGGAGGCCAAGGCAGGTAGATCACCTGAGGTCAGGCGTTCGAGAGGAGCCTGGCCAACATGGTGAAACCGTGTCTCTACCAAAAATGCAAACATTAGCTGGGCATGGTGGTGGATGCCTGTAATCCCAGCTTCTCAGGAGGATGAAGTAGGAGAATCGCTTGAACCTGGGAGGCAGAGGTTGCAGTGAGGTGAGATCGAGCCACTGCAATCCAGCCTAGGCAACAAGAGCAAAACTCTGTCTCAAAAAAAAGAAAAGAAAAGAAACTTTTAGAGGTTAACAGAAGCTGCTATAAAATTATATTTACCTATAATGATAAATACCAATAGCCACCTATCAATGTGTAGAAAAATAGTGAATTTGGAAATATCTCCTTATATGTTAGGATTCAAATCAAGATATAACTCAGCAATGAGCGCTATTAAATTTGCCAATGAAGCCAGGCGTCGTAGCTCATGCCTATAATCCCAGCATTTTGGGAGGCCAAGGTGGGTGGATCACGAGGTCAGGAGTTCAAGACCAGCCTGGCTAAGATGGTAAAACCCCACCTCTACTAAAAACTACAAAAATTAGATGGGCACGGTGACAGGTACCTGTAATCCCAGCTACTCTGAAGGCTGTGGCAGGAGAATCACTGGAACCTGGGCGGCAGAGGTTACAGCAAGCCGAGATCGCACCACCGCATTCCAGCCTGGGGGACAGAATGAGACTCCGTCTCAAAAAAAAAAAAAAAAATTGCCAATGAGACTGAATCAGGCCTTTATTACCAAACTGTAGTCATGAGCAATAACTTTTCAACGTATCTTATTCCTGTCTTCCTGTTGAAATTTTACTTGGGAGAAAAGTCTGGGAGGATTTCCTACTGAGCTGATCCTTACAGGAACTAAAATAGCTGCTGTATGTCCTAGGTGGAAGCTTTTCTGAAATTTTACTTCCGGAGAAAATAGGAACAATTAAGTCACTGATGAAGAAAACTTCCCAGCACTTTTTTGGTTGTTTCTTCATTGCTGCTAGCGACAGGAAGTATGATAACTGCCGCCCTTGCTTATAAATGTCAGATAGCCTTACTCCTTATACTCCAACCCCAACTATTTATTTAATGCCCTATTCAAGCTTCCATTAAATCTTTTACCACTCTCTGATTCAAGTAAAAATGATTTCTCCTTCCTCTAAGCTTCTTCATTCTTGTCCATGTCTCTCACTTACCTTATAACCATATTTAACATACTTTAGGTTGCTATTTAACTTGATTAGTGTACATATCCTGTTCGTTGAGAAGTCTAGGACATTTCAGATGGCAGGAACAAGGTGGTGCACATCTCTGGAGAGCCCGCAATACCGGGCACAATGCTGTTTACACTAGCATTCTGCAAATATTTGTTGACTGACTGTCATTAGTATTCAGTACTTTTCCTAGAAATGGTTAATTCTTGAGGGAAAATATAAGTGTTTTTCTATTATGAGAACAATGGATGTGCTTATTAGTTTCAGGAAATGTTAACAGACTGTCTTTAATCAATGACTAAATATCGTCTTTTTTTCTATGACCAAGCATAGAATAAAAGACTAGGTTAGCCAGGTATAGCTTACCTAAGGACTTGGGCACAGAATGTTGTGAGGAAATTAACTATTCAACGACAAAAGGACTCTCAACAGGATCTACCATTGCAGATTAACAGGAAGGATGAGGGTAATATTTGTAGACATACACACAATCACACACAAATGGAACAATGACCTCAAACTATAAAAATCCTAGAAAAAACCTAGGAAATACCATTCTGGACATTGGCCTTGGCAAGGAATTTGTAGCTAAGACTTCAAAAGCAATTGTACCAAAAAAATTGACAAGTGAGACTTAATTAAATTAAAGAGGTTTTGCACAGCAAAAGAAGCTCTCAACAGCATAAACAGACCTTACAGAATGGGAGAAAATATTCAAAAGCTACACATCCTATAAAGGTCTACTATCCAGAATCTATAAGGAACTTAAGCAATTCAACAAGCAAATAACCCCATTAGAAAGTGGGCAAAGGACATGAATAAACACTTTGCAAAAGAATACATAAAAGCAGCCAACAAATATATATATTAAAAAAAGCTCAACATCACTAATCATCAGAGAAATGCAAATCAAAACCAAAATGAGATACCATCTCATACCAGTCAGAATGGCTAGTATTAAAAATAAAAAAATAACAGATGCTGATGAGACTGCAGAGAAAAGGGAATGCTTACACACTGTTGGTGGGAATGTAAATTAGTGCAGCCACTGAGGACAGCACTTTGGAGAGTTCTCAAAGAACTTAAAAACAGAACTACCATTCAACCCAGCAATCCCATTACTGAGCATATACCTAAAGGAAAAAATTGTTCTATAAAAAAGACACATGAGCTCCTAGGTTCATGACAGCACTATGCACAATAGCAAAGACATGGAATCAACCAAGAAGTCCACCAAAGAAAATGTGGTATATATACATCATGGAATACTATGCAGCAATAAAAAAATAAAAAAAAAATGTCCTTGGCAGCAACATGGATGCAGCTGGAGGCCATGATCCTAAGTGAATTAACTCAGGAATGGAAAACTACTGCATGTCCTTACTTAGAAGTGGAAGTGAAACATTAGGTACACATGGACACAAAGATGGGAGCTATACACCCTGGGGACTACTAGAGGAAGGAGAGAGGGAGTAGGGAGGCAAGAGTTGAAAAGGAACTATTGGGTGCTATGCTCAGTACCTAGGTGACAGGATCATCTATACCCTAAACCTCAGCGTTACACAATATACCCATGTAACAAATCTGCACATGTACCCCCGAATCTAAAATAAAAGTTGAAATTATTTTAAACTTTAAATTGATGTTACTTTAGGTTGCTGTTTAACTTGATTAGTGTACATATCCTGTTCATTGAGAAGTCTAGGACACTTTAGATGGCAGGGACAAGGTGGTGTACATCTCTGGAGAGCCCACAATACCAGGCACAATGCTGTTTAGCATTCTGCAAGTATTTGTTGAGTGACATTAGTATTCAGTGCTTTATAGTACCCAATACTTCGTCAACTCTTGTCACAATAAATAACACGCAATCGAATCAGAAGTTCTTACTCCATCCTTTATCTACTCTATGTAAAAAAAGATGTACATACTGAATGCATCACTCTTTACTATTAGGAATATTGTACAAAAAAAAAATAGAATCTACAAAAGTAATCCAGGAGTCTTATTCGTTCATTTAACAAACCATTATTGAAAACCCAATGCCTATAATTACCCAGAACTTTGGATGTCAAAGTGGGAGGATCACTTAAGGACAGGAGTTCTATCTAGACCATTCTGGGCAATATAGCAAGACCTTGTCTCTACAAAATAATAATTAAAAAAAATTAGCAGGGCATGGTGGCATTTGCCTGTAATCCTAGGTACTGAGGAGGCTGAGGTGGGAGGATCACTTGAGCCCAGGAGTTTGGGGCTATAGTGGGCTATGATCATGCCACTGTACTATAGTCTGGGTGACCAAGTGAGCTCCTGTCTCAAAAAAAAAAAAAAAGAAAAAGAAAATGAAAACCTATTGTGTGACAGGCTCTGTATTAGGCAATGGAGAACTAAAGGTGAATGATTAATATCAGCAATTCATATTGGCTCTCTAAAGCAGATTTAAACAGAACTAATACAAAAATTCATCTACCTACCTCCCTGTAAAACTGTATTCCAGACAGTTAAGGGGCACTAAAAATATTTTATCTCATTGCTTAGAGCAATGCAGACAGTTTACTTTGCCTAAACACTAGCAAACTTAAAATTATCCTAGAAACTCCTTCAAAGAGATACTGTTTCATTTCAGTCCCCAAGCCCCTAGGTTCCCAAGTTGTTGACTGAAAGATACAGAGAGGTGCTATAAGCAATAAGAGTAAACTTACCCTTGGAGCCTTGTCCAAACCAAAGCTCTTTACCTGAGATTAAGGCAGTGTTGGCAAAAGTACTCCTTGTCCCTGTAAATTCATAAACAGCTGCTAAACCATTCTTATGCTTCATGGCATAATATTGTCTTCTAAAAATTTAGAGGAAAAGGCAAAAATAGAAAGCCTTTTTGTCAACCACAAACATTTATGTATTTTAAATTGTGGGGGAAAGATGAGCTGGTATATACTTTTAAAACCAGGGAAAAAGGAAATAAGTATCTCTCCAATGCTCAACTATAAACTTCTGAGAGCTAATAAAGAAAAGCAAAAATATTGTAGTTTCAGCTAAGCTGCTTTGTATCTGAGGCAACTTAAAATGATCTACTGTTTAAGTAGGCTAAAAGTGAGATGGTAAGGTCAAAATTTATCCTTTTAGAATCAAAACCCATTTTTATAGTGTATTTTAAAAAGAAAGGATGTAATCTTTAATATGTCCATAGGGTTTCATTCAACCAGAAACTCACTAAATTGTGACAGAATAGATTTAAAAATCTACAAAATTAACCTGACAACAATCTTGCCAAATTTTAATTTTAAAACTAATATGTTACTGCTCTGTTGTTGTTTTAAATTAAAGGGATTTCTTCTGGGGCTGAAAAGAAATGAATATTTAGCCTATCTCATCAAGGAGGGAGCGATTTCTTGTCTTAAAAACAGGAGGTACGCCTACATGATCACCTGGGACAAACTTGGCCAGTGCAAGCAGGCCAGAAGGTTATTGGAGCCTGGGAATGTTTAACATCAAGAAAGGAATTACAACTCAGTAAGATCAGAGGGAATTACACAGGAAATGTGAACAGTAACCCTTTCATATCTCTGTACCCCCTCCCACTGCCTGTGATAAATGAAGTCCTGCTGCTGCCCAGTTATATGAATATACAAGCCAAGAGCAAAGAGGGATTGAGAAAAGGGGGTGGGGGGAGACATTTTACACACACACACACACACACACACACACAGAGCACAGCATAAATTTATAATGGCATGATAAAATCATGCTGCTCCACAAAACAGCCTCTAGCCTAATTGCTACATATATACTGTATTACTGCCTAAAAATTCCAAAGACACTTGAAGAATCAGGCAGGGGTAGGAGGATGGAATAGTTGGCAAGCTCATCCTAAGTAGGGAAACGTGGCTCCTATAAAGCTGACCAAACAAATAGGTCTCCACCCTGGCTTATGTTTAAACATCTTGTTCCTAGTCAGTCTGTAGGGAAAGCATTCTTTCCACAATAAATAACACGCAATTGAATCAGAAATTCTTACTCCATCCTTTACCTACTCTCTGTAAAAGTTTCTTCAATATTCCAAGCCAGAAGCTTAGAGAATTTAAGTGATTGTAAACTTTTCTGTTTCTGAGACGGAGTTTGCTCTTGTTGCCCAGGCTGGAGTGCAGGAGGTGATCTCGGCTCACTGCAATATCCAGCTCCCAGGTTCAAGCAATCTTCCTGCCTCAGCCTCCTGAGTAGCTGAGATTACAGGCATGTACCACCACGCCCAGCTAATTTTGTATTTTTAGTAGATATGGGGTTTCTCCATGTTGGTCAGGATGGTCTCGAACTCCTGACCTCAGGTGATCCACCTACTTCGGCCCCCAAATTGCTAGGATTACAGGGGTGAGCCACTGCGCCTGGCTGGCCTCTGATAGTAAACTTTATTATAGCCTAGCTATAGTGAAGGCAAGGTAAAATATTTCTAGCTGTTACTTGGAAAAGCAGATGTGACTGTACAGATCTTAGATACCTTTAGAAACCTGTGATTGGGATCTGAAGAAAACAAGACACGCTTACCACAGCTGCCTGTGGGTAACAGGGAAATGCTCAGTTTCCACAAACCAGTGAGTTTGAGAGATATTCATTTTAAAAATACACACAAAAACAGTCCTCAGATGGTGAGGGCATAGGTTAGGGTAACAAAACACAGTGGAGAAAAAGGTGGTATTTCCAATGTGACACACTTAAACTATGGAATGGAATTTCATGGGTCACTTTGAAATAAGATTTTTTTCATTGGTCTAACTTCAGGATAGAGATGGTTTGCCACAGAGTAAGTCAAAAAATAAATGAAAGAATATGGAGATGACAATGAACAACTGCCAATGAAAGTCAAAAGGGCAGACTTTCAGAACTCTCTAGAAGAGGGAACAAAAAAGATTTTTTTTCCCCTAGCAAAGTGCCCCCTCCAAAGCACACATAGTCTGCTTTAAGGAACAGCCTATACCCACAGTGTTTTCATATACTAAACGGCATATCACTAAAAAACTGTAAGTGAGATTTAAACTGTAGACATCCTAGTTGCCTTAAACAACTGATTTTTAATTTCTCCAACACTGGATCACAATATGCAGTCTCATGACACTGTAAGAAGCTAAAGGTGCTCATTCTTTCCATGAATTCTGAATTTCTGTAACACTTAGGTTAGGAAAATACAGCAAAACAGTGGGGAGGAAAATTTTAAACAAACCCAGAATAAACCAGACTTCTGACTGGGTTTCTAGCAAGAATCAGTTCCCCATTAGAATGTGGACCCTGAAGTGTATGTACCAAATGCAAGCTCAGTGGAGTTCAGTCTCCTCAGCTGAAAATGACACTTACTCTGGAAATGAGCACTTCTTAACATTTTCAACCCATGTTCCATCCTATTAAACATAAAATCCTCAAACTCCCATTAAATGTTATTTGTGACTTTAAAGTATTATAACCAAAACCAAACCAAAGGAAGGTAAACTTTTATTGTTTTATTTCAATGTCTCATCATAACCATTTACAAATTCATTTACTTACAAATACTTGCATAAGTGGACAGATATTAATTAATGCTTTTTTAAATGTTGAAGACAAAAAAGATAAAAAATGCCTATGAAGACTAATAATGGCAATGAAATGATATTTACTGGGACCTTTGGCAAATGATATTTATCGGGACCTTCTCCTCTCCTCCAGAGTTACTATTAATATAAATGATCTTTTCTTTATTAGCATTCAGCCAGAAGAAATGTTGACTGAAATATATTAGGCCTTCAATATTTGTTAAATGTTAAAAGAGGTGATAGGATCTCTTTTTATTTTCTGAAAATAACAGAACCCTAATATAGTAACCTTTCTCAAGTAACAAAGGATAGAAGCAAGTAGGTTAAGTCTTTAGTATAGATACGAACTATAGGAGATTTTGACAACAGTTAACGATGATGAAAAAGGTAAGAATACCACCTAATACTGAAACATTTATATAGCACTTAGCAATGCTTAACATACTTTACGTCATTTCAACCCTACAGCTGGATGAACTGAATATTTTGATTAAAACAGTGTCAAGTACCTATTCAAAGTCACACAGCTAGCTAAGCAGCAGAGCTGAGATTTAAAACTTTTTGAGAGCTATCTCATTCACTAAAAGCTCTTTATTTTGTCATGAAATGGGGAAAATATCCTCATCCAAGCTCCAAAATCAGTTTATACGTAAGCACATTTTTTTTTCTCTCAACCTACCCAATATCACTCCCTTTCTACCAATTCCCATAACAATTCTTGGAGTTCCATCGCGGCAGCCTTTATTTCCTCATACCAGGATGACTAAGGGCAAAAAGAAAGGCTTCTTTCAAAAGGGAACTTCCTTCAATCTAAGTCTTGTATCCTATAACTGTCCCCAAAATGGACATCACCACAGGCACAGGCTTTTCAAACCATTAACTTGTGAGGAAATGTCTGGGGTTGTCTGTTCCTTATTTAAAATCAGTCAAATAGGACACATACTACCACTTCACTCCTAAAAGTTAAGCAAGAATCACCCTCATAATGTCAGCTTTCTGGTTGAGCAAGCAGACACCTGACTCCGAGGACCTGGTAAAGGCCAACTGCACAAGAATAAAAAATGTAACAGACTGGCAGTTCCAGTCTTAGCAATTTTTAAGAATCATTTCAAATGTTTTGGTATTGAAGTCTTATTAAAGAATGCCAAACTACTGTCATTAATAATTTACTGTAAATGAAAGGTATATTGAACGTGGAATTTTATTCATATAAAATCAACTATTTTACTTCTGAAGGTTATTATGATTATGGAGCTAAATTATATGAAAAATGCTAAGCATCCTGCCTAGCCCATAGTAACTACTCCATAATAAATGTCAGCTGCTATTAGTAATACTGCAGAAGAGTTCAAAATAAAACATAACAATGGAAGGCCATATTTAAAATGAACCAGCAATCAACATTCTATGTTTTTTTAAACATCCAAAAAAACATATACATCTGTTGTATGTATACACATATATGCATAAAAATATTTAGAAGACAATTTGGAAGACTAAGTAGCAAAATGATGATCTCTGGGGACACAGAAGGGTGGTAGTCAAATGGAACTTTAGCCTGAGCTATAAATGCTTTTTGTTTTTTAACAAAGAGAAACTGTTATGATTTTCCTCCGTAAATAATTTTATTTTAGAAAGAAAAATCTTAGTTTCTTCAATTCCATAGTTGATTTCAGTATTACATGAAAAAAGTTTACTTTTTTTACAGTTAACATGTTCAAATTTCTAAAACCTCATTTTCTTTATTTAGTAACACCATTCAAGGCTTATGTTACAAACTGCTTAAATAATCTTCTTAATGATATTCCCAATTGCTATATTAAAAATATCTGCTCATGCCACACCCCCCTCAACAATTTTATTAAGCTTTTAAAACTACTCAGTGTATTAATCAAGGTGCAAAGAGGCTCTCAAAGTCTGGGAAGCCATAAATCAAAACAGTTTCACATAAAAAGATTACCTTTTCCCTTTAAATTTTGTTATGTGTTTACATTTAATAAACTACACACAGAAAGTAGAGCCCTTGATTCTTTTTAAGACCAAAAGTTTGCCTATTTAAAATCACTGTAACAATTTCAAATGTCTTAACAGGTGCTATAATTAAAAACCTCTCCTTCTAGGCTCTTCCTAATTTCTAATTCTTGTTTGTACCATTTGTGCTGGTTTTTATATTTTTAACTTTTCTTCTAGTTCACAGCCAGAACCTTGACTTTTGTATCCTGCTCTTTTTTCCTTCAGATCATCTAGCTTTTAGCCAATAAAATGTGTATAAACTATCACAAAAGCTCTTACTAACTCCCTAAAAACAGCAAATAGCGGGCCTTTTGTGGCTCAGGCATGGAGGTAAGCCACATGCAACACAGGCCAGACTCAGCCTGGGCCCCTTCCATTTACAAATCCAGCTTAAAATAAATTACAGTCCTCTACTGTTGTCAAAAAAGACCAACACTTCAATAATGAGAGAGAGAGAAAGCAGCCTCGTACTTGAACAGGAGGACAGGACACTGGGCTGAATAGGAAATCCCTACCTCAAAGAGCCGTGGGATTCAATGACTGTGGGGGGCCATGCAATCTCTTTTAAATAGACTTTAAGTTCAAGGAAGACTTCTACTGTAACTTAACAGGGAAAAATGTTTGATCAAAAGGTATCTCTCTATAATTTCAAATTTAAAATTTTAGACATAATTTGTAGCGAGTAAAGGGGGATCCAATCATCATCTTCATCATCAGCTGAAAACAGAAAGCACATGTATCAACTATTTTTTTTCCTCCCAGATGATTTATAGGTATTATTTTTTCCTCTCAGATGCTTTATAGGTATTAATGAGTCCATAGCTAGACTCATTAATATGTATAAAAACATACCAGAATGGTTTCTCCAGTAGTTAACTCTGTAGTTCTAGAAGGCTTAAACACTCTGGAAATCTGAAAGTATAGGCACCCTGAGGCTGCTTCATTCTAATGTCAGGACACATTCAAGTCACCTGCGTTATTCACGCCATACATTCTATTATTCTCTCCTGCAGGCCCCCGTGTACCTGGCACTCTAGTTACCTATTCACTCACATCCCTTGGGACTATAAATGCCTTGAGAACAGAGACTTGATCTTCTCTGTCTTACTTTGTAAGTCCTATTGCCTTGCATAGGGTAGATTCTCCATAAAAACTGAATGAAACATAGTATTAGTCATGTAATAGTATTATTACATGACATAGTATTTATTGGTCTTACAGGTATTGATCGACTTACGACCTATACAACTTACAACCATTCAACTTTACAACCACAATCGCTAGCCACAACTGCTCCGCATCTGGCAGTGCAAACGTTGCCCAGCTGGGTGTACGACAGTGCGGACCAGCTTCCGGCAGCACTACCATCTCCGTGTGCACCATTTCAACTGTACATATAGCCTACTCAACTTACGACCAAATCGTGTTACGACCGGTCTGCTGGTCCCAATTGTGGTCGTAAGTCGAGCACTAGCTGTACTGAAGTTCCTGAGGGGAGAATTTACTGACTGTTGATTTCTGCATCACTAACCAGGGCCTACGATGCAGTGGCACTTAAAAGCCTATCATACACATTTTTAAACTCACATTTCTAATTTATTTTGAATTTTATTTGCATTTATTCAATTCATATGTGTTTACTAAAACAAAACATATTTCTGAAATGAAACAACTCTCTCCGATCCCTGGAAGCTCTTGATAAAGAGGGAAATAAAACTTTTCAACTATTTTTTTAGTTCTCAATGTGATGACTACAGAGAAGAAAAGCAGCCAATGTCCACTGTCAGGTCTTTTCTGTGCTGCTCTGGATGGAGCCTTTGTTGGTGGCTCTTTGTCCAGAATCTGGGCAGAACAAAGCCTTTCTTCAAAAAGGGTCACTCTTTGACTGCTACATAGATTTTATTCAGTCAGCACTCTTCCCCAGCTCTTCACAACTGTGACATGCTCATTATTTGAAAACTCTCTCTGCCCACCTTGCATGTGATCATGCCCAGCTCAACTTACGACATACAGCCAGCTCGGGCAGCATCCTATTACTGCCCTTGTAAAACACAACTTCGGTGCCAGCAGCCTTTTCACCACTCGGGACTTCAATGAAGGATGTTCAGCGTGACCCGCAGCCTGATGGCTGACTGGTACCACACAACAGGCCCACCACCCAGTATCCTCAATTTTGAGAAACACACATATCCCAGTGGAAAAGGTGATAAACTTCTGGGAATCTAGATAAATATTTTTGTCGCATTTTCTTCAGGAAAAAATGGTGATTTAACATTCCTGGCTAGGCGCAGGTGCTCAGGCCTGAAATCCCAACATTTTGGGAGGCCAAGGTAGGAGGACTGCTTGAAGCCAGGGGTTTGAGACCAGCCTGTGTAAGACAGGGAGACCCTGTCTCTATAAAAAAATTTAAAAAATTAGCCAAAGATGGTGATGCATGTCTGTAGTCCCAACTAGTCAGGGGACTGAGGTGGGAGGATCACTTCAGCCTGAGAGTTCAAGGCTGCAGTAAGCTATGATCAAGCCATTGCATGCCAGCCTGGGTGATGGAGTGAAATCTTGTCTCAAGAAAACAAAAACAGAACAAACAACAACAACAACAAATATTCCTCTGAGTTATTCTAGTACCAGATTATTTCCATGTGTTACAATATAGACAATCGACTGCAACACGTCATGCCACTTACCTAATATGAAGTCAGAACATAAACATGCGAGCCACATATGATTCCTTCTTCTAATCCTCCTATTCAAAGCAGTAAGATAAATGATTTATTCTTCTTGATTTTACAAAATGATATTAAAAATAAAAATGCTTGATAAGTAGAAGCCTCCATGTTCTACCCTGGTCCTCTGGTCAGTCATAGAATTTTAAAGTTAGAAAGGATCTTTGAGTCAGATTCCTCATTTAATAAATCTAGTCTGAGACTCACAAAACTTAAATGGTTTTTGCCACAGTCACAAACAAGAACAGGGAATCAAAGCTAGAATAAAGGTCTCCTGCCTCCTCAGCCCATGTGCTTTCCAGAATGCCACACTAAATCGAGTCTCTTGCCAAGAACTTCACCCTGACCTGATAATCCTGGAGAGGCTGTTCTCAGCTTCACTTCACTCCCCACCTCTTGGTAGTCTAGCTACATGATCATGTACTAAAAAAATAAAAAAATAAAGAGAAGGCTTCTATGTCTAAAAATAACTTAGCAACAGCATTGTTTTCTTAAAGATATAATATTACCCCTAGCAACTGCTACACTTCCTTCTCCACTGTTTCCAAGACAAGACTGAATGTCCTCTAAGACCCTGCTTCCCTATATGGTCCTCAAGCATGTTCTGAAAAAACTAGGAGAGGCCCATAAAGGTCCCTTATTATAGAGAGAGAATGAAGTTGGTGTCCCTTTGAGAGGAGGTTAGATGACTAGGCACTTTCAAGATGGGGAAAACAGTCTGTTAGAGACTCAAAAGCAACAGAGGACAGCTTCTGTCACTGAACAAATATTACTGAGAATCTAAGTGCCAGGCCCTGTGTTACCTGATGCAGTAAATGACAGGAACATCTTAGAAAACAAGCTTACAAATCTACTAAATTACTGGTAATTCTCCCCATAAAACCCACCACCATAAAATCTATTAATCCAATAATCCTAAACATGTTCCAGACCTTAGACTTTGCTATAGCAAATATTGAATACATAACTTGGTATCTTAATTTCAAATCTGACTATTTCTACTTCTTTTCTCCTAGTCTAATGAGCAAAGAAATAGTTTGAATGTGGACAACAGGAAAAATGAAAATGGTACCATTTAAAGATATAATATAAAAATAAATCAAGAAAATAATGAATAATAGGATATTAGAGTTTAATTTTGATGGCTTAAGATTCCTTTTGAAATACACTTGAAAAAGTAGAAATTAATTTAAGGTTGTGACACCTTAGGGTTTTCATAATCTTTATGCCCATGTAAAAGTTAATTTAAAAAGTGTATAAATTATTTAAAATTATAATTTAGTAATAGTCTGAATTAAAAAATCTTAGACCACATTAATGAAAATAGAGAAGCAGGTAAATAAAAACATATTAAATTTCTCATTTAACACTAAGGGAAATCAAGAGACACCATCCTATTCTTGCCTGTTAATGATAGGTTATCATATAAAT
>NW_016107407.1:5591475-5680288 GCF_001604975.1 Cebus imitator | reverse complement strand
CTCTTAAGTGAACCATAAGTTAAAAATGAAAATCAAATTAAATGTAAAACTTCAAATCAAAACAGCAAAAAATCCAAAACATAATGAAAACAAGGAAGAATTTCAAACAGAAAGCTGAAAGGAAGATCAATAAAGTAAAATCAATTAGAACAATTTGGAAACAAATTTAAATGCATTAAATATTTGTTAAGAGACGTTCTTTTTAGGTTAAAAAAACGAAATCCAACTATGTTCTACTTTTAGGAAACATACCTAAAAGTAATGACAAAGAAAGTGTAAATATAACAGGAATTACAGATTTATAGAGAAATATAAACTAAGGTAGCAATATCAATTCCAGTTAAAACAGAACAAAAAACCCAAGTCATAAATTAGAAAGTCATGGCTGAGTGCCGTGGCACATACCTGTAATCCCAGCACTTTGGGAGGCTAAGCCAGAAGGATCACTTGAGGCCAGAAGTTCAAGACCAGCTTGGACAATATAGCAAGGCCCCGTCTCTACAAAAAATTAAAAACAAAATTAGAGGTGTGGTGCCACGTCTATAGTCCCAGCTAGCCAGGAGGATCACCCACTTGGGCCTTAGAATTTGGAAGCTGCAATGAGCTATAATTATGCCTCTGCACTCTAGCCTGGGTGACAAAACAAGACCTTTTATTTAATGGAAAAAAAAAAAGAAAGAAGTCATATTACTCTGATAAAAGGTATAATCCTCAATTGCGATGTTGACAGTAAATAACACATTAACACATACACGAAAACAAAACCTGAGAGAAGTATAACGAATTAAAATTAATGGGAGAAATCAGTGATTTACAACTTTAAGTCCCTGAGAGATCAGACAAAAAAAATAGAGTTCAACAACATAATAGGTATTTAGGTATATTATAAATAAAACCTCTTTAAAAAGGTCTATGTAACTTTACCAAAACTGATCATAAGCTGGTCCAGAAATACAACCATAAAAATCTAAAAGAGCAGAATGCCATATATTAATATCATTCCATTAAGAATGACTACCAAAAGTTTAAAAGTAACTTTGAAATTTGCAAAACATTCTCCTAAATAATCAATCAAAAAGGAACTCTTGGCATGCAATCATATGCTGTTTTAAAAATTATTTTAATTGAGAATACAATACCAATATAGAGAGAATATAGCCAAACAGTATAAAGAAAAACTTAAAACTCTGAAATGCTTTCCATTTTATATTAGGGTATAAACTTTCTCCCATAACAAAGAGACTCAAAAGTAGCTCAAGTGAGAAAGAAATTCTTTTTCATGTCAAAATACAGGGTGGGAGGGGAGGTGTGTTTCACAAGACCATTTGTGGATTGCTGGCTCTGCCATCTTCCACATGGTTTACAACTCTCAACCGAAGATGGCTACTGTAACTGGTGTAATACTCCAGGCAGCAAAAAAGGAAAAGAGGAAGTCTAGGGTAAGCGGCTTGTCTTAAAGGAGGTGACCTTACACACATCACCATTCACCTTTCATTAGCCACACAGCCACACATTGTTACAAAAGAACCAGAGAAGCATGGGTTCTAGACAGGCAGCCACGTGCTTAGCTAAACTCTAGGGGATCCATTCCTAAAAGAAAAAATAGATTCTACAGAACATTGGCATGTCTTCTAAATAGTTTTTCTAGTTAAAAAACATGAAATAAAATTCAACTCAAGAAGAACAAGAAAGCAGAATCAAGAACAAATTGTAATTATTACATTTTATCTGGCTGCTGCTTAGTGTCATGAGTACAACCGAACATCAATTCAAGAAACTGGAAACATACATCAGTGTGAAGATTCCAATACATCAAATATATCAAAAAGTATAGTCTGTATACCTTCTACAGACTAGAAAGTATGCTGAGAATTCATCTACTCTCTTTCCTTAAGGACTTTTAATTCATGTATTTTTTAATGTACATTGTATATACTGATTTATCTAAATGAATTTTTCAGGGTGACTAAGTTTTAGCATTACACATAGACAGAAGTTAATCTTTTGCTAGTAAAATAACTTCCAAAATTTGTGTACCAGGGTTTTTTAAGCAATGTTACTGGGATAATAGTTGACATATAATAAAATATAAAAATTTTAAGTGTACTTTTCAGTGGGCTTGGACAAATTTATATGTCCATATAATCACCACCATAATCAAGATATAGAACACAACCATCATCCCAAAAAGTTCCCTTGTACTGCCTCCAGATCAATCTCAACCCACCCTTAGCTGCATGCAACAACTTGTCTGCTTTTTCTCACTGTATAGTAAATTTATCTTTTCTCACACTTCTGATATACTAACCTAGAACAGCAAATGGAATCAGTTTGTGGTGTCCTATGTCTGGCTTATCTTACTCAGCATAATGTTTTTGAAGTGTATCCATATTTCTAGTCTATATGATTTTCAAAATGGTAAACGAACACTGGCTTCAATTTCAAGTGACCAGCTGCATTAGCCCCTAGCAAGAGAGTCAGATTGTCCCTTGAAGCCAAGCACTGACTTTCCTTCTCTAGCTATAAAAGTCTTATATGATATCTTCTTCAAATATAAGGCTCTGTGTGAGACTGATCAGCCCCTACCTGCACATTGTCAGTGATGGAGAGCTCACTGTCTCATGAAGCAGATCAAACTGTTTTCATGCAGATGTAATTTGTACCAACTTATTAGCACTCTTTAAACAGAGGAGAATCTCTCTCTCTGTAACTTTCCCCCATTGATTCTAGCTATGACTTTCTGTAGCTCTAAATCCAGTCCCTTTTATACTTGAAAGCAATTCAAATTGCAGAAACTAGGAATGCTAAAGCTGTAATATTTTTACTGTGACTCTACCACTACATGTGCTAGAGAGTACTGGATGTGCACTTTTCTTCTCTCTAAATCTACTTCCACTAGTACCAGGTTAGAGGTTGAACTGCTTGGAGTGAGGGGTGTGGGATCAAGGAGCAGGGAGAAATTAGCTGATTACAAATGGCCTTGGGAGTATCTAAGGAGTAGCAAAAGGCAGGTGTGGATAGAGGACAGGGAGCAAGACAGAGAGTATAGGAGATAAAGTCAGCAGGCCTGGTAAAACATGTGAGACGAGGTTTTATCATGTGTGTGCTGAGTAGCCACTGAAGGGTTCTGAGCAGAGGAATGACAGGAACTGTTTAGCAGTTAAAAAACAAAAACAAAAAAACTTTTGCTCCTATATGAAGGACTGACTAGAGAGGTACAATGAGAAGATAAGGAAGGCCAGTTAGAAGACGATTATCACCTAGGTAACTTACAATAGTGACTTATAATAGGGCAGTAAGGGTGAGGAGTGGGATGGGGGGATTTGGGATACAGTTTGAAAGGAAGACATGTAAGTCCTACTAATGGACTAGATGTGGGATATGAAAGAAAAAGTCAAACATGACTTTGAGTTTTTGGCCTGGAACAAGTGAGCATATCATTTATCCAGGGAGAAGAGTTCAAGATTTATATTTTAGTCATATTAAGTTTGAAATGTTTAATGGAGATGTTGAAAAGACATAAATATAAGTCTAGAACTCCTAAGAGAGACCAAAGTAAAGAAATTGTAAACTTGGGAGACCAGATGGCATTTAAAACAAGTGATAACGTAAGATTGTGTGGAAAATAAATACAGAAGGCTAAGGACTGAACCCTGAGAAATGTCAACTTTGAGAGACCATAAAGAAGAGAAGATATAGCAAAGGAGATTTTGTATTTTTATGACTCTTCCTCAAAATGAAGTTAGAATTATTTTATGTCTACAAACTATGAAGTCCATTGCCAACCATCATAATCCTCTTCAAAAACCACTTTTCAGAGTCACATGCCTACTCTATTTCTGAGTCCTGACCAAGTGACAACCTGAATAGCTCCATTTCACCTGTCAGCTGCCCAACTACCCCAACCCTGGTCTCTGGCATGTGTCCTAGTTTCTGAATCAAAGTTCTCACAACAACTAGGAACTTCTAATTGTCCAACACTTACCAGAAGGCATATGGAGAGCATGTTCCCCAGAGCTGCCAAAAGTTCTTGGCATGTGACCAGCAAAGAACACAATGAGTGAGTGTTCAGCAATTAATAAGGTGACAGAAAGCAACTGACATGTTAGGGGACTGCAGAATGAGCCAGACCAAAGCCAGACAGGAAACACAAGTCCTTACTCCAGGCTGCTCACCCCAGGAGAATCCACCCTAGGTCACCCAGTGTGATCAGATATTCTTACCTAGACAAGCTGAAGTAATCTGACGTTTACTAGACAGCTACATAAACATCTCAGCATTTCCTGGAAGCTGCTAACATCATGAACCAAACCACAGGTACTGTACATAACAGGCACTTGTTCTGTCTGCCTCCTCGTCTCAGACTTAGATTGGAGACATCTGTTACTCTCTCAGCCTCATCTGTAAAGGGAATTCCAACCTATCTCACAGGTAATTGTGAAGACTATATGAGATAATATAAATGCCTGGTACATACAAAGTGTTCAACATATACTTGCTATTCTTATTTACACATTGGTGAGCACAAATTACAATCAGCTGAATGGTAAGCATGACCCTAAAAGTAACACTTTTAATGCTCTTCTAGGACAGAATAATAAAAGTTTTGCTTGTTTGCTTGTTTTGTGTGAACTATTACATGATCGATGTAATTTAAACTTGGCCTGAGAAAACTATCCTGTCCTTTTCTAAACTTCCCCAGCAGGGTTAGCACAATTATGTTAAACAACTAAAAAACAGAGCTGTAAGTCTATTAACATGAAACTATTAACACCAATTCTGAATAAAGACTACAAAGCAACACAGAAATTTCCAAGCTCGACAATTATTCTGCAAGAGTTATTCCAGCATGCGTCTGTAAGTGTCCATATCCTTTAAGTATAAAATATTTCTATTTCCCTTTATGAAATGTAACTAAAATCATTAAATATGGCAGCAGAAGTGGGAAACCATCCACAAGACCTGCATGACTACTTTACTATTTTTAATGAAAAGTTACATAATAGTTTCAGCAAACTACAAAGTTTCCTTCTTATAAGTCTTTTAATATTTATAGAAATTTAAAATAGTTATCACGCTAAAGTCCATTTTAGAAACTGAGAATTTCTATTATCTGACAGCAATAAATTCTGTATTATTTTACCTCAATTACAGAAATGGCTATGTAAGAGTTATATCTTTATTCATACTGGGTAACAATAGGTCTACCATGTCTACTACTTGACCTAGAAGCTCAAGTAGTGTGACTGAACAAAACTACACTAACAGGGTCTCAACTCCAAACCACTGAGTCACATTACTGGACTTTTATCTCTAAACAATATACTAAAGAAAAGAAAAAGAAGTGCACTGAGAACCACATAAAGGGCCTGCTTTTAATAACAGAAAAAGTTACACAAAAGGACCAAAGAACACAAGAGGCTTAAAGAATCAAAGAGAAAGCCTGTAACCAAATATAAGAGATGTCCACAAACATCATACCCATTGTATGAGTCCATTCTTGCACTGCTATAAAGAACCATCTGAGACTGGGTAATTTACAAAGAAAAGAGGTTTAATTGGTTCATGGTTCCTCAGGCTGCACAGGAAGCACGGCTGGGGTGGTCTCAGGAAACTGTCAACCATGTGGAAGGGCGAAGGGGAAACAGGGACATCTTACATAGCCGGAGCAAGAGGAAGAGTGTGAAGGGGGAGGTGCTACATACTTTTAAACAATCAGATCTCATGAGAACTCACTCACCATCACAGGAACAGAAAGAAGGAATTTCGCCCCCAGGATCCAATCACTTCCCATCAGGCCCTTCCTCCAACGTTGGAAATTACAACTGACATGAGATTTGGGTGGGGACACAAATCCAAACCATATCATCCATGTTCAAAAAATAAAATCACTTCCTATAAACTGAAAATTTAAACCTATAGCTATGTATTTCCTTGGAATGGTTTCATGGAATCTGACTTAAGTAACTGATATTTTTTATTTCTTTAAACCATGGTCCAGAAAATCTACTTCTAAACTATAAATTTTGAATCAATAAACTTTGACTTCTATATTTCAAGTAAACTTTTATTTTGAAATAATTTTAGATTTACAAAGTAGATACAAAAATAGTATAGAGTTCCTATACACCCTTCATCCAGTTTTCCATAAAGTTAAACATCTTACATAACCATGGGACATTTGCTAAAACTAAGAAATTAACATTGATTAATTTCTAATTGATTACTATTAACTAAAATATAGATTTTATTTATATTTCACCTGTTTTTCTACAAATGTCTTTTCTTCAATTCCTAGAGAGAAACCAGGGTACCATAATGAATGTAATGATTTTTTTTTAATGCTTTAAGTTTTGCTACATGCCAGACTATAATTATTACAGAAAATAAACCTAAAGTTCCCTGGAAAATATGATTTGTTAGATATTAGGGAAATGTTACACGTAGATTCATGTAAACATGATATTTCTACAAATGTTTTATTGAAGAGAAAAAGAGGTAAATCACTCAAGAAAGATATGCCCCACTGTCTACTTTGCCAGGAACCTATGAGATCAAATTACTTAATGTTTCAGAAATATCTCTCCAAAAAATGCTTGTTACTTACATATTTCCCAGGGCTCCTGTAGAGTCATGAGATATACCATAAATTCTTTTAATTAATTCTGTAACAGAATGCAAAGTATTACTACAATCATATTCAGATAATCCATTTTTATCAAATATATCTAAAAAGTCCCTTTTTTTGATTTTCAAATTTCATTTTTAATAACTATATATTTTTATTAAGAAAACAGAACTAATTTAGAAGAAATTAATACCATAGTTGATTAAATGTCTTTATTTTAAAAATGAAAGCATGCAAAATTTAATAAAAGTTTTAAGATAAATAGAAAATGTTCCGGAAAAAAAGAAATGCCACAATGAATAAAACTGGCTAAGAATGCTTTACATTCTTTTCCATGTGCATAATGCTGTGGACATTACTAAATAGTCACAAACAAGTGACTCATGTTTAGGGCACAGCCTTTTTGATAGGAAAACACTAATAAAAAGTTGGGATTTAAAGACTTTTGAAAGAACACATGTCTGGAAAAGTATGCTCATGTGTCAGTTTGCCTAAGATAGTCCCAATTTATGGCCATTAACCCAGTGTCCCACCAATTTACCATCTGTCCTGGATTTTTCAATTTCTAATTTTTTTTAATGATAGCATGATTTTTTTAATGATAAAATATGCTAGGACTTATCTGTATTTTTAGCCTCTACCATAATCTCATTGAGCCATGTGTGAGATGCATGGGCAATGAAGCCAGTTGTCAATTTCACATGTGGTTAAATCTGAAAGACACCTAGCAGTAACCCATTTCTAAATGTACTGTAACTCATACTTCATTCTTAAAGACAGCACTCAGGCACCTTGCAGAAAAAGTGTACATAGGCAGGAGCAGCTAGGGACAGCTTAACTTCTCCAAAGGTAGAAGAAATATTGAATACTGCTGTTCCTGCTCATGGCTAGCTTAAAGATACGGATTTAATGAAAGCAGAAAGTGTTTTACATATTATTCTCTAAAGCATGACTTTTCATCTAGATCAAACGACTTTTAAAAAAACCACACTTAGTTCTGATTCCAAGCATCTTTTTTACATCATCAAAGTAAAGTGATCGCAGTTTGGCTCCATTAACAGAAAAACTCACAGCTAAATGATGCCAGGTTTCTATTAGTATCAGGAGATGCAGCAAACAGAAAAATCAGTTAATTCAAAATAATGGTTTGATCATTTCATCTAATTCATGAAACCAAAGTAAAACTTTTGGAAGTTCATTCTGTAGAATATGCAACACCTGACATTGCTATAATTGCTACTTAAAATCAGTTTAGAAGAAAGACAACAACAAAGACAAAATTACTGTTGGTTCTCATTATTCACAGTAGTTAAGTTCTATGAAGTCACCATGAACACTGAGTTAGGGAATACCAAACTATTTACTCATAAGGGAAATTCAGTGTTGGGTTCCTGAGAGCTTCTGATAACATTTTAATTAGCTGATCAAACATAACCTCATTTTATGTGTATTTCTGTTTCAGGATACCTTATTAATATACAGTCATGCACTGCATGATGTGTCAGTCAACAACAGACTGAATATAAGACAGAGGTGGTCCCATAAGATTATCAAGCTATATTTTCACTGTACCTTTTCTGTGTTTAGATACATAAATATTGACTATTGTGTAACAATTGCCTACAGAATTTAGTATAGTAACACTGTATGGGTTCATAGCCCAGCAACAACAGGCTATACCACATAGCCTACATGTGTAGTAGGCTACAGATTCATATAAGAATATGCTCTGATATTTTCACAATAAAAAAAATCACCTAACAATACATTTCTCAGGATTTATCCCTGTTGTTAAGCAATGTATGGCTTTACTGTTGAGTCACTAACACTGAACTCACAGTCAACAGCACTGTAAGTTTACCTATCACATGTATTTTCTCTTTAAGGCACATCACAGCCTTCTTGCACTTAGGAGCAATGTATAGCACTTGAGTTCCACACTTGGTAGTCATTTTAAACACAGAAATCACAAAGAAGCCTTAAAAAGCAAAAATCATGGCACTATATAAACCACAAAAAGGAGACTTATTTACTATATGGGAGCTGAAGGAAATCAGCTTGTCAACTAGGGATGTGTTGAGCAATCAAAATTTTTCACCATTCTGTACCATTTGTAGTCATGCACTCAGCTGAATGACTAGTGTCATAAGTATTGATTTTGCAGTTACAAATCAATTTTACAGGTTAAGTATCCCTTACCTGAAATGTCTGGGATCAGAAGTGTTTTGAATTTGGGGTTTTTTTAAATTTTGAAACATCTGCATTATGTACTTACTGAGTATCCCTAATCCAAAAATCTGAAATCCAAAATGCTCCAGTAAGTATTTCATTTGAGCATGGCCCTTGAGGAACATGCTGTGCATCATGTTGACACTCAAATAAGATTTTAGAGCATTTCTGATTTTAGATCAGAGATGCTCAACCTATAGTAAGCCAACAAATTCATGAAAACAAAATCTGTGAATAATAAGGGTTAATTTGTTTGTTTTTACAGTGGTAACACAATCACAAACCTTGGCTGAGCACAGCATCATAGAGAACACAACGTTCTTACTAAACTTAAAAAATGATGGAACAGAAATAAACTTGGACTTGGCTGTGGTTCACATATAATTCATAACTATGCCCATATTGACTGCAATATATTACCAATCAAAATTGGGGAAAACATATTTCACAACTGAATCCACAAAAGCTGTGACATTCTACCAATCAAAATCTACAAACATTTATACACACACATAGGGTTAAAGAAATTGAACTAAAGCTGGGTGTGGTGGCTCACACTTGTAATCCCAACATTTTGGGAGGATGAGATGGGAGGATCACTTGAGCCAGGAGTTCAAGACCAGCGTAGGCAACATGGCGAAACCCCATCTCTACAAAAAATATAAAAATTAGCCGGGTGTGGTGGCGTGCCCCTGTAGTCTCCGCTACGGGGGAGCAGGGGGGTGCTGAGGTGGGAGGATTGCTTGAGGCTGGGTGGTCAAGGCTGAAGTACGTTATGATCTAACCACTGCACTCCAGCCTGGGTAAAAAGGGTGAAACCTGGTCTCAAAAAAAAAAAAAAAAAAATTGAACTAAAATATTTGTGACAAAGCTGATGCTGAATTTTAAAAAATATTTCAGCACAGTAGTTCATGTTTTCTCTTTTTGTTATCTGTCTTAGAATTCTTTGAAACTTTTAAGCCCCACTTTGCAAAATCATCAACATAATGGATAATTTTCATTCAAACGTTACATTCAAAGTGAGTTGAAAATAGCTATGGACTAAACATTTGTGTCACCTTGAATGCTTATGCTGAAGCCCTAATACCCAAAGTGATGGTATTCAGAGGTACAGCCTTTAATTAGGGTTAGATTAGGTCATGTTGGTGGGGCTCTCCTGATGAGATTAATGCTGTTATAAAAAGAAACAGATCTCTCTCTCTCTCTCTCCCCCTGCCACCCCATCCAAGTGCACACACCCAGGAAGGGCCATGTGAGGACATAATGAGAAGATCAAACCAGGTCTGCAAACCAGGAAGCAGGCCTTCACCAGAAACTGATCTGCTGGTGCCTTGATCTTTGACTTTCCAGCCTTCAGAACCGTGAGAAATGCACTGTTGTTTTAAGCCACCCAGTCTGTGGTATTTTGATATAGCAGCCTAAACTAAGACAGATATTTTTCATTCAAGATTTAATTTTTATGGAGAACTTATTTTTTTACTTAAGTTTATATTATGTACTAAAATAAAATGAACTTGAGAATGCCTACAATTTAGCAGCATCTAAATTTGGTTAAGTTGTTTAAAAGATTTTCGTAACAGACACAATTTATTTCACAAGCTGTAGCATAAAAAGTTTGTTAAATAAAGGTGCTGCAAACAAACTTTACTGCTTTCTTTAAACAGTAGCTGTGAAAATATATGTGCTAGAATATTTACATATTACAAAATAAAAATTTAATAAAATTTGCTTTAAACTTATCATGTACCTCAGTATCGACATAGAGATTACATTCTCAAATTTAAAAATCACAATTTATATAGAAAATAGGAACTTGGAAAAAATCACTAAGTTCAAATGTATCAATCACAAAATGCACCTTGAAAAAGACTATAGTTTCATGAAGCAATTAAAGATAATACAATCATATTTTTAAAATATTTTTTCCAGAAAAATAGAGAGCTTATATATTAGGTACAAATTATAGCTAAGAAACTAAATAATGTATGTTAACTTTTACTGAGAATTCTACTTATGTTCTTTTTAATGTTAAAACAGTTGTTTTGCTTAATGAATATAGATATATGTTAATATGTTTTAGAAATAACTTTATTTTTAAAATAATTTCTTAATAGGTCTATTTTATAGCTTTGCCAATATGATGAAACCAATTTGTCAGTCAACCAATAAAATTATATAATTTTACTATTTTTAGACAGAATCCCAATTTGGCAATAAACAGTTAACCTAGGCGTGAGAGTTAATTTTATGAGTCACTTTGGATAGGTTATGATAGCCAGCTGTTTGATATAGTACTAATCTAGATGTTGTGTGAAGGTCTTTGTGGATGTAGTTAACATTTACAATCAGTTGATCTGAAATAAAGCAGATTTCATACTGTGGTGGGCCTTATCCAATCAGATGAAAGCCTTAACAGTGAAGGCAAAAGTTACCTGAAGAGGAGGCAAGTCTACATCAAGATGGTAACATAGAAATGCTGCTTGAGTTTCCAGCCTGCTAACTTATTTTGCAAATTTTAGATTCAAGATTATTATCAGCTCTTACTTAAATGTACAGCCTGCTGGTGTATTCTACACATTTGATTTGCCAACTCCCAAAATCCTATGAGCCACTTTCTTAAAATAAACTCTATATCTTTCTCTTATTCTCTCTCTGTTTTAATATACTAGGTAAGGAAGATTAGAAAGTATTAAGGAGCTCCACCAAAAGGAAGCTTCTCCCTGATAAGAGTAGAGAGAAGGGGTTTTAAGAAACATTCAAGTAAAGAAGAATTAACATTACTTTTAAAGAAGAACAGGACCCCAGATTCTATGGCCACATCTTCCTATACCAGAATGATACATAACCCAATAATCCTGACCCTTAGCTTTTAGAGAACAGGGACCTATCTTACTCCTCTTTGTATCCCATTTCTAGCAGTGAGTGTGAGACAAAGAAATGTTCTAAATGGTTGCTGAATAAACTTAAGTCTCAGAAGACATCTCCGTGCTAAATACGATTGAGGAAGTGAGAATGTATGCAAAAATATGCATTTTAATGTTTTTAGTAGTATTGTGGTGTTGTCATTCTGAGACTGTTGTTTGCACTATAAGATGAAAATAAATGAATAATTGTGGGACTTTCCAGTTCTATAATCACTTATATCTCATTAAACAGAGGAAAGAGATACAGAAGGAAGATTTAAACACACTATAATCTTCACCATAGTTTCAAGTTTGAATTGGGAGCATCAATCTTATGAAATATTTTTATCTTAAATATGTGCACATATTTCTGACCTCTGTCTACAGAAAGGGCTGAGAAAAAACACTATCACCCCTTAAACAGTAGGGCTTCTAAGAGAAATAACTGATTCTAGGACTCAGGGGCTAACTTTAAGAGGCTTCTAGCCAGGTGTGGTAGCTCACACCTATAATCCAAGAACTTTGGTAGACCAAGGCAGGCAGATCACAAGGTCAAGAGTTCAACACCAGACCGGCCAATATGGTAAAACCCCATCTCTACTAGAAATACAAAACTTAGCCAGGCGTGGTGGTGGGTGCCTAAAGTCCCAGGTATTCAGGAGGCTGAGGAAGAAGAATAGCTTAAACTGGAGGTTGCAGTGAGCTGAGATCATGCCACTGCACTCCAGCCTGGCCAATAGAGGGAGACCGTTGTTTTTTGTTTTTTTTAAAAAAAAGGCTTCCACTGGGCACCAAAGATGGAATAATTTGAGCTTCAATTATAATACTTGAAATGGATTAAAACTAATATGTTAGATTCTAAAAGTTCATAATAATATTCTAAAAAAACTGGTCACTTTTAAGAGATGATGGAGAACCAAAATTCATTATCTTAAAAAAAAAAAAAAATCAAAGGAAAAAAATCCAGGTTATCCAGACATGCAGCCTCAGCCTCATTCAAGATACTTGCCAGAAAAACAAATACTCAGGTCCAACCTCCTATCTCCTGAATCAGAAGGTTCGGGCATAGGACCCAGTAATCTATGTTTCATTATAACAAGCCCACCAGGTGACTCAGAGGTATTCTAAACTTCATTAAACTCCTATACGTATAGAACTGCTAAAGGAATCAAATCTTAGTCTGATCCAGTTCATGGACAGCTGTCAATTTATAGGAATTACAGAGGTAAGAGAAATGTGTGGATCTACACAAGTATGCACACATCAAAATCCAGAATGTGGGAAATTCTACAGATAAAACACCCCAGATTCTTCAACAGGTAAACTATGGAAATTAAAGGGATGGAGAAGGAACCTAAAGGTTAAGAATCTATAAAGTAAAACAAAATAATCTATAAAGTAGCCTGCAGATTAAAAGAGATTTAACATATATCTTTTTTTTTTAATAAGCAAAATCAAGAGACAACTTCCAGAATGGAGGAATGAAGACTGCCACAGAACTTCTCCCCAACAAAAACAATTTAACTGGAAAAAAATTATTTAAAACAATCACTTAAACTCACTGGAAATTGTTTGATGAGCATATAATAGAGAAACATTCATTCAAGAAAATATTCTATATCTTAGTAAGAGCCTGTAAGTGGCATTTGAGCCACGACCTGCTCTCTCCTTACCTCCCCTGCACCTCCAAGATCTGACTTACGTCTTAGTCTGTTTTAGTTACTCTGGGAGCTCTAGTCCAGGAAGGTCCTGTCAAGAACATGGGGGGCTCCTTTTCCCCTCAGCTCCCAAGGTGGGGCTGCATTTTCACTCTGGAAATGAACAAGTCACTGGCACTGTTCATTTTCCCGAACTCTCTGTGGTAGAGGCTGTGCTGTACAGGCACAGCAGAGAGGACAAGGGCTCCCTTAGTCTAGCCAGCCCTCATTTGTGGGGAAAAAGCTGTACTCTAGGTACAGCAGGCTAAAAATACTGGGCTGCTATCACTCCTGCATCAACCTACTGGTGGGGCAAAGGTTCCATATCCACAGGGGCAAGCCAAAAAGACAGGTGGCTAATGCCCATGCTCTGTCACTCTGGAAGAGGTGAGCCTCTATTCCTGCTTGCAGTTTCTGTGCAGTGGTGCAAGGTTCTGCCTGTGGGGAGATGCAAGCCTTAAGGACGAAAAGCTCCTCTGCTCTGAGGGAATTGACACTATTTGTAAGAGACCTTAGAGAACTGAATGCCTAAGTATGATACCAAAAACAATGAAGAACTTTGTGGAGAGCAACAAAGAAGGTGCTCATGGCTCCACGATATAAGCAGCAACCAACAAACTAGGATAATCAGAAGTTTAACAGAACTAGAAGAAGGGACAGCCAGATCACAGTCAACACTGGGGTCAAGAAGGCTGTGCCCAAGTGCGAGGCTGTATCCACTCAAAAGCAATCAGAGCTTGATATGGGCACAAGCCACACACAGATCAATCAATTAAAACAGGAAGCTTCACTGTCACTAAGGGGCTGAAGTATAACCTCTGATCAAACAGTGGCTGAACAATAAGCTCTTCTGCCCCAAGATCAACTCCTAAGAAGCTGGGCTTCAACATGAAAGTATCCCTGGCAGCTTAGAAGACTATGGGCATGCTCAAGACTGCCTTCGCTCAGAACTAATTGGGAATGAATAATCCAAGCTACTCATCTATAGCTGAACTTAGGGCAAAACAGACTTTTTGCCATCTGCAAGACGCTTGCCAGATGTTAGTACCTTGCTCTCAGACTTCCCAGCCTATAGAACTGAAAGAAATAAATTTCTTTTTGGTATTCTGTTATAGCAACAGAAAACAGACTGAGATATACAAGTTGTACCAAGATGTATGATTTTTGCTATAATATCTGAAAATAAAGAAGCAGCTTTGGAACTGGGTAATTGGGTAGAAGCTGGAAGACTATGGAGGAGCCAGATAGAAAAAACCTGTATTGTCATAAATGGAGCATTAAGGGGGATTCTGGCGAAGGGTCACAAGACGACTAGGGAATGTCCGAATCTTCTTCTTCTTCTTTTTTATTTTTGAGAAGGAGTCTCTCTCTGTCACCCAGGCTGGAATGCAATGGTACAATTCAGCTCACTGCAAGCTCTGCCTTCCGGGTTCAAACGTCAGCCTCACAAATAGCTGGAATTACAGGCATGCACCCCCAAGCCCTGCTAATTTTTGTATTTTTAGTAGAGGAGGGGTTTCACCTTGTTGACCAGGTTTGTCGTGAAGAACTTTGTGCTAGGATTACAGGCATGAGCCACCATGCCCAGACTGAATATTCTTAGAGATTACTTAGTGCTCATGACCAGAATGTTGACAGAAATAAGTAAAGATCATTCTGAAGAGGCCTCAGATGGAAATGAGGAGCAAGGTACTAGAACTTGGAATAAAGGCCACATTTGTCACAAAGTAGCAAACAGCTTGAAATGCCTCTGGGCTTGTTCATGCGCTGGGGGTTTGTGGAATGCTGAACTTGAGAGTGATGAACTAGCATATGGGGGTGGAAGAAATTTCTAGCAACAAAACATTCAAGACATTGTGTGGTTACTTTTGCTACTTACAGTGAGATTTGGGAGTGAAGGGACAACAAAGAGAATTTATAATCAAATGAAAAGCAAAGAGGAAAGATTTGGAAAACTCTCAGCCTGGCTATGTAGAATTTAAAAAGCTTGTTTAGGAAAGGAAACCAAGAATGTGGCCTAGCAACCATTTCCTAAAGAGATTCATATTGATACAAGGGACCCAGAGGCTATTCACCAAGACAATTCGAGAAAGATCCAAAAGGCATTTTACACATCTTCAAAGCTGCTCCTCCTAACAGGCCCAGAGGCCTAGGAGTACAGAATGGTTTTGTGGGAGCCCATGGCATCCATGGCATTCTGAACTACAGGTATTGATTGACTTACGACCTATGCAACTTACAACCATTCGACTTTACGACCACAATCGCTAGCCACAACTGCTCCGCATCTGGCAGCGCAAACGTTGCCCAGCTGGGAGTATGACAGTGTGGACCAGCTTCCGGCAGCACTACCATCTCCACGTGCACCATTTCAACTGCTATCCCAGACTCGGTACAGCAATTTGTGTTTTGTGTCTTGGATATTTTTCAACAAACCCCTCCCAATAAACTTCTTATACATTTCAAAGCAATGGACCCAAACATCGAATGATTTGCAAGGATTGAACGGATGGTGCACAATGTGTTTCGTCCATATAGTGAAATTTATGAAGAAAAAAAGAAACATACAATTCAGACAAAGCTCACCAAGTTTATGAAAAAACCAACTCTGGTAACCCCAACTGCTGCCTCAGATGACGACATCAACAATCCTCAGCCAAGCACCAGCGGCCAATAAAATGTTTCGTACATGTTTATGTATTTTGATATGTTTTGCAATTGTGAAAATGTTTCCTATGGTATTTTTTACACCTGTATTTTGTATTTCTCTATGCACATGTATTTTGTAATTTTGTATGTTTTGCAAATATTAAACCAGTTGTACTGGTAATGCAGTGTTTTACTTAAACCTGACGAATGTAAAAATAAGAAACAAAATGGTGTAGAGATGATACAGATGGCATAAAATGAACAAAGAAAATTATGATATATAACAATAATGAAAGAAAATTATGATAAAATATGGCTTAAAGATTTTTATAACATCATTTCACAGTACTGTACATATAGCCTGCTCAACTTACGACCAAATCGTGTTACGACCGGTCTGTCGGAACCAATCATGGCATAAGTCGAGCACTAGCTGTACTTGTTGCCCAGGACTGCCTCAGGACTCTGCTCCCTGCACTCCAGGACAATACTCTGAGGCTGTCCCAGCCATGACTCAAGTAGCAGCAGGTGTGGCTCAACTCGCCACTCTGGAAGGCACAAGCCATAAATTTTAATGGCATCTACACAGTGCTAATTCTGCAAGTGTACAGAATGTAAGAAATGTGGGGCTATGGCAGTTTCACCTAGATTTCAAAGGATATACTAAAAAGACTGGAGCCCTGGCAGAGACTTGCCTCAAGGATGGAACCATTGCTGAGAGCCCCCACTAAGGAAATGCCTATGTAGCCAGAAGCAAGGCCACAGCAGAGTCCCCATTAAGATAATGCCTAACGGAGCCGTTGGGGCAGTAATGCTGCTGAGACCCCAGAACTACAGAACCACCAGTATGAAAGTCCAACCTGGGAAAGCCACAGGCACCCAACTCTAACCTACAAGGGCTGACACATGAACTGAGCACAGTAAGGCCATGGGAGTGGAGCCACTTGAGGCCTTGGGAGCCCAACCCTGCACCCATGTGCCCAGGATGCAGGACATGGAATCAAAGGAGATTATTCTCCAGCTGTAAGATTTAATGCTGTTTTCCTTGTTGAGTTTTGGTTTACATGGGACCTGTTACTCCTCAATTTCTTCCTGTTGCTCTCTTTTGGAATGGCAATGTCTGTCCTATGCCTGCTCCACCACTGTATTTTGGAAGTAGGTATCTCATTTGATTTCACAGGTTCACAGCTGAAAAGAATCTGCTTCAAGGCAAATTACACCATGTGTCTCACTCAAATCTTATTTACATGAGACTTGGAACTTTGGGCTTTTAAGTGCATGATGGATGAGTGAAGACTCTGGAGCTACTGGGATAGAATGAATGTATTTTTTAAACACCAGAAGGACATAAGTTTTGGGGGCCCAGGGTAGAATGCTATGATTTAAATATGTCCCCCCAAAGGTTCATTGTATTGGAAACTTGGTCCTGAATGCAGAAGTACTGAATAGTAGTAACATTAAGAGGTGTACCTTTAAGAGGGTCATGAGGGCTCTGTTCTCATGAATGGATTAGTAGATTAATAGGTTACTGGATTAATGGGTTATCAAGCAGGTAGGTTAGCTGTCATGAGAGTGTCTCTGTTGTAAAATCCAGTTTGGTTCTCACTCATATGCCCTCTCACCATGTGATGCCCTGTGCCACCTTGGGACTCTGTAGAGAATTCTCACCAGCAAGAAGGCCCTCACCAGAGGCTTGCACCATGCTCCTGGACTTCTCAGCTTTCAGACCATGAAAAATAAATTTATTTTCCTTATAAATTACTAGTCTTTGGTATTCTGTTATAGCAACAGAAAATGGACTGAAACAGATGCCATAAAGAGAAAAAACAGGCAGAAATAATATTTACAGAAATAATGAGGCTAGGCATGGCGGTTCACATCTGTAACTCCAGCACCTTGGGAGGCCGAGCTGGGAGGATTGCTTGAGCCCAGGAATTTGATACCAGCCCAGGAAACATGGTGAGACTCTGTCTCTATAAAAAATATAACAAATTAACCAGGCATGGTGAAGCACATCTGTGGTTCCAGCTACTCAGGAGGCTGAGGTGGGAAGACTGTCCAAGCCTGCAGTGAGGTAGAGCCTGCAGTGAGCGGAGATCGTGCCACAATACTCCAGCCTGGGTGATAGGGTAAGACCCTGTCTCAGAGAGAGGGGGAAAAAAAGAATGAATGAAAAAGAACAATAAATAAATAATGGTTGAAATCTTTCCAAATTTGATAAAACAAAAAGAAATACTAATCTACACATCCAAGAAGCTCAATAAACTCTAAGTAGGATAAATGCAAAGAGATATACTTCCAGACACATTATAGGCAAAATCTTGAGAGCCAAAGACAAGGAGAAATCTTGAAAGTAGCAAGAAAAAATAACCAGACAAGTGCAAGGGAGCTCCCAATAAGATTAAAAACTGACTTCTCATTAGAAACAAGGGAGACCAGAAAGCAATGGAATTAAATATTCAAAGTGCTAAAGTAAAATACTGTGAATTGTGAATTGCATATCCAGCAACACTATATTTTTTAAATAAAGGTGAAATTAAGGCATTCCCAGAAAAATAAAAACAGAGAATTTGTTGCTAGAATATCTGTTTTACAAGGAATACTAAAGGAAATTCTTTAGGCTGAAAGCAAATAACAGCAAACAGTAATTGGAAGACCCAAAAAACAGAGTGTGCCAGTAAAGGAAATTACATACATAATTGCAAAAGACACTGTAATTGCACATTTCTTCCCCTTTCTTCTCTTAACTGATTTAAAGGATAATTCAATTAAACACTGTAGCTATAATTTTATTATAGAGCTAACAATATTCATTGTTATATATTTAGACAATAACAGTACAAAAGAAGCAGGTGAGAACAAAGTTCTACGGGATTAAGAAAATGACCCCAGAGCTAACTCAAATCTGCAGAAATATGTAAAGAAAATGAAAAATAGAGAGGTCAATACAACTAAGTATGTACTTGCTTTCCTTTGTCTCAGCTTCTTCAAAAAAAAAGTAAAAATTACAACAGTGCATTGTTGGGTTTGACATAGTATGTACATCAACAACAGCACAAAAAGGTAGGGAGGGAAACTGAGTGATAGAGGAACTCTATTTTGGTTAAAGTAAGTAAAATCAGAAGTGAAATTCTTATAAATCAAGATGTACCTTGTAAACCCTGGAGCAACCCACTAAGAAGATAATTCAAAATATATAATTTTAAAAGTAGCAAATGAATTAAAATATCACATTACAATGTATCTACTTAATTCAAAAGAAGGCAAGAAAGAAAAGAACAAAAAAGACTTGAGACCTATAGAAAACAAAAGTCATACTTGCAGACATAAATCCATCCTTATCAGTAATCACCTTAAATGTGAACAGATTATACAATCTAATCAAAAGAAAGATTATCAGGCTCTATTTTTTTAAAAGAAAAAGAACAAAGATCCCCACTATATAAAATCTACAGAAGACACATTTTAGGTTCAATCATACAAATAGGTTGAAAGTCAAAGCTATACCACACAAACAGTAAACATAAAATAATCAGGCAAAATAGACTTTAAAACAAGAATACATTACTAAAGAGAAACACTTCATAATGACAGAAGGGTCAACCCATCAGAAAGATATAGCAATTAGAAGCATATATGCGCCTAACAACAGAAGGAAGAAAAGACAGAGTTGAAGGGATGTACAACTGAAAAATAATTGGAGACTTATCCTCTTTCAATACTAGATAAAAACACCAAGAAGAAAATCAACAAGAACACAGAAGATTTGAACAACACTGAAAGACAACTAGACCTACAGACAACTACATAACACTCCACCCAACAAGGCAATATGCATTCTTAAGTGCATATCGAACATTTTCCAAAACAGATCATATCCTAGGCCATAAACAACCTTCAATAATTTAAAGAGATTAATCACACAAAGAATGTTATCAGAAACAACAGAATGAAATTATAATACAAATCAGTAACAGAAGGAATTTTAGGAAATTCACAAAGATGAGGAGAACCACACCCCTAAATACCCAAATGGATCAAAGAGAGAAAATTAGAAAATACCTTGAGATTAATGAAAACTAAAATACAACATACCAAAACTTACTGGATACAGCTAAAGAAAATAGTACTCGGAAAGAAATTTGTAGCTATAAATACCTATATTAAAAAACAAAGATCTCAAATGGATAATCTAATCTTCTACCTTAAGAAGACAGAACCAAGAAAAAGAAAAGCAAACTAAACCTAAGCAAGCAAATGGAAGGAAATAATAAAGAATAAAATAATGTGCAAAAAAATGAAACAGAGAATAAAAAATCCAGAAAACAAAAGACACTGGCAAAGGATTTGGGAATCAGGTGGTCACTGTTGTTGACAGAAATGTTTATTATTAGGAGGAACAAAATTCAGATTGCAAGGAACTTAAGGAATAAATGGGAAAGGAAAACATGAAGGCAGCACATGTAGACTCTTCTTTCAATAAGCCTGAAGAAAAAGAATTAGAAAGACTAAATATGAAGGCAAGAAGAAATTATTAATAAAGTCTTCTAAAAGGCAGAAATGAATTAAGAGTCTAGGCAAATAAATTGGCCTTGGAAGGTATGGCAGACACTAGCGGTTGCCTACCCAGTCTTCCCTTCTTTCTTGATAATAAACTCCTAATTTTTTTTTCACCTTGGGAGTGGAGGGCCAAGAATCTTGACTAGTCTAAGCCAAGCACAGGACTTCTGTACCCCTCACCACTGGCTGGCTTAAAAACGGGTATAAGATGCAATTTGGCTAATAAGATCATGTTTTCTAGGAGGCTTCTAAGAAAGTTTTCTTCATTTTTAAAAAAGACGTAAGAAAGACACCTTCTTTTCTTTCAGTAATGGGTGCTTTGATATGAATATGTCATTCTTAGAGTTAAAGCTGCCGTCTTGAGACAAGGAGGGGAAAAGTCTGAAGACAAAATCCAACTTATGCAGGATGGTAGAATGAAAAGACAGAAAGAGCCAGAGAGTCTAATGATAACGATTAGCTGCTACATGAGCCAACTAAAAAGCCATCTTTCTTCCAGGTTTCTAGTTATAGGAGATAATAAAATGCAGTTATTATATAAGACATTTTCGGTTGGGTCTTCTGTCACCAGCTCAAAGCATTCTAAGTGATATAGAAAGAAAGAATACTTTCACAAGATAGATGTGGATGAAATTAACTTTTCATGTTGAAGACAAGGGAATTTGAGAGTTTCAGCCTAAATTTTTATTTATTAAAGAAAATGAACTCATATAGATCCATTTTACAAAGGGAGTGGCCTTAACAGTTGATGTTTCCTGCTTTAAAATATCAAGTATTATTCATGATAATGATAGCTAGTAATGAACATGATTATGATGATAAGCTCATGGTTATTAAAGTATTTTTAAAGCTAGGTATTTTATCCTTTATTGTTTACCTTCTGCATTCTATCTGACTTCAATAGTGAAAACATACCAATCTCTTTTACTTTTTGTTTATAACAATACATGGTAGTTTCATTTTTCATATTTTCATGGTATATAACACAGTATACCATAATATAGTTTACAGAGGAGGAATCCTTAACTTTGAAGAACACACACTTTGAAAACTAAACACTTTATAAAAAGATTTCTCTATTTCCATACATTTTCTGAATCTGGTCAAGAAAATAAAACAACATTTCATCTGCATCTGTGCAATGATAGCTTTGATTCATATCAGAAGGTGGAAAATCAACACTGTAGCCACATAAATAAACACCAGCGAAAGCACATTTAGCAAAAATAACAAAAACCATTAGAATTGTACTCTTATCCAAGCAGTTCCCAAACGGAAAAAAAAAAAAAAAAATCTGAAAGTTAAATTATAGGACAGCTTTTGAAGCCCAAAACATTTTTCCTACAGAAACAATATTACTATGAGTCATGTCATTACTAGGCCAGTCCATAAAAGCCTTGTAAAACAGTATATGTAAGACTGTTGTTTGAACTATACCAAAGCAGAATAATAGTTTTCCCTTGGGAAAATACATCATTTTCTCCCTCTTCTCTCTCCTAAGTCCCAGAGGAACAGGCCTCACCAGGGGCTCTGTTCACCTCTCAGAGCTCATCAGTCATACCCCCCCCCCACTCTCCCCACTCCATGGCCAGCCACACTGAACTTCTCCAACCTGCTGGGCCTCTCCCCTCTGAGTCATTACTGTTATGACCTTCCCTTCTTCTTATAGGCCACCTCCACTCACCCTTCTGGTCTCAACTTAATGCTACTTCCTCAGGAAGGCCATCCCTTGTCTCCACACTGAGTCACATGTTCCTGATGTGTGTGTTCTCACATCACACTACACTTTCCTATCACAGCATTTGTCAATCCATTGTTTCAGGGATTCATTTCATTTGCTTTTAATTTAACTCCCAAAGGTCAGAAGCCTGCCTGGCATTTTGAAAATTCTTTATATGAATAATTTCTCATAAGATATCTTAATGAATTTTTAACTTGATCTTTGGTATTACCAAGGAAAAACGGGGTTTTCCAAAGAAGACTTCTCCCCTTAATTTACACCTAGAGATTGTTCATAGGGAGGAAGCTACCTATCCAATTTATTTCCCATTGCTGGTTTATAGTCACTTAAATGGACATTAAAATTTTAGCAAATAGACATATTTTTCTTTTTAAAAGATGAGGCCTTTCAATGATGAAGGAATAGGTATATTTTCTAATATTAACTTTATCTCTTTTTTGTAGGTAATGTCACTCATTCTCATGACTTTTACTATAAGCAATGAAATGCTTATTCCCAAATTTGTATCTCTAGGCTTGATTTTTCTCTCAAGCTTAGTATCCAAACATTCAGCTGTCTACAATTTTTATACCTGAATGTCCCATAAAAACTTCACCCCATCTCCATGTTTTCCCCAACCTTTCTTTTCTCTGGTATTCCCCATTTCAGATATTTCAAATAATGACATCATCATCTAGTCATTGGAGACTCACACCCACGTTATCTCACCATTGTTAATTATTCACTGGACCATGGACCAACAATGTTGGCATCACTTGGGAACAGAATCTGAGGCCCCACTGCAGACCTACTGAATCAGAATCTACCTTTGAATAAAATCCCTAAACAATTCATATGCACATTAAAATCTGAGAAACACTGATCTGTAATTCTTTTCTCTCCCTATCCCCACAAAACTCTTGACACCAAGGCTACATAGGCAAATATATTCCCTCTCACCCATTTCTGTTATCACGGCCCTGATTAAGCCATCACTTCCTGTGGTGATATGGAACAACACAATGGCTTCTTAGCTGATCTCATTCCCGCAGCTCACTGTTCACCCAGACTTTTAGAAGGGACACTCTGACATACAGCTATGAGAGGCCATATGGTTGGCTGGCCAGAACTGTGCATAATGTAAAGCTTGTCCTATCTATGTTGCAATCTAAAATCTGGGGATGCTCACACAATTATCACATAGAAAAGCATGCAAAAAAAAAAAAAAGACTAAAAACAATACAATACAATTTGTATTTGGAAAGAAAATGGAGATCAGTGATTATAACAAGGAGACCTCTCTAAAACCTTTTAGTGGCTTCTGAACATCATGTATTTCTACACTTCTACATTTCTGTTCATGCTTTTTCCCTTTTCTCCCATTCTCCTGGCAAAAATGTTGCCCATCTTCCAAAGGGTTATCTCACTGGAGAACAGTCATCTCACCAGCCCTCTAAGAAATAACTGCTTCTCCATTTCCTCTACAACCCACTGCACTCTGTTCAATACACGATTATGACACTCATCTTGTTGCATGAGGGGTCCATGGATGTCTGTCTGTCTTGTCAGACAAGGACTTCCTTAAGGGAATTCTATTTTTCAGTCTTGTCAGACAAGGACTTCCTTAAGGGAATTCTATTTTTCAGTCACTGGCAGATGGTAGATACTCAAAAAATGTTTTTTAAAAAATCAATTACCATTTATATTCGACATTATTAAAAGCTGTAGAATTTATTGCTGATAGTGTGAATATATTTATAAACTAGAAAACACTCAGTACCATTTATCTATAATATGAAATCATTTAGGAAATAAAACAAAAATGAAAATAGCACCTAAGCATCCAGGCATAGTAAAAGTTCAAACATGCTTGGGCACCTAATTCAGTCATATAAATGCAGCTATCCTTAAAAGCCCACATTTTGAGGAGGCCCACCCTATTTCCTGAAAGTTCAATCAGATAATTGGACAGGGCACCCTGAGGTTAATTTCTGATGAGAAGAGAGGGAGGTCAAGTCTGCCAACTGATTTTTAAAACTATGTATTGTATCATAAAGATTATAATACAGAAAATAAAGTTTGTTATCTATAAGTTTAAAATATTTAAAAATTCACTCTGCACATTACTTTTCAAATGCAGTTGAAATCATACTAAACATATCATTTTGTATTTGGTTATAAAATTTTGCCATAAGTTACATTTATCATTACACTTTAGTGATGTTATTCCATTCACCAAAGCCCAATAATTTAGTTCAGTATTTATTGAATAATTACTTACAGGCCAGACCCTGATGCAGGACCTGACCAGTCCTAACCTCAAGAGCCATCCAGCCAAGTGGTAGGGACTGACTCATACACCCATGACTGCAGTGCAGTGCTGAATGCAAATCAGAGTGCTTACTGGCAGAGCTGAGTCAGGAGGGATGTCACCAGGATCTGACTGCTGCTCTCAAGAGATGGAGAGTCAACAGGAGGAAGAGGGGAAGGACCCATAAAGATGAGACATAAGAATTTAAAATGCCGGTGGCTGGGAGCAGCTACAGCACAAGAAACACATAAGAGTGAATGGGTCCGTTTCCTTAAAGCCTCTCCAGAATTGGCAGTTAATTTTCAGTACTTTCGAGAGAATAGAAGAGGTAAGTCAAGGTTAACTTAAAAAGCATTTCTTTGATTACCAGTGACAGTAAACATAATCCCACCTTTTATTAATCATTAACTACTAAAATACTTTGTTTACCTTATGTATTAAAACTTTCTCATTAAGTTTGAGAGAACTTCCTCTTAAGGTGTTATAGATGTTCACCCTTAGTCACATTTGATACAAGCATATCCTCCTGTGTGTTGTGGGATTTTTTTCATTGTAAATAAACCTTACATTTTATATGTTCAAAACTATTAGATCTTTTTTCTTGGTGAATTTTCCCTCTAATACTGAGTTATCAATCCTTCACAAATCTGATGAATATTATTCTATTTTCTACTACTTTTCAGAAATATAATTTAAAAAATATTTAGCACTTGATACTTGCTAGACCTGATAAAAAGCATGATGTGCATAAACATTCACATACATATGTGCCATTATCCTCCATCTTCCAATCCTACAACTTCTCTCTTTGCTAAGATAGCTAGGGAATTCCCTTTCATCCAAACTCTAAATTCATTTTAATTCAGGTTCCCTTATGTAACAATGCGGGGAAGAGAGCAGCTGGAGTATGTGTCCTTTGCAGTATCTTTAGAGAAGGCCCTGAAATATCTACCATCTCTACGAAAGAATTACAGATTAGTATTTTAAGGTATGTAACATGGACAAAGAGCATTTACAGGATGTATCAGCAATAAACATCAATGCTAATTTTAAAGTACTAGTGGACACTTCTAAGTTCCCAAACAAGTAGTGCAGGTTTTAAGGGCCTGGAATGTACAGCTTTTTGACTAACTTCAAATTATAGAAGGCAGTTTTCAAATTAGCAAAGGGGGCTCAGTCCAGTGGTATACAGTTGAACATGTCTGACTCCCATGAGGAGTTTGGAAATGTAGGGAGACATTTTTTAGATGTCACAGTGAGAGACCACACAATTGCAAGCCTCGCGACTTGTAGGGCAATCTTGTACAACAAAAACCTGTCCCATCCCAAATGCCAATGGCCACCTCACTTGAGCTAAGGTCCTTCCAGTCCAAGATGATGTGCCATCTATATTTAATGAAGGAAACTCTCCTGACCTCCAATTGCTCTATCCACCCTTCTACCCAGTACATGTTTTACCATGGGAGGATCAGCCCTAAGTAAGCCTGTGAGGTGAAACAGGCTGTATCGGATGTCTTGCTTCCTCCTCCTGCTGGGTCCCTTGTTTTACTCCCTGTTTCGGCCTGAATCCCTTCAAGTAACATCCCAGGAAGTTCTGGCTTAGAAGAACCCAGGAACTTGGCTACTCTCTTCTCATTCTGCACCACCAAAACCTGTTCCCTGCAAGTTCTTAGAAAGTATCTGAAAAACAAAGCATACTATGATACTAATTTCATGAAAGTACAGTGCATTCTCCTTCTCAGGGATATTTGTGTTTAAGCACTAAACCAAAGATACCCCTCCTTACCATATGCCCTACTACTATCCTTGTACAAGCTATTACAGTAGCCTCTTAACTGGTCTTCCTGCTTTAGTCCAAGTCATAGTTTATGCTCAAGAAAGAGCTGACCTAAGTGAAATCATGTCATTTCTTGGCCCAAAACTCTCTGGTGGCTCCCTACTTTACTCCAAATAAAAGCCAAAGTACCTCCAATGCAAGGTCATAAGTAATCTAAAATCTGAAAATCTGGGAAGAGAGCATATAAGGAAAAAAAAAAAACAAGAGCCCATTTCGGTCACGGTAAATTTGCGACGCCTAGGACACATTCAAGTGGAGACATCAGAAGAGTGTTATCCCCTAAAGTTCTCAGAAGAGCACTTTAGGCTAGATAAGTAGTTCTCAATAGGCGGTGATTTTATGTGTCCAGAAGACATCTGGCAATATCTGGGGACATTTTGATTGTCACAGTATGGGTAGAGGGAACTCTATTGGCAGTCAGAGCATTGAGGCCAGAGGTGCTGCTAAGCATCCTACAATCCACAAGGCATCCCTGGATATTGAAAAAGATTTTCCTACCCAAAACGTAAATAGTGCTGAAGATGACAAACTCTGGGCTAGAGATAATATGAAAGACTTACATGAGAATATTGTATTAAATCAAAAGTACAAAATGAAAAACAAGAGAACTAAACCTCTCCTCTTTTAGATGTCAGGTAACACAGAAGACAGAAAATGGTCAACTAGAATAGTAAAAGGGAAACCAGGGAAGGGTTTGTATCAAAGACTAAGAGACAAGTGTTTCCAAAAGGAAGCAATGGTCAGTTGTGGTTAACTGCATGGAAAACGGCTAAGATGTCAAGTAACACTGATAGGGGGTTAAACGGGTTGATAAAAATGAAGGCAGTATGCTGCAGGGAGCGAGGGAGTGAGATTATAGACACATCGGAAGACTGCTGGACAATTTTAAGGCTGTCGAGTATATCAATAAAGTCAAAAAACCAGCAGGTAGTTAAGTTCATCCAGTTCTGAGATTGGAGAGACCAAAGAGGTACAAAGGAATTAAAAGAATTTGCTGGAAACTAACTTGAATCAAAACATTTAGACTGGATAAGGAAGGAACTGGTAACAGGAAATGATAAATAGAAATGTGGGGAGGGGGCTGGAAGTCATGATGAGTCATAAACATTTTTCCACATCAGTAAATATACTTCCCATATGCTTTAACTGTTTCATAATAACATATTAACATAGACTATTTCTTTATATTATTAAGCAAATGTGATTATCACTTTAATAAGTTATAAGAGATAACAAGTGTTGGTGATGTGTGAAATAAAGAGAAAGCTCATACACTGTTGGTGGGAATGCAGATCAGTGCAGCCATTGTGAAAAACTGTACGGAGGTTCCTAAACAAATTAAAAATAGAACTACCATATGACTCAACAATTCCTCCAGTGGGTATTCAAATGATATGAAATCATCATCTCATAAAGGTACCTCCACTCCCATGTTCACTGCAGCATTAGCCAAGATGTAGAAACAATAATAGCCAAGATGTTGAAACAACCAAAGTGTTTGTCAACAGATAAATGAACTGTGAGGTATGTGTGTGTGTATGTGTGTGTGTATACACATACACACACACACTTAAATGGAATATTATTCAGCTTTAAAAAGGAGATCCCGTCATTTGCTACCACATGGATGAACATGGAGGACATTATGCAAAGTGAAATAGGCAAGACACAGAAAATGCATGAGCTCACTTATATGTAGAATCTTTAAAAAAAAAAAAAAAAAAAAGAAAGAAAGAAAAGAAAAAGAAAGTTGAATACTCAGAGAATAAAATGGTGGTAAGCAGGGGCGGGTGAGGGGAGAAAACGGGTAGCTCTAGCTCAAAGGATACAAAGCCGCAGGTATGCAGGATACAAGGGTCTAAAGATCTAATGTACAACAGGAGAACTACAGTCAATACTGTACTGTATTTGAGATTTTTGCTAAAAGAGATGTTAGGTGTTCCTGCCACTAAAAAGGGTACCTGTGTGAGATGACTGATATGTTAATTTGCTTGTAGTAACCATTTCACTATATGTATACATCAAAACATCATATACCTTAAATATATACAATAAAAAAAGAGGCATTTACTATTGAACAATGCACATCATCCTATTTACTTTTCTAGAGTAGGCTCAAATAGCATTTGTTGAAAAGATCATGCTATCGTGAAAGATATGCATATATGATAAATAACAGGCCTGGGTTAAAATATCAGCTCTTTCATTTACTATGTTGTGACCTTGGACAACTTACATAACCTCTCTGCGCCTAAATCTCTTCAGCTTATTAACAAATTGTGGTACACAGAATATTGCTTCCCTCAAAGGATATCCATATCCTATTTCCTGGAATCTCTGCCTACCCTATATTATGTGGTATGATATTGTGAAATATATATCTGGTCTACATCCTCATTTCCTGGCACACAACTGCTAAAATCCTTAGAATCTCCAGAGTGATGCCTTTTGTATGCTAATGAGGTGACTGGTGGTTGGCAGTCCCTAGGTAGCTTCAGAATGGAGCCTAGTCCACTAGAAAGACCAAGGCATGATCAGAGGGCTGGGACGTTCAGCCCTACCCTCCAAGCTCTAGGAAGGGGAAAGGGTCTGAAAGTTAAGTTGATCACCAATGGCCAATCATTTAATCAATTATGCCCACCCAATGAAGCTTACCTAGAAACCCAAAAGGCAGGGGTTGGAGAGTTTTCAAATAGCTGAACACATGGAGGTTCTCGGATGGTGGTACACCCAGGGAGAGCATGGGAGCTCCTTGCCCTTTCCACACGCCTGGCCCTGTGCATCTGTCCATCTGTATCCTTTGTAATATCCTTAATAATAAACCAGTAAATGTGCTTTCCTGAGTACTGTGAGCCCTCTAGTAAATTAAATGAACCCAAAGAGGGGGTTGCAGCAACCCCAATTTACAGCAGGTTGGTCAGAAGCACAGGTAGAGCCTCCTGGGACTTGCTGTGAGACTGAGCCCTGACGATATGGGATCTGACACTCTCTCCAGGTGGTGTCAGCATTGAATTGAAGGTAATTCTGGTGGTGTCTGCTGTGAAATGGCTTGGTGTGGGGGGCGGTGAGGGGGAACTCCCACATGTGTGATCACGAGTCTTCTGTGTTGATTGCCGTTGACTGAGAGAATAGAAAAAGAAACACTTTGAGTATGTTTTTTCCACTCATTTAGTAAGGGGGAATTAAGGTTGCACACAGAATTAAAGCTGATGATCAGTGGACTTTTAAAATAAGGAGAGTACCTACATTATTCAGATGGGCCCAAAGTAATCATAAGGGTTCTTAAAGGGGAAAGCAGGGACAGAAGAATCAACACCAGAAAAATGGCATTGAGAGAGAAGATTTGCCCAGCCACTCCTGGCTCTGAAGATGGAAGGAGACTAAAAGCTAAGGAAAGCAGGCAGCCTCCAGAAGCTAGAAAAGACAAGAAAACTGACCTCCCTTAAGCCTTTAGGAAGAAGGGCAGCCCTGCTAACAAGACATCAGGCCCATTTTGGGCTTCTGACCTCCAGAACGTAAGGTAAGAAATTTGTGTTGTTTTAAGCCACAAAGGTTTTTTTTGGTGTTTTTGTTTTGTTTGTTTGTTGTTTTGTTTGTTTGTTTCTGAGACATAGTCTTACTCTGTCACCTAGGCTGGAGTGCAGTGATATGACCTCTGGCTCACAACCACCTCCACCTCCTGGGTTCAAGTGATTCTCCTGCCTCAGCCTCCTGAGTAGATGGGATTACAGGCACATGCCACCACACCCGGCTAATTTTTGTATCTTTAGTAGAGACGTGGTTTCATCATGTTGGTCAGGCTGCTCTCGAATTCCTGACCTCATGATCCGCCCACCTAGGCCTCCCAAAGTGCTGGGATTACAGACGTGAGCCACTGCGCCTGGCCGGTTTTTTTGGGTTTTGCTTGTTTCGTTTCATTTTATAGCAGTAATAGAAAGCTAATACACAGGTAAGATGAACTGCCTTCATAAGCTTTGTGTAGATTAACCAAGATAACATAAGTACCTAACAGAGTGCGTAGCATATAGGAAGCATTTAAACAGCTATTAAAAGTGTTAGCTCTATCAATAGTAGAACTGATACTCTTAATAGTACTGAAACCAAACAGTCGACAGAAAGAACACTGATTCTCAGTTCTAGAATTTACTCAGCGCTGTGACATAAGCTATCTTCCTTGGCCTCTATAGGACTCAGCTCTCTGACAAAGCAAAGTGAGGGAACTAGATGACTTACAAAGTTTCTGCCAGCTCTAAAGTTTTACAATTCTGAAACCTGATTCCTCAATGACACATTCTACTTATTGCTAATTAACTGATTCTGAAAATCCTATTAAATATAAACAGTAGACCAAGCAGTTTTCATTTTATGTTTCAACGTTTTCAATATTTTATATTGCTGACTTACAGCCTTATAAAGTTGAGTCATGGCATAAAAACCACAGGCCTGCAAGCAAGGAAAAATATCAAAGTCATCCTGCTATTATTTAATGGCCTTACAGTCAAACTGAAATAATAATATCTTGTCAAATAGCTCCAAGTATATTCCCACATATTACCTCACTTACTCTTTTCTAACAGCTTTATTGAGGTATAATTCACATCCCATTGCAGTTTACCCTTTTGAAGTATACAATTCCATGGTATTAGTATATTCAGAGTTGAGCCAACATCTCTACTTTAGAACATTTTTATCATCCCCAAATGAAACTCCCTATCCATTAGCAGTCATTCCCCGTCTCCCTCCTCTAACCCTCTCAGCTCACTAACCTATTTTGTGTCCCTATGGATTAGCCTACCCTGGACATTTCATATAAATGGAATCATACAATATACAGCCTTTTGTGTCTGCTCCTTTCACTTAGCATAATGTTTTGTTATGTTATAGCATCAGTATTTTAGCCTTTATGCTTTTAATGCTGAATAATATTCCATTGTATGGATGTACCACATTTCGTTTATACATTCATCAGCTCATATTTAGGTTGTTTCCACTGTTTCGCTATTAGGAATAATGCTAGTAGCATTTATGTGTAAGTTTTTGTGTGTACATATGTTTTCATTTCTCTTGCACAGATACCTAGGAGTGAAACGGCTAGGTAACATAGGGTAACTCTATGTTTTAACCTTCTGAAGAACTGCCAAGCTATTTCTAAAGTGGCTGCCCATTTTAAATTCCTACCAGCAATGTATGGAGCTTCCAATTACTCCACATTCTCACCAACACTTATCTGCCTTTGATTACAGCTAACTAGTGGGCATGAAGTAGTATCTTACGTGGTTTTGATTTGCTTCTCTCTATGAGTGACAATGTTGAGGATCTTTTTATGTGCTTATCAACCATTCATATATCTTCCTTAGAGAAATGTCTATTTAGATCCGTTGCCCATTTTAATGTGGTATTTTTATCTTTTTAATATTGAGCTGCAAGAGTTCTTTATAAATTTGGATATGAGTCCATTATCTGATATAAGATTTGTAAGTATTTTCTCCTGCTCTGTATACCTCATCTAATCTTACTGCAGCTACTTGCACTAGATGGACTGTGTGTTGCTAACCCCATTTTGCAGACAGAATTGGCATAGGATTAAATAGACCTGATAACTGGCAGACTGAAAAGAAAACACAGCTGTGCCTCTGCTTCTATTAATTTAAAAGGGTCATATACCGATAGAAACACTGTGAGAACACATCTAGGAAGGCTGCCTTGTTCAACTCAATAGATACAGGGAAGCTATCCTATATATATGATACAACCTAACGATATTTTCCAGTTATACCAAGGATGGTTCATTCCTTACTTAAGAAATACGAAGTATTATATGTGGGGTGCTGCACTATTCCTAGTTCACATGCATCCATGAACATGATCAAATCCTTGCTCTCATTAGTCTTACAATTTGGCAGTGTTGTGCAAAACCCTTAACCTTAAATTCCCTATTTGCAAACAGTCCTGACAAAGAAATGTTTTATCTTAAGATCCACTCTCAACTCAGAGGAAGCATTACAGCGCTTAATGCAAGTGATACCCTATTTTTTGAAAATGCAAAGCATCAAACTTACTTTGTGGCCTAGGACAACCTTGTTTTTGAATATTGCTCCAATACCTAGACCATCACCTGGTTCTTATCAATCCTTTTTTTTTTTTTTTTCCTGAGACAGGGTCTCAGTCTGTCACCCCGGCTAGAGTGCAGTGGCTGGATCTGAAACCTCTACCTGCCAGCTTCAAGCGATTCTCCTGCCTCAGTCTCCTGAGTAGCTGGGATTACAGGTGCCTGCCATGATGCCCAGCTAATTTTTGTATTTTTAGTAGAGAAGGGGTTTCACCAGATTGGACAGGCTGGTCTCGAACTCCTGATTTCATGACCCACCCTCCTCAGACTCCCAAAGTGCTAGGATTACAGACATGAGCCACCACATCTAGCTTTATCAATTTTTTTTATAATGCAGCAATGCATACTTTAATGACATTTTTGAACATAAACATGGCTGAAAGAAGAAATTACTTATATGTTTACGTTTAACCAGAAGAGCCTCATGATTCGGAGGCTAAATCATGCCCAGTTCCCATTCCATGCTCAATAAAAGCATTCTAACAGCGCCACTAAACAAAAGTACAGAATTACAAATCCGACAACTTAAATAGGTAGTTCTAAGCTTTTTCCATCAAGTAGTCCTAATTCAGAGCTGAGGAACCTAATAATCCAGAAGACCAAAGGCATAACCCTAAGCAGCCCATGCAAACTTTACATTTCTTGATCTTATTTTTTTCCTTAAAAATTATACACAAATGTTACATTCTAAACTATAATACATCTATTTTCTTTTGGCATAACAAATTTAACATGCTTAATTAGAGTCAATAAAAGAATTTGTTGGCTAGGCACAATGGCTCATGTCTGTGTTCCTAACACTTCGGAAGACTGAGAAGGGAAGGCAGCTTGAGGCCAGGAGTTTTAGATCAGCCTGGGCAACATAGCAAGACCCTATCTCTAGAAAAAAAAAAAAAAAATCAGCCAGGCACATTTGTAGTTCTAGGCACTTACTTGCACGGCTGAGGCAGGAGGATCACTTGAGCCCAAGAGTTCAAGGATGCAGTGAGCTGTTATTGCACCACTGCACTCCAGCCTGGGTAACAAAGTAAGACCGTGCTTCAAAAAAAATTTTGTTGAAGACAGACAGAACCTATGGTGTGTAATTAGAACTACATTAATTTTTACTATGAAAACGTAGTAAAGAACAGCCAGTGAGAAAAACTAACACTCAGAATCATGTGCCATACATGCCTCAGGGTTCTGAGTGCCCTCAGCACACCACCTTGTAACTGGAAGGTGCACGTACCACTGTCAGGCAAACCAGTTGCCTGAGGATTAAGAAGGCACAGGCTGAGCTGGGAGAGCATATGACCCAGGGTGACCCCAGGCATGACCTGTTGCAAGGGAGCAACATCACAGTTCAAAGTGGGGCTTTCCCACACTGTGAGCTGGCAGGCTAAAGGTTCTCAGAAGGTGTCTCAAGGTTACTTTGGAGGTCAGAGGACAACTGCAAGTGGGCAGAGCACTGTACTCCTGATCCCCATTTCCCTCAGTTTCCCCTGGCTGACACACTGGGCTTCCATCAAAGTTTTCTGAAGACTGAAGTCTGAAGTCAGACTGTGAGTAAAAGGTCTGAAAACCTACATCTAGAGGAAGCCTTGGCCAGGAAGACCACAATGTGCATCAGATATGAAACACAAGGTGAGGACAAAATGGGAGAATGAATAACGGAGCTGCTGAGGAAGAGAGTCAAAAACAGGAAAGGTGTGGTATAAGCCAAGGGTCAGGGTCAGGCCTTCGTCCACAGAAAAGAATGTCTATTGTGGAGTGGGTGCGTCTGCTTAAAGAAATAGCAACGAGATTCTCACCTAGAAGCCCTCAACTGCTGAAATCTCAAATGCCCATGTTATTTGTGGACCATAATCTCTTGTTCTTCTACCTCTCTGGATTACCTAATTGCCCATGACCAATCAACTCTCCAAAAAGCAGCCAGTGTGAGCCAACAGAAAAGTAAAATAGATAATGTTACTTCTCTGACTCAAACCTTTCAATGGCTTTCCATGACCCTTGAATAAAATCCTAGGTCCTTACAGTGGCCCTTATGTATCATGCCCCTAATTTGTTACCACTGTCCTCCTCACTCATACTCCAGGGCCACAGCTGTTCCTGCAACAAGCCCCTGCCAGGGCTTTGCACATACATGTGCTGCTTCCTTGCCCTGGAATGCTCTCAGACATCTGCATTGCTGTGTCCCTGATGTCTCTGCTCAGAAGTCACTTCTCTGAGCGTCTTCCCTGATCTCACTTTCTTTTCGACATTTTCTTACCACCTGAAATTACACATATAAATATGTATATGTTTATACACATAATATACGTTAATCATCTACCTCCCCAATGGAATTAAGCTCTACAAAGGCAGATTTTGTTTTGATCACTGTTTTGATCTAGGGGGCCATAGCACCTAGAACAGTGCCTAGAAAATAAATGCTCAATACATACTTATTGAAGGAATGAATGCATAAACCAACTAAGCTTCCGGTCTTTCCCCACTTTACTCCCTTATCTTTCCCAATCCATTAACCATGCCCCAAGCTTCAGTTCTTATCCATTGTAACCCAGAATCTGATCTCCCAGAAAGAAGAACAATGCCAGAAAGGAGGTAAGAATGTACATGTGGCTGTTGATCAGTGAGGGTGAAGGAAACTGATGGAGTCTGACCTAATAACCTCCCACTACCAGGCCTAAATTCTCATCTTTCTTACCAGCTAGTCCTTCTACATACACTCCCTAAACCAATCTGAGAGTCCACCTCTTTAAACCCATACCCAGACTAGAGATCATTGTTATAAAAATCCCCAACCATGCAAGCTGGAGATACCACAAATGCACAGCCTCCCACCTCCCTTCTCACTGCTGCCATCAATCCTCTCTCCGGCTCTCTCACACCCCACAGGTTCAATTCCAAACTTCCACCACTATCAAGCTTCCTATTCCCACCTCACTCAGAAAATGACATCACCTCCACAGAAACAAAAGAGGGGTTATTAGGTCAGACTCCCTCAGTTTCCTCCACTCTCACTGACCAACAACCACACACACATTCTTACCTCCTTCCTGGCACTGTGGAGGAAGGTGCCAGGAAGATGCAGGAAGGAAACTTCCTGCTCATAGCTAATCTTCAACCAGTATTTGGCAACTTAAGTCATCTACCTCCTTAGGGATCTGATCCCATCATTTATCCACTTTCCCCCTCCACATTTTCTATTCCTCCTTCTCTTCTTTTACCCCCCTGCACATAAATGCTTATATTACTCCCATCATTAAAAAAAATGAACCAAACTAATATACTTCCCCAGACTTTATGTCTCTCTTGCCACTTTGTATTTCCCTCTTTTCTCTCATAGCCAAGTCTTGATAAAAGAGTTTAAACTGTTTTTACTGTCTCCCTATGCCACATCATTTCCTACTTAACCCTCTGCAATCTGGACTGCAAACACAAAACTGCTCTTCCCAAAGCACAGATATCTTTTTTTTTTTTTTTTTTTTTTTTTTTTTTTGAGATTGAGTCTCACTGTGTCGCCCAGACTAGAGTACAGTGGCACGATCTCATCTCAATGCAGCCTCCACCTCCCAGGTTCAAGCAATTCTCCTGCCTCAGCTCCTAAGTAGCTGGAATTATAGGCACGTGCCACCAGGACCAGCTAATTTTTGTATTTTTAGTAGACACAGTGTTTCGCCACGTTGGCCAGGATGGTTTCCATCTCTTGACCTCATGATTCACCCACCTCGGCCTCCCAAAGTGCTGGGATTACAGGCATGAGCCACCATGCCCAGCCTAGATGACTTCTTAAATGAAAATTCATTCAAAGTGTATCAATTTAATAATGACGTCCTTGATCTTAAACTGCTCATCTCTTGGCCTCAGTAACATTATTCTTTCTTGGTGTCCTTTTCACTTTTTTGTCCACTTCTATGTAGTCCAGTTTGCAACTGACTGTGTGATCTGAAAAAAAAAATCTATCATGTCATGTAACAGGAGAATGGGCTTTGTCTTTGAGCTACCACAACAACAGAAATTTAACTGGGTGGTTTAAACAATAGAAATTTATTCTTTCACAGCTCCGTAGGCTGAGAAGTCTGAAATCATCGGGCCAGCATGGTCACTTTCTATGAGGGCCCCTTCTGGGCTTGCAGACAGCCACCTTACCACTGTGTCCTCACATGGCAGTGGAAGAGCAAGAGCTCTCTGGTGTCTCTTCTTATAAGGGCGCTATTCACATCATGAGGGCCCCACCCTCAGGCCCTCCTCTAAACCTGATTATCTACCAAAGGCCCCATCTCTAATTACTATTAGCATTGAGGATTAGGGCTTCCACACATGAGTTTTGTGATGATACAATTCAGTCCATAGCATGGTCTGCAGCAAGTAAAGCCTAGCAGGAATCTATACTTTATCATTAACCAGCTGCGTGACAACGGGGAAGGTACTCAACCTCCCAGTGCCTCACCTGCCTATGCACAAAACATGAGCATTAATAGTACTTACCTCATAAATCTGTGGTAAGGATTAAAATAAGATAAACCCTTAAAATAGTGCCTAAACACAGTAAACATGCAATAAATATTTTTAAATGCAATACATATTAGTCATTGTTCTGCTTTATATATATATTTTTTTTTTCTTTCTTTTTTTTTTTTTCTTTTGAGACAGAGTCTCACTTTGTCACCCAGGCTAGAGTACAGTAGTGTGAACATAACTCCAACTCCTGGGCTGAAGCAATCCTCCCACTTCAGCCTCCTGAGTAGCAAAGACTACAGCATATGCCACCATGTCCAGTTAATTTTTAAAAATTTTTTTTGAAGAGAGAGGTTCTTGCTATGTTACCCAGATTAGTCTTGAACACCTGGGTTCAAGCAATCCTCCCACCTCGGCCTCCCAAAGTACGGAGATTACAGACGTGAGCTACCACACCCAGTGTGTTACTGTTATTGATCTTGTCATTCTCATAACTATCTTTATTATAATCATCAATGTTGATTGTCATTATTATCAATATTGTTTCTGTCATTATTACTAGTGATAAAATGAAATTATTCTAGATTGAGTCCTATGTAAGATAATTTAACAAATAAATAACTTTTACAAAAATACAGCATTATGGCCAGGTGCAGTGGCTCACACCTGTAATCCCAGCACTTTGGGAGGCCGAGGTGGGCAGATCACCTGAGGTCAGAAGTTCAAGACCAGTCTGACCAACATGGTGAAACCTCATCTCTATTAAAAATACAAAAATTAGCTGGTGGTGGTGCATGCCTGTAATCCCAGCTACTTGGGAGGCTGAGACAGGTGAATCACTTGAATCTGGGAGGTGGAGGTTGCAGTGGGCTGAGATCATGCCACAGCACTCCAGCCTGGAGCAGGGCAAGACTCTGTCTCAAAAAAAAAAGTACAGCACTATTTATAGACGGAAAATTTGAAAGCGATCTAAATGCCGATATATTACCAACTTGGGCTGCAATAATGAAAGAGCATGACTGGGACTCGCTCACAGTTCTGGAGGTTAGTCTAAGATCATGGCACTAGCACTGTCAGGTTCTGATGAGGGCCCTCTTCCTTGCTAGCAGATGGCCATCCTCTTACTGTGTCTTCACAGAGTTGAAAAAGAGAGCTCTAGCATCCCTTCCTCTCTTTATAGGGACACCAGTTCTATCTGATCGGGGCTCCATTCTTATGACCTTATTTAACCTTAATCACCTCCTTAAAGGCCGTATCTCCAATACTGTCATGTGGAAGGGTTAGAACCTCAACATATGAAGTTTGGGGGGACATAACTAGTCCACAGTGACCAATAATAATAAACTTTTAAGTGCAGTAGAATCGAGTGTTACACAATAATAAGCATGCAAATATAAGAACTCTGAAGCAACAAAGAAAATAGATATCACATGAAACTACCAGGATATAAAACTTTAATATAAATATGTAAAGCATATGCTTATGAAAATAAAACGAAATACAGCATAATTATAATAGAGGTGATGTTAAAGAGCTTTATTTCTAAACTGTTCATATAATTAGACAATCTGAAAAATAAATTTTCATAGAAAAAATACATAAATAAAAAGCTTCAACTGGAAAAATCAACAATAATTTCAAATCTAACATTCTATATTTGTTTCCTGCTTACGTCATTGTCATCTGTATTAACGAGGATATAAGCTAAACTGTAACAAGACAAATATAGTGACTCAGATTAAAAAAGTATTTATTTCTGTCTCATGTTACAGTCAAGAGGCAGACAAGTGGTCAAGGGAAGGTTGGTGGTTTTCCTCTATAAGGTCATCCAGAGACTAAGATTCCTCTGGTCTTTTCTTACCACTCCTTGGGGCACTGCCCTCAGGTGCATGAATGAAGCTAACTCACTAATGATGCTTCATTTATGGGGATGGGAGGGAAAAGAATATGACTAATAGGCAGATTTTTTTTTTTTTTAAGCACAAATACACTTTTAAAAGTAGCACGTCACTTCCACTCTCACCCCACTGGCCAAAACTTAGAAACGTGGTTTCATCTGGCTATGAGGAGCCTAACAAATACAATTTCTATGTAGGGTTATGTGTCTAGCTAAATACGTACCAAAGGTGGGAATGCATCCTTCTTCCCACTCTGGAATAGTCATCTCCTTTCTAAAGGGATAACTTGAAGTCTCATCCAATTACTGGATTTAGCTTAAAGTCTAGGTGTCTGGGCAATACACAACCCTCTTCAATCCACATATATCCATGTGGCTCCTTCCTAGTCCAGAGGCCCACAAACTAATGGAAGAGTATAACGTCTGCTCTCTACCGCCACCATCACACTCAAAATACAATTGTGGAATACAGATGAGATTAATGCAATTACATCTTCCACTCTGAAAGTAAAAGAATAACACATATTTTTATCAATGATGAAACACTTCAAGAAAGGAACTGCAAAGTATCTCTGCTCTAGCAAGAAAGCAAGTCCCTTGGTTCATTTCAGATTCTGTTCTCTGAGGGGAAGACCATTATGCAGGTGTTTGCTGTAGTCTTGGCTTTGCCTTTGGAAGATTCTTTCTTTTCCATTTTCTCTTCTGATCATCCATGAAGCAAATTTGGAAGAGTACATGCTCCAACAGGGCAGCAAAGATCTAATAGCCTACTTTCTGCTGGTGCAAATTGGGGCCAAGGGTTGCTTTAGGTGTCAAACAACATCAAACCATCAGAGGCTTTTGCAAGCCAAACTTATGGGATCTTTGGCAACATAATCTAAAACTTTCAGAAGGTCTGTTTGCCTCAGTAAGTTCCACATGAAAGTAGTAATTAACCACAACTAAGGATTTAATCTGGTCATAGATATTAAGCTTGTCAACTCTCCTGTTTTATCTGTGGGCCACTGTGACACAGCCATTCCTCCCTCTCTTCAATCCTCCCTATTGAAGGTTAACTACCTTGAGGTTATCTGATTCACAGCAGGAGGATTACACCACTCCAACCCACTGACATCAGGACAGGCCATGTGACTTGAGATGTCCCTTCTGACTTGACTGATTTCAGGCTTAGCCATTTGACTTGCTTTGGTCAACAAAATATGAACAAAAGTAACACGTATCACTTCCAAGACACTGGTTCTGCCATATCTCTTTTGCCTGTCACAAGAATGGCCATGTCCCAAACAGGCTAATTCCTTTGGCTTAAATACTGGAATGACAAAGTATGTGGAACACAGCCACAGCTAACATGTCAGGAGTAGGAAATAAAACTTTGTTGTTGTAGGGAACTGAGATTTTGCATTTATACTGAAGATTTTACATATTTCAAATGACTGGTTGAGGTGGAAAAGCAAATCCTTAATTTAAACCTTGTCTGGACTGTCTGCCACTGTCAGGCCAAGAAACTCTAACAGATGCCTGAGAATGACTATCTTACCTCTTGCTGTTTGGCACAGAGAAGCAATTTTTTCCAACACTGCAATGCCCCATATTACTGGCCTCTCAGTCAGTTCAGACCACAGGCCATTAGCAGAGAGAACCTCCTTTAGCTGCTTATTACAATTATAAACTATATATTCCCTTTCAACTCTAATTGCAAACTAGCTAATTGTTCTCTTATTTGACACCCTCTCATAGTTACTGGCAAGGACTAATCAACTCATATTAGCAGTCTGATTCTTTCTACTTCCCCAGAGGTACAAACTGGGAAGACAAATTGACTGCCTTCCAAGTTATTAGAAGTGACAGTCTCACTGAATATTTTGCCACTGCAATATTCAAATATTCAACAAGGGTCACCAGTTTTCTAGCCTATAACATGTTTTCTACTGTCTGTCGACCAACCACTTAGCCAGTGCTGTACATTTCAGCTTTTTTGTTATGGAACACTCTACTTTGGGTGCCAATTTTTGTACTATACAGGCTATGGGCCAAGCTGCTGTAACAAAGTGATGCCAAAAACCAGTGGCTCAAACAAGAAAGAAGTGTTTTTCTCTTCCTTGAAACAAGAGAGAGAGAGGCAGGTGGCCGGGGAGAAGATGGAGAGTAGTAATTGGTTCTGCTCCACAAGGTCATCCAGGAACCTGGGCAGATGAGGAATCTTTAGGTTCAAGGTAATTGTTGCTATTCTAGTTGCTGCTGCTTTCCAGTCAGGGGAAAAGGGAGTGGGGTGTGCAGACGAAGTCCAGGACAGGCATCTTATATGGACAAAAAAAACCCAGAATTTGCACCTCTCGCTTGTGTTCTTATCTAATCGGCCCAAACCTAATTACAAAGCCATACCTATAGGCAGGAGGAGTTGAAAAACAGTCTCTATGTGCATAGCCATGTATCTGGCTAAATCAACAGGGTGCTCTTAGTAGAAGAAAGGAGGAATTAGATTTTGGAGCAAAATTAGCAGTCTTTGCCATACTCTCACACAATCTATTATCCATAGTCATCAGAGTTTCCTTAAAGGCACAGTTCAGACAATGGCACCCTCTGTTCCAAACCCTCCAGGGGCTTCCTATTACACTTAGCATAAAAACCAAAGTCCTCACAATGACCTACAAGTGTTCACACAAGGTGCCCCTTCATTGCCTCTCTAACCTCATCTCCTAATATTCTTCCCATAAAATAAATACCAAATGTATTAAAAACCAATATATAAAAGGTAAAACTATAACGCTAATGAAAGAAAAAATAACATATTTGCAACCCTGGGATGATGAAAGATTTCTCCAACATCTCAAAAGCACAAACATGGAAACATTTTGATGGGGTAAACTTTGATGAATTGGACACCACGAACAAAATTAGAAGATAGGCAAACGACTGAAGGAATATGCTTGCAAACATCTAAAAAAGACAAGGGAATAAAATCCAGTGTATGCCAAGAACCGTTGCAAAAACAACAACCTAAAGATAGAAAGTACAACTGAAAATCTGACAAAAAGGCATAGGCAGACAATTCACAGGAAGTGAAATGAAGGTTGCCAGATAATATACAGGATGCCCTATTGAAGCTGAATTTCAGATAAATATACATTGTCTTTCAGAGAAATGTGTCCTGCATATTGCATGACCAATACTTACACTAAAAAATTATTTGTTGCTTATCTGAAATTCAAATTCAACAAGGTATCTGTATTTTTATTTGCTAAATTTGGAACTGTAAGTGAAATCCGTATGCCTAACAAATGAATGAAGAGAATCTCACTCTCACTCACTAGTAATTTAAAAAATGCATAAAGCTTTTATTGAAGAACACGTAACTCTTTTTTTCCATTTTACTACAGAGGATAACCTAACCTAGGATTCTTTATCATGTCACTAGGCAAATAAGAGCCCAACTATTCACTGCATGTACACAGGAAAAAACACATTTCAAATCCATTTATTTCATACTGCAGATAACAAGAATAATCCTAGTAACCATATTCAGGAATCAATTTTTTCCTAGGAATTATAAGTACATATTTAGTGTCAACCTAAAATAATCAAAAGGGTCAGATTGTAGTTTAGGAGTTTATTCAAGCACAAAGGTTGAGGGCTGCAGCCAGGGACATATTTCCAAGTTGCCTAGCTGAATGCTCCAGAAAACAAAAAAGATGCTCAAGTTTTTAAAGAAAAAAAGACAAATCAGGAGAGGGGGCAATTACAAAAACTGTTCATCAGAAATTCTCATTGGTTTACAAAAATAACATTGCTTGGTGATTGGCCATACGTTCTTGAACTACAGGGTATATGGCATTTTATGGGTACTTGGCGTCAGTTAGTCTGGAGCACCACTAGCAAGCAGCTTGAAGAGGTCATTATTTAGCTCTAGGGGGAATGCGATGTGACTGCTGTTACATTTTAAATGCCTTTCTGGGCCTGATAATTTAAAGGAGCTTGCATTCCCAGATAAAAAGGATTTTTCTTATTTCCCTTTAGTAAAAATTTATAAAGTTTAAATGTTAGATAACAATGTTTGAATATCTTTTAGTAGTTAAACAACAGCTCTGTCAAAAACAATATTCCATATTGTTTATAATGTTAATGTTATATTATAAATAATTTTATAATATATTAACTATAGTATTAATTTTCATACTAGGCTAAGATTAACTTTGTAAGGTTAACTCTCATACAGGTCAGAAATTTGGTCTGTCAACAAAGACAAGAGTCAGACTTCACATTTTTAAAGTTTTCCCACAAAAATATCTAAATCACATACATAGTTTTACCACTGGAGTATTCCTATGTGAAAGGCAGGAATGAAGGTATGACACAAAAGCTGTAGGTTAAGGAAGAAAATAGTGGCTGCATATAAAGCAGCACGCTTTTTTTTCTCTGAAACAGGGTCTCACTCTGTCACCCAGGCTGGAGCGCAGCGGTGCCCTCTCAGCTTACAACAGCACCCATTTTTTAACAGTTACGAGCTTATTACATATGTAAATACAGACAACACTTAGGGCACTTAAAAATAAAACTTCAATACAAAAAAGAAATTACAACAAAAACTCATTCTGACTTCTATAACTGCTAAGATAATGAATGCTCTAATTTTAACATCTCCATAGAAAAAAATAATTTAAAATATTACTGTGAAAGACCAACTTAGAAAAATGTTTTGTCACTGTTACAGTAAATAGTTATACATAGTACAGTAGTTACTTCACTCTGAAAAAGAAAACTATTCTAAATAAATGTTGAACCACCGAAATATTAGGTTGTTGCAGATGTTAACTGAAGGTTTTACATTGTTGGAATTTGCCATTTGATACTAGAATACATTCTTAAATAAATGTGGTCATGCTATACATCATTTTAATGGGCATTTCTCACTTTATAATTTTTTCCTAATGACTTATCACTTGCTGTTTATTTTAGACTATGAGAATGATGGTTCCATAGTCTAAATAGCAAATTTCGGCAATTTTCTTGAGTTCAGAATGGTTCATAAAGCAGCGGAGACAACTCGCAACGTCAACAACACATTTGGCCCCGGAACTGCTAACGAAAGTCTGACGTGGTTCAAGAAGTTCTGCAAAGGAGACTTGAAAATGAGGAACATATTGGCCGGCCATCAGAAACTGAAAATGACCGATCGAGAGCAATCATTGAAGCTGATCATCTTAAAGCTACCTGAGAAGTTGCCAAAGAGCCTTTGAAGCAAACTGGAAAGTTGAAAAAGCTTGACAGGTGGGTGACTCAGGAGCTGAGTGAAAATTTTTAAAATCTGTCATTTTGAAGTGTCGTCTTATTCTACACAAAAACAATGAACCATGTCTCAAGTGGATTGTGACATGTGACAAAAAGTGGATTTTATATGACAACTGGCAATGACCAGCTCAGAGCTGGACCAAGAAGCTCCAAAGCACTTCCCAAAACCAAACTTGCACCAATAAAAGGTCATAGTTACTGTTTGGTGGTCTGCTGCTGGTCTGATCCACTATAGTTTTTTGTTTGTTTGTTTGTTTTTTGTTTTTTTTTTTTGAGACATAGTCTTACTCTGTCACCCTCGCTGGAATGCAATGGTACGATCTCAACTCACTGCAGCCTCTGCCTTGCAGGTTCACGCAAGTCTCCTGACTCAGCCTCCCAAGTAGCTAGAGTTACAGATGCATGCCACCATGCCTGGCTAATTTTGTACTTTTAGTAGAGATGGGGTTTCGACATGTGGGCCAGGCTGGTCTTGAACTCCTGACCTCAGGTGATCCACCCATCACCTTGACCTCCCAAAGTGCTGGGATTATAGGCATGAGGCACCACACCGGGTCCACTACAGCTGTCTGAATCCCGGTGAAACCATTACATCTGAGAAGTATGCTCAGCAAATCAGTGCTGCAATGCCTGCAGCCAGCATTGGTCAACAGAAAGGGCCAATTTCTTCTCCACGACAATGCCCAACCATGTGATACACAACTAACACTTCGAAAGTTGGATGAATTGGGCTATGAAGTTTTGCCTCATCTGCCATATTCACCTGACATCTTGTCAACCAACTACCACTTCTTCAAGCATCTTGACAACTTTTTGAAAGGAAAATGCTTCCAAAACCAGCAGGATGCAGAAAATGCTTTCCAAGAGTTCATTAAATCCCAAAGCATGAATTTTTAAGCTACAGGAATAAGCAAACTTACTTCTCATTGGCAAAAATGTGCTGACTGTAATGCTTCCTATTCTGATTAATAAAGATGTGTTTGAGCCTAGTTATAATGATTTAAAATTCACAGTCCAAAACCACAATTGCTTTTGTACCAACCTAATACTTTATATAAATGGTACTACATTATAATTGTAGTGACATGATTTGCAAATACTAAAATATTTAGCTTGCCTTGTTCTATAAAACATATGCAACATCACCATTAAACCTTCATAATGTTGGTAAGAGTAATTGCCAACTAACTTTCAAAAAGTAATCACTTCTAGCTGTATCTCTAATAACAGCAAAAACAATAAACTTCTAGATCTATAACTCAGCATCTATCAAGACTAATTTTGGCAGGCACATAATACAACACACTCCCACAAGAGAGAAAAATAGACATAAAAGGAACATACCCTTCCCCATAATTTTTAAAGCATTAATATATTTCCAAAAATAACATATTACCTTTTGACCTATACATAAAAATAATCCTTGAAGCAGCCTGGGTCCCAACTATATTACCCTGAAACTGATAGACAGAAAACAAGTGATATTTGTGGATCCATTTTTCTTTTCAGTTTCAGAGGAAAAGCAAAATCAAAAGTATGTTATATTATTAGCACCACAGCTAACATTAACATGTTTGACATAAAAAGTATGTATTTTTCAACTTCAAGAAAGGAAAAGATTGTTCTTTGGCTCTAGTCCTAAGCTGGAAACAACCACAAAGCCAGTTTTAAATCTACCCCAATCAATCAATCCTTAAAGTCTACTGAGCATTTCTACTTAAGTACTTAGGCAAGAAAGTAAGCCAATCAGCAATTGCCCGACTTCAGTACCTGGGCTCCTCAAAGCAAGTCAGTGTCTAAACTCTAAGTTTAAAGCTGGCCAATCCTCAAATGTTCACACTTTTCAAAATCAGCCAATCTCAAACTCCATGCTTCTTCAAAACTCTATATAAAAACATTTCTGACTGCTAACACAAAACAAGACAATGATCTGCAAGCATGGTTCTCCCCACCCAGCAAGTATGGTTTACCAAAACTCAGTTAAGTTTCTATTTAAGTCAAATTAGAGTGGGCTTACAAACCACTGAATCACCAACTGATTCAGGTGGCAACACGAGTGTCAAGAGACCTATTTAATTAAGTTAGGCAAAGCTTTTGTGAATTTATCCAGAAATTGTCATATTTATTTATTGGAGAGTATCTGGAGACGCAGCATACATAGCTCAGTGGAAACAGCCAAACTACACTATGAGTTGGGTGACATTAAATAGGTTATTTAACATCTCTAAACCAGTTTCCTTTTCTATAAAATGAGAGTAGTAACTATTTCATAGTAGCCAGGATTAAATGGTGTAACAGAAACTGGTAACTTAAAAGATTCCTAGGAATAAAGTCCTAGATTTGCTTTCATCACTAACTTGCTAACACATATGGAAAGTCACTTGACCTAAGTCTGTTTCTTCACTGGTCTAATAGTGAGGATAATGCCTGCCCTATACATTTAATGGGCTGTTTGTAACAAAATTGAAAATTAATGTGAAAAGGATTTTGATAGATATAAACCATGAAACTGTGAGACAGCTAATTTAATATATACAACAATGAAGGGAATTCACACTAGGAAACCTGTTACAATCCAGGATGATATAAAGTCCAGATTAAATTTAGTAAGAAAAATATTCATAGCTAAAAACAAACACAAAAACACCAGACACGCTAGCAACCAAAAACAATTCAAGGCTACTATTGATTTCAAGAATTATTTTCCATTTAGTAAATGAACCAAAAAGCTCAGCTATCCAACAAACTAAAAGCAGTACAACACGATCCTTTGTCCAAGTCACGCATTTGCCACTTAAAGCACCACCTCCATTTCTAAAGCATTTAAAAAAAAAAAAGAAGAAGAAGAAGAAGAAGGAAGGAAGGGAGAAAAGATACTACAGGATTTCTCAACATCAGGAGCACTGACATTTTCAACTGGATAAGTTTCTGTTGTTGCGAAGTTGTCCTGTACATTGCAGGACATTCAACAGCATGCTATAATGGCCTCAATCCACTAGATGCTGGGAGTGATGCCCTCAAACACAAATGTGGCAACCAAAAATGTCTTCTTGACAAATGTCCCCAGGGTGTGCTGGAAAGGACAAAATCATTCTGAGTTGAGATGTACTGGGCTAAACCCCTAGTATCACCTTCCAATATTTATCACACACTGATTGGTGGCTTGCAATGCAGCTTGAAACTAACAGCTTTGCAATTTAAGAACCAAATAAGCAAATACTCCCTGAAGAATGGTAACAACTTGAAGAATGATTAGCTACATAGTTATGGTTAAATTATTCCTTTCATGGACATACTGGTTTTGCTTAATATTCCCTACAAATTTTCTTCTGGGTGTTCTTTTGGGGTTATAATTTAGTTAACCTTTCACTAAAGCTTAGTTCCACCTAGACTTACTAATTATTAGCCATTAGTGTTATGTCAGTGGAGGCGGAATCAAATCTAGAGATTTTAATGTCTAAGCAACTAAATGTGAAATGAAGCAAAAATAAGTGCTATTTATATAAATTATTTAAATATATGCAAACATTTACAGTGTAAAGTATACAAACAAGCATCCAGCTATTACTACAAATAGCTAGAGTTGAAGATAATATGCAAAATAAAAGTGACTGCAAGAAGTAGTCTATTAGAAATTACATTTAAATGCTCAATATGTACTATCACTGGGTTAGACACACTGTTTTCCACAATAAACAATCTTCATACATATATATATATATATATATACACACATATGTACTCAAAAGTTTAAAATTTGCTTGTGCAAATGTAAATTTTAAAAGGAATCTGAATTTTATTTACTATCTAGGATGTTGCATTTTATGTGGTCAGTGTTAAAAACAGTGGCTTCTGTTGTTTTCAAATAGAACTTAGCATCACTCCCCCTCTGCTGGGAGTTACCTGACACAATTAAATGACCATCCAACTGCCCTCACTGAGCCTGAACTTAAAAGTCAATAATGCCTGAGCCTCAACAGGCTATTTTAATACGCAATTTTACTTTATACCATATATGGGTATCTGATGTTCCTGGGAAACTTACTGCAAATGTGGTGTAAATAAATGCTAATCATTTCAACCCCATTAAATTTAAAGAAGCTACTAGAGTAGATTTAAAATGTTGTGAACTGCAAAATGAGATGACACCCCTCTACATTTATGTTAATAGAGGGTTCCTGTTTCGAGTAATGTACTTTCCCAATGAAAGCTTAAAACAAAATATAATTTTATGTTTTAAGAAAAAAATTCTGAAATTAACCATAAAATCTACAACAGTGCAATTTTATATAATCTTTAAGTGATTTAAATTTGAAATACTCATGTTAGAAAGTAATAAAATTGTGACAGCTATTGACGTTATGGTATGCTGTGAAAGAGATCTACAGGAACAAGACACATCTTTTTTTGTTTCTATTGTTCTAGTCTCCACGTTCTCTACAGTGTTCCAGCTACACGAGATGTAACCTGCAATTCCACCTATGACACATATCACCAGATCCCCTTTCTATGACACAAAAAAATACATGTCAATGTTAAAGCGAGGTTCAGCAGAGAAACTCAAACTTATTCCAACATGTGGAACTTTGGCATGATACACTTAAACTGGTGGAAACCTGCCTGAATACTTCACCTAGCCCCTCTATCATCCTCTGTTATGCAGACTGCAACATTTCAAGCAACTGTTATTTCACTGGTGAGTCCTGTCAACACTACGGTAATAGAACTGGAAAAACTCATCACTCCACAAGGATAGCCAAATATCAGAATTTACTTCATTTGGTAAAAATCCTATCATTGCCAAATAAAACTATGCAAATATAGTAAAATATGCATGATTTTGAGTAATTCTTTTGCTGAAAAGGACTCCCGGGGAGCCTCAGCTTCATCCTGCAACTGCTTAGGCATTCTTTTGCCCCTTTGCCCTTTTCATGCCCCCATCTCACAAGTCATGGAAGCCAGGGAGGAGAGGGGGCAGTAAACCAGAATGAACTAATCAGCATGTATTTATGCATTTAGTCTGATCTTATTCCCAAGGTTTTCCCTCATACTCTGCTCCTCTAGGGAAAGAACTATGTTTTATTCATCTCTGAACTTCCAAAACCTAAGCAAATGCCCAGCATATAAAGTCATTCCTAACATCTACTACACAGCAGGCACTGGATTAGGGACTAGAGATGGAGAAGTTAAACAGACCTTGCCCCCATGGAACCTACAGTGGGGGAACAGGCAGGGGAATACCAGATACTGGCTGCATGAACCCCATCAGGTACATAATGAAAGGCCAATTAGCACAGTCCCTCTGCCTATGATCTTTCTCCCATGTTCTTCATCTAATGAAGAACAAAAGCAGGCTTTCTCTTAAGAAAAATAAACGGGTATCTCCAACCCTGATCATTCCCCTGAATTCACAGGCATGCATACTCAACATGCTCACTTGGAGGTGGTTAGAGGGATTCAATGCATGGACTCCAAAGCCATACTGCTTAGGTTTGAATCCTAGCTACATGACTCACAAGCTGGGTGATTTCAGACAAGTCACTTACAACCTTTGTGCCTATTTTCTCGTGTCTAAAATGGGGACAATAATGGTTCCCTGTATATATAATTCTCACAATGATTAAATGAATTAATACAGGTAAAAGTACTTAAAATTCTGTCTGGGACTCAGTTTACACTGACATAGTACTTACTATTTTTACTAGCACTATTGTTACGACTATTTCTAACAGGCATTTAGAACTTGTGCAAAACTAAATTTGTAGCTGTCCTCCGTGGACAGCACCGCTGCACATCTAGCTGTTCCAGCCTAAACTACTAAGTCATCACTTCTCCCTTTTCCTCACATTTCACATCAGCTGGTCCAGTCAGCTCCACCTTCGATACACACCACCCATGCTGCCACCCACCGCCATCTCCACAACTACCTCCCCCAGCTCGAACCACCATCATCTCACCCACAGGGCACAGCGGCTTCCTCTCCCCATTTTCACTCCACCCCACCCACTCTAAACTACAGTTAATTCTCCATGCAATCAAACTTAAATCAGACGGCCATTCCCTTGATGCAAATCTTCTAGTGGTTTTCCATCATACTTAGAAGAACATCATTACTTCACCACAGCCTACAAGAGACCCCATGACTTGCCTGGCCCTTGACCATCATCAGCCACCACCTCCCCCTGCCGTGCTGCGCTCTAAACACTCTCCCTGTGTCTGGACCACCTCAGGCTTGGTTCCACCTCAGAGCATTGTCCTGTGTTCTGCTGTGAGGCCGAAAATACAGTTACCTGGTGCCTGGACTCTGAGGTCAGACTGCCCACATTCAAATAGTCTCTACCACGTTTTAGCTGCGCAAACTTTGGCAAATTCTTAACCATTCTGTGAGTCAGTTGCTTCATCATAAAATGGAGATACTAGGTTGTCTCATAAGACTGTTGTAAAAATTTAGTGTTCAGAACACTGCCTTACATATGGTAAGCGCTACTTTTTTTTTAACGTGTTCATTGCTTTTATTATTCCTCTCTGAAATGTTCTTATCTCAGGCTCCTTCCATCACACTTCAATTGATTCAAGTGTCCCTGCCTTTGAATGGCTTTTCCTGACAGATCCTACCAAAAACCACCTTCCCTGTTCCCCCGCTGTCCTTCTCTTTCCTTCACTGCCCTTACGACTATCTGAAATTACATTATGTACTTATTGTTTACTGTCTATTTCCCACTGTAACATGAGCCCAGCTAGGCTGGAGACCGTCTTCTTTGCTGCTCTATTTCTAGAGATTTCTGACTCACACATCATCCAGGCTAGGGGACCAAATGCAAATCTCCTAAAAACAATAGCACACTTGGAAAGCACACTCGTGATCTCATTTGATGCTGGAAAAACCAACAGCAGACATACTATCAGCTCCCATTTTAGATAGGAAAAACAAAGTTCCAAGTTTGGGTGACTTGTCCTTGGACACGAAGCTAGTTAACGAATAGAACAAAGATTAGAAGCCCTGCTTTCTGATTTCAAGGCTCCTCCCACCAGGATGAAAGGATATCACACCCCTGAAATGAACTTACAGAAATGTGAACTCTCGAGCTCCTGTATAAACATATCCTGAAGGGTGCACAGTATTCTTCCCTTCAAAGTTCCTGAGGAATACTCGTCCTGCAGTTTGAGAGGCATTAAAGTCTAGTAATAACTCATCGATAATGTACAACCCCTTGGCCAAAATATTCAAGCAATCGGATAGGATTATTGGGTATTCCAAATCAATACAGCAACCCTTAAAACTCAATGTGTCTGTGTTGGGTATAATGTGCTAGTCCAGCATAGTGAAAGCTTCCTCTGCAAAACCCGGAAGAGGGGGGCATTGTAATCACCAAGAGTAACGTGCTAAAGATACCTATTATTTCTTGATCCCCATTTTATCAAGTTTAGTGACAATAGTTCAGATCACCAAACAGGCTCCAGTGTGGTAAAGGATCAGATGGAGGGAAGGTTGTAGGGGGTAGGCAAAATAGTTAAAAGTTCTCTGGCTTGAAGATTCCTGGTCAAATGGCCAGTGGCCACCACATTCCTCAGAATAACCAAGTGTCTGTGTATAAGCTTTCTCCTAGCAAATGTACACACTTGGGTTATCTCACGTGTTCCCAGTGCTGTGGGAACGACCATTAGGGAGGCCAGAGGCTGCTGTACTTCCATTTTACACAGAAAGAAAACTGAGGCAGCAAGTGGTTATTTTGCTGCTTCAGTTTCTTTTTGTGTCCACGACGGGTTGGTCACTTGTGGGATCCCAACGGCCAGGACATAGGATTCCTAGTCTCTGAGAAGAAGCCTCCATCCCCGACTTAAACGTGTCAAACTCCAGGGTTGAGTAGGGGAAGAAGAGCAATCCAAGTCCCTTCATCACAGAAGAAAAAAACAGACTCTCCATTTGGACTTTCCGCCCCTTCTAAGGCCTCGCTCCCCAGGTGGAAGACGCTCCCTGCCCCAGGGGAAAAGGCGCTGGCCCTGCCAGGCGGGGCGCGGCCTCGCCTCCCGCACCCCGGGTCCCTCCCGCCCAGCAGGGCGCGCTGCCACTCTGAGCAGGCGCCTGTCCCTTCGCCACGTTCCGCTGCTCCCCAAAGAACTGACGGCCCCACAGCCACCACCACCGCCGGGACTGCCAGCAGCCGGCGGGCCCCGCGAGCCCAAAGAGCTGCAGCAATCCTCGTAAACTTACAGTTTTCCTACTGCGTGCGCGTCACGGCGGGGTGACGTCACCGGCCGAGCGTTCCGGGAGGTCAGGCCGCGGGCCTCTCGGCCCCCAGGCTCCGCCCTCGCCCCGCCCCCCGGCGCCGCGGTGGGAGACACGCCCCCGAGCTGCACGCACCACCCCGTCACGGACCCCGCGCACAGGCGCAGACGGCCTCAGCGCCTGCATGCCGGTGGGCTTCGCCGTTCGGGGCGCCTGCAGCGGCGGCTGCTCTATGAAAGCTTCCCTCAAAGCCTGAAGCTGGGGTTAGAGAGAAGGGGCCGACAAAAAGGGATGGAGACCGTCTGGAATACGGCAAACAAGCTGTCGCCCTGGGGGCTGGAGTAGGACGCCAGGGTTGTGAGGTGGTTTTTCCATAGATATTTCCTCACGTGTTCTTTTAAAGTTCTCCACGTGTGGAAACAGCCGTTTGCTCTCCAGGTGCCGGGGGAGGGGTCCTCAGCCCTGAGAAGACAGCTCTCAGGATCCCTCACTCCGCCCGGGCTCGGCGCGTCTCCCGCCAGACTCCGCCCAGACCAGGAGCAGACCCCGCCCATCTCGTAGCTAGACCCGTCCCATGCCCAGTTAGGCCCCGCCCCTGAGTCCCGCCCTTCCGGCTCCGGCTGCAGGCTCCAGGCGCCCGCGGGCCCCCACCTTCCCCTCCTGCCAGGCGCCGCCTCCAGCCTAGCCAGTTCCTTGCAGATTTCAGCTTCTAACCTTCCTGCTAAATTTCCCCTTTCGGCTCGCTGAAGCTGCTTACAGGTTGCCGTTCACCTCTCTTAAGGTTAACAAACGGTGATCGGATAAACATGTTCACTTCTTCGCCAGGGCAAACTTTCCGGCCCCCCACCCACTCACGTGACGATACCTTCCTGTGTCCAAGCGCAGCCCTCAGCCTTTTTGTTTGAGACCGAATCTTGCTCTGTCGCCCAGGCTGGAGTGCAGGGGCGCGATCTTGTCTCACTGCCATCTCCGCCTCCTGGGTTCAAGCGTTTCTCCTGCCTCAGGCTCCTGAATAGCTAGGATTACAGGCGCCCACCACCACGCCAGGCTAATTTGTGTGTTTTTAATAGAGACGGAGTTTCACCATGTTGGTCGGACTGGTCTCGAACTCCTAACCTCATGATCCGCCCGCCTCGGCCTCCCAAAGTGCTGGGATTACAGGCGTGAGCCACCGCGCCCGCCCTCTCTGCTCTTTTATGCCCTCAGAAACAATGAGTTCTGGTTAGAAAAGGGCTCTGTAGGCGGAAAAAAATGAAGGCTCCAAGAACTGACAACAAAATATTAACAGATTATTTCTGGCTTGTGGAATCTTACCCTCTCATAAGCAGAAAAAACAAATGTTATGGTAAAAAGTGGCTCACACAAATCTGTTCTGGGGAAAAAAGTTTAAAAGAATGAGAAAAACAGGCCTCGGAATAAATAGACCCAAAGGAGGAAGTATTGAAAATGGCAAGGTTCACTTTTATAAACATATTTGGAACCACGGCAGATGGCCAGGCCAGGGATTTTGCAAGGCAGCTCCAGTTGTAAATAAAACCTGAAACAATGGTTTGTTTACACTCTCATTGAAAATGCTGTGGTATTTTTATAAGAAAGAGTGATGACAGGAATATTAGCTTTTAATTCGAGATCCGAGTTGGTTAAAAATAAACATTATTCCAGAAAAATCTACATAAGCAAAGTGTTTTTAAATGTTCTGATTTGGAAAATACTTGTATATTTTATTTGAATATCAAATAGTTTTAGTAATCAGATGATGTAAGAGAAATTTGTGAAGTCTGTACATAATTGTAAAAAGGTTTTTCTGTAGAGCAGAGGTATAGTAAAATTAACATTTTTAAAAGTTCTGCATATTTTTTAAACAGTGATATTTACGTTTTTCCTTGCAGAACAATTTTAAGAAACCTTTAAATTGTTAATTTCATAGTTTACATGTTTATAAAATGTTTTATATATATCATTTCTAAAAATTTTTTAAGTGAATTTCTAGGTACACCTTATGGGGGTGTTTGACAGGTACATGTCAACTGTTATTTTTTGGCGTGGGAATGGGTAAGAAGCATACACCAAATGTATTAAATGATTTTACTGTAGAATACTTTTACTTCTGAAAGGTGGTATTGTAGAAGATATTCTTTTCTTCTCATCATATTGTTCAATATACTTTCTCTTGAAATCCCAGGTATTCCTGTTTTGCCAAATGCAGGAAAGAAGTAAATGCAGTGAACAAAAGATGGCCGACAGTAAAAGTACCCAAGCAAGGATCACAACCTCAAGGAATGTCAAGTAGAAATTTGTTGGAAAATATACACTCAGTTTGAGTCAAGTTTCTTCAACAAACTGGAATTTGATCTAGACAGGTATTGAGAAGCTAGGGTCAAAAGTTGTTATTATTAAAGAGAAGAACTGCTTTCTTTAAAAAAATGAAACCCTGGACCTTCAAGGTTTGGCACTGGAAGGACCGAGGCCCTCCACTACGGCCTTTGGGCTTTCAGTTTCCCCTTGTGATTCTTTCTCTTTGATATCTGCTGCCCGTAGCAATCTGGCTTCCAGAGCCCTCTATGTCAGTACAGGTATCTCTTCCTTTGGTCCTACTTAGCAAGCTGAGAAAAGCTGAATTAAAACAAAACAGAGTACTTAATGTTTGGGGAAAATAAAGGTGAAAGAAATATAAAGGCTAATATTTCCTGAGTGTTGATTCAGTGCCAAACACTGCGTTAATTCTTTGCAACTAAGTAAGAACTGTTTTGTTTCTATGATCCATGTTAGAAAAAAAAAAAGAACTGTTATTATCCCCATTTTAAACACAAGGTAAGTAGGTCAAGTGCCCCTGTCACACAGCTGCTGAGTAACACAGTCAAGATTCCGGACTTCATACTTCAGAACCCACAGCCAGAACCACTAATCTCTCTCGAGTTTCATACAACCACACACAAATCATGCAAGAAACAGAGGGTCTTAGGAAGTCCAAAATGCAAACTGAGCTCCAAAAGACTGACCACTATGTATGGGTATCTTCTTTGCTATTTCCTATCTCTGCATGACTGCTTCTATTTCATTTTTTAAGGTGGTCATCATGACCCACTAAGTTGATTTTGTGATCCAAAAGGGTAGCCACTCTGGAAAACACTAATCACAATCCAAAATATAAAATACCAGATTGTATCACATGTGTTATTTCCCAAAACACAAATGAGGGGAAACTTTCAGCCACATGTGAGTAATCTGGGTAGCAACGTTAAATGTGTTTCATACTGTGGATCTCAATCACAAAACAGTGTATAAAACACTATTGTAACCACCCCTTGCCTAACTAACATGCATCATTCATCCTTCAGGATCAAGACAAAGGGAAACAAAATCCCATTCTGCAATCCCCTTACATCCGTCTCTAAGCCCCAGAATCTGGTTTGATGATCTCTTCTCAGGTAATTGACATAAAAATCAGGTCACTCCTGATCAGAGATGGGCCCTTGTCTCCAGCTCAAACCCAAGAATGTGCTAATACCAATAAAACAATCATATATAAAACAAGAGTTACACAGGTTAAAAGGGGTCTTATTCTGTCAAAGGAGCAGAGATAGAGAGTTTTCTGGAAGAAGACCTGGGACAGAGACTGGAGAGCTCTGGAGGGATGTCTGTTTAATAACACAGTTTTACTCGTCCTCAGTTACACAGTTTGCACAGTATTTTATACCTCATTTTATCACCTCCCTTCCCCCATCATTTTACTTAGCTAATTCTCCCCAATCCTTTAGGTCTCCACTTTGCAGGAACTGACTCTGAGAAGCCTTCCCTAAGCAGCTTTTGCTCTCTGCATTGCAAATTATTGTAATTGCATCTTCTGCTAGACTGTAAGCTCTGTGAGATTAGGGGAAATGTGAGTCTTAGCCTGGAATCCTCTACATGTAGTACCCAAAATAGGTTCTCAGTTAATGTGTGTAAAGGAATACGTGGTGAATGGATGGATGAACTCAAATTCATAGACTGGGTAGCTTTCTTACTAAAGATGCTAGTTGCTTACTAAAAAGGGGACACTGTCAATAGAAATAATTCTCATGAGAAAATTCCTTTAGGAGACAAGACATTTTGAATGGCAATGCATCATAATATAGCAAAGCACTGACCAGCTCCATTATTAAACTGGATACTTTAAGTGCAGTAACTTCTGCAAGCTTCAAGTGGGGTTAGACTTAATAATAATAATAATAATATTGTTATTATTTTGAGACAGGCTCTTGCTCTGTTACCCAGCACAACGGCAAGACCATAGCTTGCTGTACCTTGAGCTCCTGGGCTTAAGGGATCCTCCCAGCCTCCTGAGTAGCTAGGACTACAGGTGCGCACAACTACATCTGGTTAATTCTTTTTACTTTTCGTAGAGATGGGGTCTAGCTATATTGCCCAGGCAGGTCTCAAACTCCTAGCCTCAAGCAATCATCTTGCATTGGCTTCCCGAAGTGCTGAGATTACAGGCATGAGTCACTGCTCCCGGCCTCACTAAATGTTATCCTTGATGAATGTCCTAACAGGATGTTACCCCTCTGGTAACTCTGGGAAATCAGAGCAGGCCACCTGGAGACTTATTTACATGAGGTCCCCTGAAAGACACTGACGGGCACTGGGGGATAGCAATTAATTCTCTTAAACAAACAAAGGATGTTATACAAAGGCTGTCCCCAACAATAAGAAGGGGTGGAGGGGAGCAAGGAGGAAAATGGAAAGACAAAGAACTTGTGTCCTTGTTCTGAGAAGCCCAGTTCTTGTTTGAGTACAAGGCCTGCTGCATGCTTCTGAGTATAAAACTGGAAGAATCAAGCTGTCTTTGTGGATGTGTTGGGATCGGGGAACACGGAAGAAGGTACGGGAGAAAAGATATCAAAAAGATTTTCGGCTGGGCATGGTGGTCATCCCTGTAATCCCAGGACTTTGGGAGTCCTAGACAGGCAGAGAGCTTTAGCCCAGGAGTTCAAGACCAGCCTGGGCAAACCTCATCTCTTCAAAACATACAAAAATTAGCCAGGCATGATGGTGTGCACCTGTGGTCCCAGTTATTTGGAAGGCTGAGGCAGGAGGACCATTTGAGCCTGGGAAGGTTGAGGCTGCAGTGAGCTGTAATTACACTACTGCACTCCAGCCTTGGTGACAGAGTGAGACCCTGTCTCAAAAAAAAAAAAAAAAAAAGGAAGAAAAGAAAAGACTTTTAATTTCTCAAGGGAAAAAAACCTCACCAACTACATCAAGACGTCACAGCAGACAGGCAAAATGTTCCAAAACAGTCCTTAGGTCTTTGGGTATTCTGTTCTTTCCTGGAATGTACTTTCTTTCTTAGTCCTTGGAGAAGATCTACTGATTCTTGGAGTTCAAATTCTATCATTAATTACCTCTGCTGATAACAGCCAACCTTTACTAAGCATGTACTAGATCTGAGATACCACGGTGCATTCCATATGAAATATTTCAATCTTCACAACTCTATGAGGTAGCTACTATTATTTTACAGATGAGGGGAAAAGTGAGATTGAGTGTCTAGCCATAGGTCACTGCTATGGACTGAAAGGTGTCTTTTCTGCCCCTATACCCTCAGTTTGTGTGTTGAAGTCCTCATTCCCAGTGTGACTGTATTTGGAGATAGGGTTTTTAGAAGGTCCTATTGTTTGGATATTGGTGTCCCCTCCCAAATTTGTGTTGAAACTTAACCACCAGTGTAGTATCGTTAAGAAGAGGAACTTTTAGGAGGGGATTAAGTCATAAAGGTGGAGGCTTATCAAAGGGCTTGTCTTCCATGTGAGGACACGGTGTTCCTCCCCTCTGGAGGATGCAACATCATGGCGCCATCTTGGAAGCAGAGAACAGCCCTCACCAGACAACCCAGTCTGCTGTTGCCTTGATATTAGACTTCCCAGCCTCCAGAACTGTGACTAAATGAATTTGTTTTTTATAAATTACCCAGTCTGTAGCATTTTATTATAGTAAGAAAAATGAACTAAGGAGGTAAGATTAAATGGGGTCATAAGGGTGAGGCCCTAATCCAATAGGATTGGTGTATTTATAAGAAGAAAAAGAGGAGCTGAGCTCTCTGTTTTCTCTTCCCACAACATGAGGACAGTGAGAAGGCACTCATCTGCAAGCCAGAAAGAAGGACTTCAGCAAGGAACCAAATCTGCAAGATCTTGATTGATATTGAACTTTTCAGCCTCTAGAACTTAAGAAAATAAATTTCCATTGTTTAAGCCCCACCATCTGTGGTATTTTGCTGTGGTAGCCCAAGCACACTAAGATAGTTACATTGCTTCAAGTAATCTGACTCCCATTTCAGCCTTACAAACTTTACTGTATCTCCCTGCTTTGCCCAATGGGTAGATCATTTCTTCTCCCTGTTCTTGAATACAACTTCTCCTATAGCACATACGGTATTTATTAACATACACTTCTTTTTTAACATTGAAATATCTCCAAAATTAGAATTCATCTTAAAATTGAAGAATATCATAGCTTAATTTTAAGCGGCACAGAAAAAATAGTTTCTTATAATTGGTAGCACCTTAGCTTAAATAACACATAATTATTTATACTTTTTTTTATCCCCACTCAGCTATGAATCTTTTGAAAACAGAGACTGTGATTTAGTCAATTTTGTATCCTTAATACAAAGACAGTTTCTGACACATAAAAGGAATTTCACAAATTTCTTTAATCCAGTTGAAGAAGGAGGGTCATCCGCCCAATGGGGTGACAGGTGGATAGAATCTAGGAGTCAAAAGTTATTACTATTGTCACCAAAACTCTTGGCTGTCCCCAAGACCCTAATGGCCTATGAAAACAAAGTCACAGCTCTGAATTTATCCCAGTTCTACCTGCCTCTAAAGGCCTGTGATTGCTCCCCTTGGCAATTCGTCCAGCACGCTCCTTCTCTGCTTGACAAATTGTCGTTTATTTTCCACCCTTCATGTTTGGTTCAGGCCATTTTTAATCCATTAAATCAGTTATATTAAGGAGAAATTAAAGTAAAATTTTAAAGTCTGATTTTGCAAACTCCAGTCTAATTAATTGCAATTACACTTTAAGTTGAAGGCGGCACTCAGCTCACAGAGGTGTTTGGTTAGATTCATGCTGTGTTTTTTAAATGTTGAATATCAGAAGATAACACATTTAATAAGAAAGTTGTATTAGTACATTTTCAGGATGCTGTAAAGAACTGCCTGAGACTGGATAATTTATAAAGGAAAGAGGTTTGACTCACAGTTCAGCGTGCCTGGGGAGGCCTCAGCAAACTTACAGTCACGGGGAAGGAGAAGGGGAAGCAAGGACCTTTTTCATACAGCAGCAGGAAGAAGTGATTGAAGAGGGAAGAGCCCTTTATAAAACCATCAGATCTCCTGAGAACTCACTATCAGGAGAACAGCATGAGGGAGACTGTCCTCATCATTCCATTACCTCCACCTGGTCTCCCCTTTGACACATGAGGATTGTAGGGATTATAATTCAAGATGAGATTTGAATGGGGACACGAAACCCAACCATATCACAAGTATTTTGGCTTTCTCTGAAAAATCAGAAGCTCTGACGATATTGGTCCCCCACTCACTCAGGGCATTTATTATTGGAATGAGGTTGCTTGGTTCAAAGGCACAGATGTTCCACATTTTCCTATAACCCCACCTGGGTAATATTTAACCTATCTGCTTGCCCCCTGAAGACACTCAAGTTTATGATAGCTCTCAAGTGAAGAGCTTGATCATTTAAGCCTCCTGTTTAAGAATGATCATAAAACCTGCAAAATGAACAGCTTTGCTCAGAAATTCATTAATGTTGTGCACAAATTCATGATTTTTAATAGTTACATTTGCCTCTACGAATAGATTTTTCACAATTTTTATAACTATCTTCTGGAGAAGAAACTTTTTGTACATTAGGAATTATCGGTTAAGGTGTCACCTTTTGCTGTTTAAACAAAAGAGAAAAATACTTAGGAAAAATTGAAGTGTAAAATAGGAGATTGGGTTCCCAGTGTGGCCTTGCATGTATAATGTTGTATTGATGGCACTCAGAATACACAGTCTTACCTAGCTAAGAGCCCCATGTGTTTCTTTCCCTGGGACCCTCTCTTCTCACATAATACATGAGACAAGGGAGGTGAATATTTGTTAACAATCACATTCACGTTTTATTCTATACCACAAATGGTAATAGCAGTCACTTTTTGATTACATTTAAAACTAAACTCCAAGGCTGCATAGAATGTGGGTATCTAATCTGTTATGGTGAGAGTCTCTTGCCTAGTCATACAATAGGCACTACTACTGATATTATTAACGTTAGTTGGGATAACTTGTTAGTGAATGAGAGAACACCAAGATAACAGGCTTAAACAGGCTTCAAATTTATTTTATTTAAGAATATCTGGACGTAGGTGGTCCAGGGTCAGTTTGCCCAGGGTGAGGCCTTGGCCTCAGGCTCCTTCCATCCTGCTGCTTGGTCATGCACGACCTACATTCCCAAAGTCACCAGGATTTCAGCCTAACTGGTGATCCTCAGCCTGTAGGAAGGAGAAGGGCCAGAAGATTCTGCCCTTGAACTCCTTAAATTCCACCTGCTCCAAGAAGCTTTTCTCAGCTTGTTGAGAGATTAGATTGGTAATTTCTCTAATGAATTAACTCGAAACTTACTTTTAGTAGCGTTTAGGCCAGGTGGGGTGACGGATACCTGTAATCCCAGCACTTTGGGAGACTGAGGTAGGTGAATCATTTGAGGTCAGGAGATCAAAGCCAGCCTGGCCAACACGGTGAACCCCCCCCCCCACTCAAAATATAAAAATTAGCCAGGTATGATGGCATGTGTCTTTAGTCCCAGCTATTCAGGAGGCTGTGGCAGGAGAATTGCATAAGCCAAGGAGGTGGAGGTTGCAGTGAGCAGAGACTGTGCTACTATACTCTAGCCTCAGCAACAGCAAGACTCTGTCTCAAAAAAATAAACTTATTGTAAGCAGAGTTTAATACCATAAATACATTAAAATGTTTTTATATGACATATACCATTGCAGTATATTTATATTATGGATGTTCTCAAAATCTGTATTGTCATACTTCATTGTTCTAGATTTAAAAACAATGAATTAGAGCTGCCTGACAAACTTTAAAATGAAAAGCAATTCTCAGGTGCTGCTGTTGGTCCAGGATTCTTTCTTCAAGAACCACTGGCTGTCTGGGTGCAGTAGCTCATGCCCATAATCCCAGCATATTGGGAGGCTAAAGGAGGATCACTTGAGGCCAGGAGTTTGAGACCAGTATAGCCAATGTAGCCAGACCTTCTCTCTAGAAAAATAATTTGTTAAAAATTAGCCGGACATGGTACTGTGCACACGTGGTCCCAGCTACTTGGGGGGCTGAGCCAGGAGGATCACTTGAGTCCAGAAGTTCAAGGCTACAGTGAACTGTGATCATCCCACTGTACTCCAGTCTGGGTGACAGAGTGAGACCCTGTCTCAAAAAAAAGACGGATTACTAGGGGGTTCACACACACACTGCAGGTTTTGTCAATGACTCACTTGTACACAGGACCATAAGTATGTGTGCCCAGGAAAGCTGGACCTCAGAAGGCCCACGTTAGGATTCTGGACAGACAATCCTGAGGCCAGATCTGACCCAGAGGCATAAGGCTTCACATCTGTGAATGGACTACATGGGGCCGTGGGCAAGAATGACCAGGCGAGGCAGCCACCAGTGTTGAAGACCAGAGGCTCTTCCGCATTGTTTACGGGTTTGTATACAACCCTAAGGAGAGAGAATGGGAACCGGGGGGGGAAATCATATATATTGCATGGCAGCCCAGTGTTCCTTCTTCCCTCCCTGCTTCTCTTCGCTTCCTTACAGGTAATGTCCCCGAAATTATTCCCTGTATGAATTACTGGATGCAAATCTCAGAGTTTCAGAGACCATTTCTTAGGGAGTCTGATCTACTATAATCTTAAAGCTGATTATGTCATTTCTCCTCTTAAAACCCTTTCAAACAGACTAAAGTATTAAGTCCTTAATTTGGCACAGAAAGTTTGGCTCCAATCCTTTTCTCTCTCTCCTCAGCTTCCTCTGTCACCACTTACTCTGCCCTTCAGGCAACCTCAGATGTCTGCATCCCAATTCCCCCATCCCCATTTCTTTGCATACGGTCTTCTGTCTGCCAAGGGTAAATTTCTCACCTTCTGCTTATCTTTCTGTTCTTTCTTAAAGCCTTGTATCAGATGTCACCTGCTCTGGGAAGTCTTCTCATTTTTTTCCCCATAGCACCATACAACTCTTCATGTAATAATTTATAATACCATCTAAAACGGAAACTTCTTTGTCTACATATCTGACCTTCCTACTAAGCCATGAGTGCCTCTAGGTAGAGATTACATCCTAAACCCTATGCTGTCTTTTGTGCATTACAGATTCTCAATATATTTTTGGTGAATGAATCAATAAATGAATGAATAATGAACAAATAAATACCAAGATAAGCTGGACACTGTCAAAAGTATTCAACATTTGGAAATTTGTGCCATACTTGGTTCCTGGTGTCTTCTATCTAGAATACCATATATCTTCTTTTAGAGTCTATTTTTAAAAAAAACCTTTGAAATGATGGACTACCATGTTGACCTGCAGCAAATCTAGGTATACACTTCAAGATAAAATAAAATCCAAACCCCAGATCTTTAAAGCTAGTTCTGTTTATAAAACACAGAAAATGGAAAGGGCTGGGTGTGGAAACACAAATGGTTTAGAAAAAAGAAGAGAAAGACCTGATTAAATTGAATTGGCTGGTGAGAGACTGGAAATTTTCTTTCCATTCCCAAGAGGCTTATTTTTTATCTTTCTTTTTCACACTGTAAAGTGTCAAATTAAATTGCAAAGTTAATTCTCATCACTAAGGAAGGGATTCTAAATGTATTAATTAAGGATTACTGAGCACTTTAATTTTGTTCATCAGAATGAAAACTTTTAAACATTATTTTTTCACTTCTCCATATTTACCATATTACAATTTATCATCCATACTTTATAGTGTAGGTTCCAAAGCCTTGGATGACTATTTTAAAATAAAAGCTGTGTATATTAATATCTTTGATTTTATGAATTATGATACTGGAGTTCCCTTGAGAAATTATGTTCTTTTTTCCTTCAAAGATAAAGTCCTTAACAGGATGAGATCTTATCTTGCAGGAAACCATGAATTCACTGTGGAGGAGAATGATTTGGGTCTCACTCTGGTAGAACATGAAGTACCTTTTGAATCTTTTACTGTCTCAGTGATTTATCTTATGCATGAAAATAATCTTTAGCATTTTTCAAAACAGATTACTCTCTCTTTATAGAAACTGAACTGTTGTCCCAGAAGAAAATCTAATGGGAAGAAATAAAATTATTTCTTTTTTATAAGGTAACAATGTAAAAACAAGGTAAAATGAAAATTATATCTTTGAAAATCCAAGAATTTAATGATTATGTCAAAATTCATATTTTCATATATTTTAAAGCAGTGAAGTGGTCATTGAAAAAGTTGAAGTTGTACTTTCTTTACAAATAAATATTGAGAAGATTGTAAATTCTAAATTGTGAAAATGTAATCTGAAAAAACAAATTATAATCCAATTTAAAATTAGAGAATAAATTTCCTTTTCCAAATTTGCTCTTTTAACATTCAGTTTGGATCCCTCTGCTACTTTCACTCAGGAAATGAGTTATTCTAATTCAGAGATAATATTTAAAAAAAATAACTCCATGGGAAAAGAACAATGCTGGAAGTTATGATGCTTGAAGCAAAACTAAACTGTAATGCTTCAAATGGCACCAACCATCGGTGGTGTTTAAAAACATTAAATCATGGGTTTGTATTAACAGAATGAAAGCTTTAGTTTTTTTATATACGGACAGAGAAAATATGTGCGTAGAAGCACAATGTACCCTTGTCACCTTGATGGACAGATATTATTATTAACAAAAGTGTAATACAGGCATACAGAGAGTCTGGAAATCTGTCTGTGAGGATTTAAATCCTGGCAGTGAGTAGCAGCTGTTTTAAATTTAAGAGGACAGGAGTGAGTTAGCGACATTTTGTAATAAATGAGCCCTCAGCACACACCAATTGCTGGTAAATTCAGAAAATGATAAACATTCTTCTTGAGCAAGAAAGCAAGATAGGAAACACACCTGCAAGGACTCATTTTCAAAACCGGAAAGAGGCTGCTGTGGAACTGAGACATTTGCTAAAGTTTCTCTATTCGTCCATTTCACCTTTGTCCTCCAACTTTTTCCATTCAGGACCATCTTCAAATTTCAGTAGTTCTCATTAAATCTGAGATTTTGAGGTAAAAACACACAAAACACAAAAAAAACTTTAGCAACTCTGAAGTATCAACTGCCATTTTAAAACTAGGACAGTGTCCTAAGTATTTTTTCATTATTTGTTCAGTATAATTTTCTTTCTTTGATCTATACATTTTTTTGTGTGCAAAAAATGACATTTTTTGAACAATCAACAAAAAATCAAACTAGTAAATTTTAAAAATAAAAAAAAAACTGTAGAGAAAACTGAACAGTCCCTAAGCCATACAATAAAGGGGATTTTAACACCATATTAACAATAAGTGTATGTTTTACGTTTTCATCCTTTGGTTGACATTTAAGAGAGCTAGTAAGAAAACTTTGAACAAATTTCTTTTTAAAATTGTTTTTAATTGATACATAATATTTGTACATACTTATGGGGCACATGTAATATTTTGTTACATGCATAGAATACGTAATGATCCAGTCAGGGCATTTAGGGTATTCATCACCTTGAGTATTTATTATTTCTCTGTGCTGGGAAAAGTTTAAGCCCTCTCTTCTAGTTGTTTTGAAATACGCAATAAATTGTGGTTAACTATAGTCATTTGACTCTGCTATCTAACCTCAGAACTTATTCCCTCTATCTACTGTGTGTTTGTACCCATTAACCAACCTCTATTCATTCCTCTTACCCCACACACTTGCCATGAGATTAACTGTTTTAGCTTCCACATGAGTGAGAACATGTGCTATTTATCTTTATGTGCCTGGCTTATTTCACTTAATATAATGTTCCATCTGTGTTGCTGCAAATGACAGAATTTCATTTTTACAGCTAAATAGTATTCCATTGTGTGAATAGTATTCCATTTTATTTACCCATTCATCTGCTGATGAACACTTTAGTTCATTCTATATTTTTGCTATTGTGAATAGTGCTGCAATAAATATTGGGTGCCGGTAACCCTTTGATATACTGACTTTCTTTTTTGGATAAATACGCAGTAGTGGGATTGTTAGATCTTATGGTAGTTCCATTTTTTTTGTTTTTGAGAAGTCTCTGTACTGTTTTCCATAATGGCTGTACTAATTTACATTCCCATCAACAGTGTATGAGCTACCTATTCTATACATCCTTGCCAGCATCTGTTATTTTTTGTCTTTTTGATGATAGCCATTCGAACTGGCGTAAGACAGTATCTCATTGTGGTTTTTATTATTTATTTCCCTGATGATTAATGATATTAAACATTTTTAAATAAATCTGTTGGCCATTTATATGTCTTCTTTTGAGAAATGTGTATTCATGTCCTTTGCCCATTTTTTAGTGGTATTATTTTCTTTGTTTTTTGTTTTGTTTTGTTTTTCTGTTGAGTTTGAGTACTTTGTATGTCCTGGACGTTAGTCCCATTTCAGGTGAATGTGCAGATAAATAGGGAAAAATATGCAAATATTTTCTCCCATTTTGTAGGTTGTTTCTTCACTCTGTTGATTGTTTCCTTTGCTGTACAGAAGGTTTTTAGTTTTATGTAGTTTCATTTGTCTATTTTTGGTTTTGGTGTCTGTGCTTTTGAGGTCTTCACCATAAAATCCTTTTCTAGGCCAATGTCCTAGAATGTTTACCCAATGTTTTCTTCTAATGGTTTTATTGTTTCAGGTCTTATGTTTAAGTTTTTAGCCCATCTTGAGATGATTTTTATATCAAGTGAGAAATACAGGTCTGGTTTCATTCTTCTGCATGTAGATATCCAATTTTCCCAGCACCACTTAGTGGAAAAGGTGTCCTTTCCCCAGAGTATGTTCTTGGCACCTTCATTGATTGGCTATAAATATGTGGATTTATTTCTGGGTGTTTATTTATTCATTGTCTGTGTGTCTGTTTTTATGTGAGTACTATGCAAGTTTTGGTTACTCTAGCCTTGAAATATATTTTGGGCTGGGTGCGGTGGCTCACGCCTATAATCCCAGCACGCTGGGAGGCCAAGGTGGGTGGATCATTTGAGGTCAGGCATTCAAGACCAGCCGGCCAACATGGTGAAAACCTGCCTCTACAAGAAAAATACAAAATTAGCTGGGCATGGTGGCACACATCTGTAATCCCAGCTACGTGGAAGGCTGAGGCAGGAGAATCACTTGAACCTGGGAGGAGGAGGTTGCAGTGAGCTGAGATTGCACCATTGCACTCCAGCCTGGGTAACAAGAGTGAAACTCCATCTCAAAAACAAAAAGAAAGTTAAAAAAAGAAAAATATCTTGAAGTCAGGTAGCACAATGCCTCCAGCTTTGTTCTTTTTGTTTAGTATTGCTTTGGCTATTTATACTCTTTTTTGGTTCCATACAAATTTTAGGATTGTTTTTTCTAATTCTGTAAAAAATTACATTGGAATTTTGATAAAGGTTGCATTGAATCTGCAGATTGCTTTGGCTAGTATGGTCATTTTAACAACACTGATTCTTCTGACCCATGAGCACAGGGTATCTTTTCATTCGTGTCCTCTTCAATTTCCTTCATCGGGGTTTTGTTGTTTCCCTTGTAAAGTTCTTTCACCTCTTTAGTTCAGTTTATTTCTAGGTATTTATTACTTTTTGTAATTATTGTAAATGGAATCCTTCTTAATTTCTTTTTCATATAGGTTGTTATTGGTGTGTAGAAATGCTACTGATTTTTGGATGCTGATTTTGTGTGCCACCCAGGATGTTGATTTTAGTCCCAGCTACTCAGGAGGCTGAGGCAGGAGAATGGCTTGAACCTGGGAGGTGGAGATGCAGTGAACCGAGATTGCAGCACTGCACTCCAGCCTGGGTGACAGCGAGACTCTGTCAAAAAAAAAAAAAAAGAAGAAGAATAGTAATATAAACTATAACTAATATAGCCAAACTGTGGTTCTATATCCTCACTTACTTCTAAAATTTAGGTGAGTATCATTAAAATTGCATGGTTTTCAGAACTTTGTGTAGATTTTTGCCATCATCAGATGTATGATACATGCACATACATTGAAACTACATAGGTTGAGGTACTGAAGCTTAAATGAACTGATGAAATACATTTTGTGTCACTTTTAGGATATGTAATAAATTCAAAAATAATATTTTCTCAAATAATTCCAACCTAGGCTTTGTAAAAGTACTGTCCTTCAGTAATAATTATACATAGTAATCTTTCTTTATAATAAAAACTACAGTTATAAACATTAGGGAGTAAGGAAATTTAAATATTTACATTTTTATTTTCAAAATAGAAAGTAATTCCCATTATTATTGTTTACATGACTGCTTTCAAACATGCATGAGGATATAAGAAAAATGTTCTTTGTTGTTATGATCTTAAATCCCCAATCATTACCTCCCCAATCACATGAAATTAGAACCTGAAATTAAACCAACTACAAAAAACAAATAGAAAAAAAAAAACCTTCAGGGTGCCCTGTAAGCACTCTATTCCTTTCATTTTGATGGATTTTTCTTTTTAATATTATTGGGACTGAAAGAAAAATGCTTGTCCTATGCTGTTATTTCTGATATAAAATTTGGGTTGGCACATGGTCTCTCCCTTGTATAAGATCCTTGGTAGTAGAGTAGCAGAGGACACATTTTTTCTTTTTTTTTTTTTTTTTTTTTTTTTTTATTTCCAGAGGAAGTCTTGCTGTCTCCAGGCTGGAACGCAGTGGGGCAATCTCGGATCACTGCAACCTCCGCCTCCTGGGTTCAAGCGATTCTTCCGCCTCAGCCTCCCGTGTAGCTGGGACCACAGGTGCATGCCACCACGCCCGGCTAATTTTTTTGTGTTTTTTAGTAGAAACGGAGTTTCACCGTGTTGGCCGGGATGGTCTCGATCTCTTGACCTCGTGATCTGCCCGCCTCAGCCTCCCAAAGTGCTGGGATTACAGGCGTGAGCCAACACCCCCGGTCCCATTTTTGCTTTTCTTATTTGTTTCCCAGTATTGTGCTGTGCTCACAGAAGGTCCTTAAAATGCAATTTAAAAACATATCCGAATAAATAAGAACATGTATTGTCCTTAAACATAATCACAAAGACCTATTGATAGCTACTTTGAAGGGAAGGACTCAAGCGAAGCTAAACTGTAAATAGTTGCCAGTGCCTTTAGTTAGTGCCTTGCAGGGCCAACATGATAACCTTTGATGTCTAGCACAAGTCTTGAATCTGCAGGAGCAAAACCTTAGAAACCCTCAAGCCCCAAACCATGGAAATCCAATTGCGACTTAAATAAAAAGCATTCTGTTGAAAATGGTTTTATACATTAAGAATCCTTGATGCATGTCTTCTACTAATTTTTCTTTAATCTTCTGGGAAAAGAAATAATTTTGATATAATCTGTGTCATAAAACATGATACAGTGACTCTTAAGTGTACAAAAGCAATGATTGCTGTTAACTAAATGGAGAATTTTTAAAATTCGGTAAAGAGACATTTAAGGAAACAGGATCTGCATTAATTTTAAATATTTTTGAGTTCTGAACTGAACACATATGCCCAGAAAAATCTAATTAAACACCAAATTTATCTATTGGTAAGTATTTTTCTTACGAATGTTTTTAATGTGTGAAATTATAATTTTATGTTACAGAATAAATGCTAATTTTTTTAAAAGGCTTACTTTCAGATCTATTACATGTGTTTATTCATTCAACATGTATATCAATCATGTGCTCTGTGCAAGATACTATAATATAGACTGTGTAAGAGAAAAATATCACCAAGGCATTGACTTTTAATAATCTTTCAGTTCAACAGAGGAGATCAGATAGGTAGGAAACAAGTAATAATAATAGTACAAGACACAAAATTCTAAGCATACTTCAATTCTAGTTATGAACATAGTTCCAAATAAATATTTGGTAACACAAGTTAGACAATATTAACATAAATTATAAGTATTTATAAATCATATTTATAACTGTATTTATAAACTGTATAAGCCTATTTAGGCTTATTAAGGGAATATGTATATATACAATTTTTAGGATGTATGTAATAAGTGCTACATATGTGGTATACTATTAGCTATATATTCCAGGAATATGAGGATGAGTCAACATTATGAGAAATACCTAGTTTATTAAGGGTGAAAAAATATGTCTTTATAAATATATACAAGAAACACATTTGATAAACTTCAGCAGTGATTAGCCAAAACTCAAAACGAGCAACCATAATGTTAAAAGGAAAATAGCTAAAGCAACTATTGTTAAAATCAGGAAATAGGAATACCTACTGTATTAGTCAGGGGTCAGTCAGGAAGCAGAAACCACACCAGTTATTTTAGCAGAGAGAACTAAATCAAGAATTATTAACTAGGTATGCAATTGTTCATGAGATAGCTAAAAAACAAAAAGAGAACTTGAGATCACAGAAATAGGAACTACAGAAAACAGCTACTGCTCTGTGATTGGGTGGGATCAGGGAAAGACGGTGGATTTATTAAAGCTTAGGAGTTTGGAGAAAGACTGTCGTGGAAATGAAGCTCAGACCTCTAAGTAGAAGGTGCTGATGGTATCTCTGGGGGAGATGCAGTGAGGCAGTTTTTCCAAAAATAGAAATACTGTTAATTGAGTTCACTTGTTGCTACAGAAACGGACTGCTGCTGCCAAGATGAAGCAGCATGGGTGGGATGCCACTCATAAGAACAAGAGGCAAATAGGAAGCCCCCAAAAAACATACAGGAAGGAGCAAGCCTCTTCCTCCTCCTTCAGCTTGTGAGCTCCCTGAAGCATCTCTATTAGCGAAGTTTAATGATTTGGAGTTCCAGCCCAGGTACCAGCAGAGTAACAAAGGCTGGCTCTGGAAGTAAGACACCATAACTTAATAAATGACATATTTACTATCATCATTTTATTCAAAATTGTTTTGGGATTTTGGCTAATACAGAAGGTTTAAAAAACTTAAAATAATCCATAATAATACAAATACTTGGGAAAGGGAGCAATTCACTTTATTTGCAAAGACACTGTTATACCTAGAAAACCCACCAAACATATTAGAACATGTTTTAGAATAAGAGAATTAGGTCAGGTGGCAAGATGCAAGATAAATATACAAATATAATGTATTTTCTTTGTACTAGCTACAACTTTGTTGTGTATCAAAACAATCCTGATATCACAGTGGCTTAAAATAGCAAACATTTATTTCTCACTAACATTGCATGAGTGCTGAAGGTTCCTGTTGGGAAACTCTCCTCCATGTGGTACTCTTGTTCCTACATATTTTGCTGGGTGTGCTAAGCATGCAAGAGCCTGATCATTTCCTACCCAGCCTTTTCTTAGGGTTGTGTTTACAGCAAGCAAGCTTGAGAGAGGAGGTAATTTTTACCTCTGGGGCAAAGAGCTGGCTTGCTCACTACTACATTTACATTTAAAATGATGGGATTTTAAATTCTATATTCTTTTCCTATAACATAACCCAGCATTTGTTCAGGCATCCATCTGGGCCTGTTCACATCATCACTGTGGAAATGAAGACTCAGGGAACTGATACAGACATGCTGATATTCTGACTACTGCTTTTACTACAATCAAGTGTTTTGTCTCTAACCCAAGTGTCTTTAGTCAGCATCTATAAAACTAGCAAGTTAACATGTTGGCTTGAAAGTAAGGTGAAATATGAGAGTCTTCCCGGTTCTTCACAGTTGGCGGCTACTCTGCTTCATGCTGTGGGTCAGCCGGAGGTCTGCTTCACAAGCTTTCTCATTCTGGGATCTAGACTGAAGAAGCGGCCCCTACCTAGACATTTCCATGCCATGGAGCAGAAGCTCAAGAGGCCAAGGGAAATCACACAGCTGATTTAAAGCTTCTGTTTGGATATACTTATATCACATCCACTCACATTCATTGGCCAAAGCAAATCCCATGGCCAGCCCAAATGAGGAGAGGAAGAATGCTTCATCTCTGAAGGTACTGCAGATTATACCCAACATGCGTGGATGTATAGTTTTCTAACCAAGAAGGAAGTCGTTAACAACAAATCATATAATTTACCATACTCATAAAAAGCAGTTAAATATAAATGGAAAATAAAGCCCTCTTCACAATAGCTAAGGAAAAAGCTCTAAAAATAATTAACAAAAATTTACAGTGTCTATATGCAAATCTTTTTTCTTGAAGAATATAAAGTAAACCTCAATAAATGAAAACTTATGCCATGTTACTGGATGGAAATATTGTATGATTTTTAAAATATTCTCTATTTTAATGCAAATTAAATCAATCTCAGTTTATGGTGTTCTTTAAAATGAAAATGAGTTATAGATCTGTCTATGGACCAGCTAGATCATCTATGAGAAACTGTTAAGTGATAAAGCAAGTTGCAAGAAAATGTACAATGTAATATCATTTTATTTTATAAAATAAAATGTTTGTGTGTATGTTAATATAAATATGAATACATTTGTAGGTGCATGAAGAATAGGATAGATGGGTAACTTGATTTACATCAGAGGGATTAGTTTTAGGGAGGCTGGAGGAATGATTCTTTTTTCTTTATGTATCTTTATGTTGTTTAACAATGGAGTTCAGTCCAACAGTAAATTAAAAATCACACTTTGGGAACTTGAGGCAGGTGGGTTACCCCAGGTCAGGAGTTCAAGACCAGCCTGGCCAACACGGTGAAACTCCATCTCTACAAAAATACAAAAATTAGCTGGGCATTATGGCAGGTGCCTGTAATCCCAGCTACTCGGGAGGCTGAGGCAGGAGAATTGTTAGCAGTGAGCCAAGATTGTGCCGTTGCATTCCAGCCTGGGTGACAGAGCGAGACTCCATCTTAAAAAATAATAGCAATATCAGAGAATCATAAAAAATATTTTAAACCTTGCTTAAGTATCTATTAAAAGGTAGCATTTTATTTTATTTTTTGAAACAGGGCCTCACTCTATTGCCCAGGCTGGAGTGCAGTGGTACAATCATAGCTCACTGCAGCCTCAAACTGTTGGACTCAAGTGGTCCTCCCACCTCAGCCTCCCAAGTAGCTGGGCCAACAGGTATGCATCACCACACCTGGTTATTTATTTAAAAAAAAAAGTTGTAGAGACAGAATTTTGGATATGCTGCCCAGGTTGGTCTGGAACTCCTGGCTACAAGTGACCTCCCTCTTTCCCTCCCCAATCTTAGTTTTTATTTTAGACTCAGGGGCATGTATGCAGGTTTGTTACATGGGTATGTTGTGTGATACTGAGGTTTTGGTTTCTAACAGGTGACATATTTTAGACCTCCAACATACGTGTACTCATAGGAGGAACAAATAGTATGCTTATGGGGTTCAGGTATGAGAAGAAACTAGGCAGTCATGTAGCAACTGGCATTAGCAGCACTAATTACTCTTCAAAACCAGCTTGGCACTCTTGAAAATACCTCTCATTAATATTTTTCTTCTATAAGGCAGCTGAAGATGGCAGCCCAAACACACTAATCTGATAAGACTCACTTATAATCAAGGTTAGATCCAGGTATATTGCAAGCAACAGGGATTCAACTTCCTCAGTGCGTATTACGTGGAAAAAAGAAAAAACACCAGTCAAAGGAACCATGTAGCCCTATCTTAGCTTTAAAGGATTTAAATCAAATTTACACAAATCTTATTTTTATATGGGCAGATTTTATTATTACAGATTGCAATTCTCTGCATATATACAATATTAAATAATATTGGAACATATACAGAAGATGCTGTAATGGCTGTAAAGATTTTGTATAGAGTAGCTGTATTAGTCTGTTGTCACACTGCTATAAAGAACTACCTGAGAGTGGGTAATTAATAAAGAAAAGAAGTTTAATTGACTTACAGTTCTGCAAGTCTGGGGAGGCCTCAGGAAACTTGCAATCATGGCAGAAGGTGAAGGGGAAGCAAGGTACATCTTACATGGCAGCATGAGAGACAGAGAGAGTGAGGGCAGATGTGCCACACTTTAAAACCATCAGATCTCATGAGAACTAATTCACTATCACAGGAACCGCAAGGGAGGAATCTGCCCCATGATTCAATCACCTCCCACCAGGCCTTTCCCGCAACGCCTGGAGATCACAACTCGAAATGAAATTTGACACACAGAGCCAAACCATATAAGTAGCACTTTTAATCACTGGAGAACAAAACTCACAATGCTGAAGACATTCTCAAAGAACTATGTGTTCTGAGTGCTGCCACAAGTTTATCTGAATGAATATGTAGAAGCTATTCCAGAATTTTTCTTGCTTGGAGTCTAAAGTCACACATTAGAATGTATTACCTGCTGATATCACACTTTGAGTTTTGCAAAAGATCAAATCGTTGCATTTTCTTATCATTAGTTTGATGCATCTTCTGATTGCCCCCAAGAACTTTGGGTTTCTGCATAACTGGTGGTTAAAGAGGAAGCAGAATAAAAGAAGCTGTTTTCTCAAGCCTTTGGGGCTACAACTCAACCTAATAATCTTGGAAGCGCTGTCAAAATTCTTCCAAACAAATGAGATATTAAAAAGCAATAATAGGACCAGGTGTACTGGCTGATGCAGTAATCTCAGCATCTTGGGAGGCTGAGACAGGAGAATAACTTGAGGTCCAGAGTTCAAGACTAGCCTGGGCAACATAGCAAGACCCTGTCCCTACCAAAAAAAATTTTTTTAATTAGCCAGGCATGGTGATATATGTATGCCTGTTGTCCCAGCTACTTGAGATGAAGTGGGAGGATCACTTGAGCCTGAAGGCTGAGGCTTTAGTGAGCTATAATTGCATCTCTGCACTCTAGTCTGAGTGACAGAGTGACCGTGCTTCTAAAATACTACAATAATAAAAAAATTAATTGATAAGAATGTGCATTTAATAATGCTCCAAAATGTGGAATTCACAGTGAGGATTTGGACAGGAAAAAAAATCAGTTATTCACTGCTAAGCATGCAAAACCCTGCCGGCAATCTATGAGAATTGTTCTTATCATTATCAAAGTTGTCAATCCCATGGAAAGTACTAGAATACATGCCTTGCTTTGTGAGAACTTGAATGCTCATGGCAAAGTTCCTATGTTATATGCTGAAGTTTGCAAGTTATCACAAGGAAAGATATTTGGCCAAAGAATACAGGGGCTTCATTTTCAGAATGTTAGGTAAGCTGCCAATAACTTCAAACTTTCAAAACTAATACCTTTCACTGGGGCTTTGCATATTTGGCAGGTCCAGTTGGAATTTTGTATGTGGAACCTGAAATTTTAAGAGGTAGATCCTGATATTAGTGTGTATTAAGTTTACTTCAGGCAGTTTTAACCAAAATCCAGCTACAGCGCGAGCAAATTGCTGCTAAAATTGGCTTCTTCTCTTTCTGACTTAATTCTTAAAAGTGATTTCATGGGGGAAAGAATGTAAAACATCATCTAATTTGCCTGCAAGATAAATTCAGGTAATGATTTTTGTGACATTATGGCAAAAATTTTCATTTGGAAGTTTGGAAGGAAATTGTTACTCACATTTTTTATTTGCTAAACGATCGCCACAAGGAGATTTGGGGAATTAGATTTGATTTCGTTGCAACTTCCAGAAAATAATTTGGAAAAGCTTTGGATAAAATAGGTTCTAATTTAACCCGAAATAAGTGAGAAAGCCTTGCATGTCCTCATCCCGTTTTCATTGACTATGCTTGTGAAAACTTCTTCCTTGATTTTTACATTTCTTGTTGTGAAAACAAAGCAGCATGCTAGGCTTGATATTAAAAAATGACCTTGTCGCCAAACTTTAGGCTAGTGTGCCTTCTCAGTACTGCTTTCCTTCCCTGAAATTCACCCTTCCTCAACTTGTTAGCTAGGCTAATTTCTCCTTGTCCTTCAAATCTCAGCTCAAGCGAGTCATTTACTCCTGGAAGTCTGGTTCAGATGGAGTGGCCTTTCCTGTATCCGCCCATAACACTCTGCACAACCTGTGATCCTGGCGTTTTCCACAAACTATGTACTCCGTGCTGCCCTGGAGCATTTTACATGTGAAGTCCCTCACAGAATGTCTGCTGTATTCTAGTCTCTCAATATAAAGTTGCTGCCCAAGGTTTATAGGTAAATATATGCAGGTATACATGTCCCAGAGAAGCATGAAGAGTCATGGATTACTTAGTGGTGGTGATGGGGGAGTCAGGAGAGTCTGTGGAGAAGAGTTGCCATCAGTCAGGATTCTACATGAATAGACCGTGCCACGTAGAGGGGTAAGTTGAAGGGCACATGAAGGGAGAGAGCCCCAGCCAGGGAAAGAGGATGTTTAAGAAGGAAGTAAGGGAAGGAGGAAAGGGAACTAAGAGGCAAAAAGGTTTAGAGGCTGGAGGCCAGAGAGAGCAATGGGGATTATGGTAAACTGCAGGGTACATGCGTCAATTAAAGAGAGAGGCCATTACCTTGCCACGTGGGAATTTGGAGCCTGATGTGGTCAGATGCTTTTTTTTTTTAAGAGAAGCTAGAAATTGGATATGAGATTTCCCTGTTTTAGATGGGCAAGTAGAGTTGACACTTGGACAATGTGGGGGCTAGGAGGGTTGACTCCCAGGCAGTTGAAAGTCTGCAGAAAACTTTTGAATTCCCAAAAGCATAACTACTAATAGCTTCCTGTTGATCAGAAGCCTTACCAATAACATATGCAATCAATGGACATATATTTTTGTATGCTATATGCAGTGATATGGTTTGGATCTGCTTCCTCATCAAATCTCATGTTGAATTGTAATCCCCAGTGTTGGGGGTGGGGCCTGGTGGGAGACGATGAGATGGTAGACGTGGTCTTCCACAAATGGTTAACACTAATCCTTTGGTGCTGTTTTTGTGACAGTGAGTGAGTCATTGTGAGATCTGGCGTTTAAAAAGTGTTAGCACCTTTCACCTCTCTCTCTTGCTCCTGCCACGTAAAACATCTTGCTCCCTCTTCACCTTCCACCATGATTAGAAGCTTCCTGAAGCTGCCCCAGGCTGGAGTGCAGTGACACTATCTCAGCTCACTACAACCTCTGCCTCCTGGGTTCAAGTGATTCTCCTGCCTCAGCCTCCCTAGTAGCTGGGATTACGGGCATGCGCCACCATGCCTGGCTCATTTTTATATTTTTAGTAGAGATGGGGTTTCGTTATGTTAGCCAGGCTGGTCTCAAACTCCTAACCGCAAGCAATTCACCTGCCTTGGCCTCCCAAAGTGCTGGGATTATAGGCGTGAGCCACCACACCTGGCCAAATTTGTCTAACACCTCCTGGCTTATGCACAGAACAAAAAGCTCATTGCTGCGGAGAACAAGCTATCTTGACATAGCAGATCAGTGTGCAGATGTTGGTCTGGGAATGGTGAGAAACATCCAAGTTATCTCTGTGGCATTTCCTCCTGAACAGTGCTTCCTGAGGAGTGCGTGTCCTCAGGGCGAAGGTTCTCCTCCCATGTGAGAGCACCGCTGACTTTGTGGGGAACCTTGAGGAATTTGACAGTCCTTGGTAAAATGGAAAGATCTGGAAAAATCCCTCCAAATAGTTTATTCTCACACTTTAAATATATTACCAAGGGAGAGTGTAAAGGGGAAACAGCAAAAGGCCCAGAGACTGGAATGTGGGGAGCATGGACCCTCAGAGCGCTTGAAGAAGAAAGGGAAAAAGTGAGAAGGACAATAGGGACAATAGGACCAGAAGCATTTGCCGTGGACTGAGGAAATAAGGCCAGCGTGGTCACTTGTCACAGTCATGCTTATTTACTTAATGTGTTTGTTTTCATTAGTAAAAGGACATGACATGTAAGCTCGATGACGATTAAATTATTTCTCCGGCATTCTTGTGCATGTACGTTCAAGAGTTAACATCCCCTAACAAATAATACAGTCAGGAAAGAGATGGGAGGCGAGTTTCACATCTGTTTTACTTTAACCTTTCTACACAGGAAAAACAGTCCTGATGACTTTGCCCAGTTTTTAAACTTGGAATTGTCTTCCATGGAACTGAAAAGCCCTCACACACATTGAAATTAATCTCATGGTGTTGAAACTTCTGGAAAGCTGGCGTGGAATTTTCTTCTCAGATTTGAAATCCACATAAGAAAGATGTGCAATTAGTAGACAAATGTGGGGAAACGTTCAACCTCATTAGCAATCCAAGACATACAAATAAAAGCAGCAATAACAGAGCCTTATTGGTTTGGACTGATGATGAGGTCTAGTGCTGGCCGCGTGGGTGTTACTTCGACTCTGAAACGTTGCTGGAGGGAGTACGGCTGGGACGGTCCCCACAGAATGATTTGGCAATGCATTTTCAGAACTACAAAACAGCCTGGCTCTCTGCTTTTTGGAATTTAATTTGAAATCCATAAAATTAAAAAATACATATAGAAAGGTTTTGTGTCACCTTTATTTACAAGGTACTAAGTATACCTAGAATAGTTAGTAGTTTATGTTGGTATTCTGAGAAGCAGAGGGGACCTTTCACTCCCCTCCCCTCCCCTCCCCTCCCCTCCCCTCCCCTCCCTGTTCCTTCCTGAGATGGAGTCTCCCTCTATCGCCCAGCCTGGAGTGCAGTGGCACGATCTTGGCTCACTGCAACCTTCACCTCCTGGATTCAAGCAATTCTCTTGCCTCAGCCTCCCCAGTATCTGGGACTACAGGTGCACACCACCACACCCGGCTAATATTGGTATTTTTAGTAGAGATAGGGTTTCGTCATACTGGCCAGGTTGTTCTTGAACTCCTGACCTGAAGTGATCCACCCACGTCAGCCTCCCAGAGTGCTGAGATTTCAGGTGTGAGCCACCATGCCTGGCCGTGAGAGGGGATTCTTGTGCAGTGACGTCATGAGACAGCCCTTGCGGGTAAAACCTATAAGAGATGCAGCAGCATGTGGCCGAGGATGGAACTTGATGATATTGTGGGCGCAGCTGAAGTCTGGTCTCAGCTGAGGCCATGGGGAGCTCTGAAGTGTGAGCAACCCCACAGCATTGTCCTACCTTGAAGCAAGGGTGTGGGCTTCTGCACAGTGTCACTCATTGGATGAACATTGCATTTCCAAGCGAGGCAGCTCCTGTCAACTCTCAAAAGTGGCTCAGCTCACAGCACGTGGGGGTGGAGGTACTGGCTTAGAAAGGAGCTGTGGATGCCGGCAGCACCACCGGGTAAGGCTGCTGTGTAGAACCCAGGTCAGTTGATTTATCTAGGGCAGATCTCCTGGGCAAGACGGTTAGATTTGGACCCCTTTTCTTCTGGGAACTGCATGTTCCCTTACCTGTGAGTGGCTTCTTCCGGTGGGAGCTGCTAAATTGTTTCTCCAATATCCCCGACTTGCTTCCCTCCATCTACCATCTACCACACTCTGGCCGAAGGATAACAGCAGAAGAGACGGACCGCAACAAAACAGGAGATGCTGGCTGGTGGGTGGATGGCAGAAATTGGCTTTGACTGCTTCAAAAGTGGGGGAATCTGTTTTTCTGGTTAGTGCTAACCTGGTGTTTCACAGGAACAGAAAGCATGACTCAGAAGCAGGCCCAGTCTCCTCTGGGAGCATCTGTCCTGTTTTGGTCGGGCTAAGGAGTGTGTAACTTTTAATTCAAAAAATGTGCAGCTCTGTACCCTCCCTTTTGAATGATACAGAGAGTGGAGAATCAGCCTGGTGTGTTGCATATGGTCTTCTCGGCTTTCATTTCCCCGTTTAATCTTTCTGTTTATCTTCCTGGAGAATTTTAAAGAGAAATTGGAAGGAATCTCAAAGCTATCAGGAACGGCCAGTCTTTTGCCCAGTTCATTTGAATAGTTTTAAAATGGAAAAAAAAAAGAACAAGAAAAACAAAAGTCTACACATTTGAAAACTTTGTTTAGAATTCTTTCAAATTGATGTCTTTTTACTAAAGACCTCCTGTTTCAACCAGATATTTCTGCATACACTTAAGAAATAAATGACTAATATGTAAATTTAAAAGTAATACATACAATGCATTGAGGTTTTTCTAACTGAAGCCTGAAAAATGTTCAAGGGACAAGAGACATGAAATTATAGGAGACTGCAACAACAGAGAGGCTTAAAATTCAGGAGGGACCCAAGAAGCCAAGTGCGTGTGTTTTCAGCTCAGATTCCTGCTTTACCACTTAACACCTGTGACTTTGGAACAGGACCTTAACCTCGCCAAGCCTCGGTCTCTTCAACTACATAATGGAAATGATACTTCTCCCTCCATAGGCAGCACGGTGGGGCTGAGGGCAGACACACTGGGCTGCAGCTGTAGAGCCCCATGCTGGGCTGTCAGCCTCTGCCTCACTGCGCGCTAGCTGGATGATCTTCGTACATTAGCCCCTCTGGGCTGCAGCTTCCTTTCCTGAAAATTGAGCACTTACCTTCTAAGAGGTGATTTGAGGATCAATGAGTTACCACTGAAATGTATATATATTTGATGGAATACTACTCAGTCATAAGAAGGACTGAATTAATGGCACTTGCAGCAGATGGAGACCATTATTCTAAGTGAAGTAACTCAGGAATGGAAAAATCAAACATTGTATGTTCTCACACATAAGTGGGAGCTGAGCTATGAGGACGCAAAGGTATAAGAATGACACAATGGACTTTAGGGACTCAGGGGGAAAGGGTGGGAAGGGGTGAGGGATAAAAGACTACAAATCAGGTTCAGGTGATGGGTGCACCCAAATCTCACAAATCACCACCAAAGAACTCACTCATGTAACCAAATACTGCCTGTTTCCCAATAACGCATGGAAATAAAAACATTTTTTAAAAAAGGAAGAGGACTTGGTGCACAGTAAGCATTTAACAAACATAGGCTACTAATTTACTTGATATCGAGATGATTTTTAAATTAAATAATGTACGTGGAGAAAATGGTAAGTGTAAATGTTATTTTATCTCAGTTTCTGAGAGAAATCACGTAGCTCAAAAACTGAAGTCTAGACAGTGTCTTCAACTGATCTTAGAACTCAGTCAACGATGGCTCAATACTACCTGAAAGAGTGTTAGAACACCATCTCATTTCCACACAAATGAGCTTGTATGTTTTCTTTGTGATAATTTTAAGACTTAATATAAGGACTGGAAATTCGGTTACAAATAAAATGTGGATACATTGAAATCTGGCTTCAAAGTAAGGATAATAATACAGGTGTTTCTGCTTTAACTTGATACGTGTTTTCTTACAAAACCTTGTGCTCTGCAAAACTTTGTGCTGAAGTAACGAAATTTAGGACAAATTATGGTCAGACAGGCCACTCAAAACTATGCAACTTTGTAACCAGAGCAGTGTGAAAACAAAAATTGGTTGGTTCCCGGAACAATAACCTTAAGAGCCGGGTTAGGCAGCTCAGTGCAGCTAGAAAATGCCGCCATGAAGCAATAGCATGGCTATGCTGGCCACATTTACATGACAGCCAAGGGAGCAGGTGGAGGAGGCCCTGGGCTGCTGGTAACGTGGGTCCCGGGGCATCTGTCTGCCACAGGAAGAGAGCCTCACAGCACACGTGGGCTTTACTTCTCTACAGAAGGTGCCTCAGAGGCCAGCATTGTTTATTTGCTTAAAAATAACTGTTTATCTAGCAATCCCATTATTGGGTATATACTGAAAGGACTATAAATCATTCTACTATAAAGACACATGCACATGCATGTTTACTGCAGCACTGTTCACAATAGCAAAGACTTGGAACCAACCCAAATGCCCATCAGTGATAGACTGGACGAAGAAAATGTGGCCCATATACACCGTGGAATACTATGCAGCTGTAAAAAAGGATTTCATGTCTTTTGCAGGGACATGGATGAAGCTGGAAGCCAACATTCTCAGCAAACTAAAGTGGGAAAAAAAACCAAACACTGCATGTTCTCACTCATAAGTAGATGTTGAACAATGAGAACACACGGACACAGGGAGGGGAACATCACACACCAGGGCCTGTCGGGGGTGGGGGGCAAGGCAAGGGAGAGCATTAGGACAAATACCTAATGCATGTGGGGCGTAAAACCTAGATGACAGGTTGATAGGTGCAGCAAACCACCATGGCACGTGTATACCTATGCAACAAACCTGCATGTTTTGCACATATAACCCAGAACTTAAAGTTTAAAAAAAATAACTGTTTATAAGTGCCAGTGTAGCAATCAAGCTGTTTTCTTTTTCCCTTGCTGATGAAGGTTATAATTCTGTTGTTGCTAGAACAGTGCCCCTTGCCTAGACAAAGATCATGAACCAAAACAATTTCCTCGTTCTACTAACCTCGTTACCTATTGATCAATTGTGTGTGAATTAATTTGCATTTTTAGGTTATCTAATGTGATCCAAAAGGTGTTAAAAGCTTTCTACATGTTTAGAAAAATTCCAAAGCCACTTACTAAGAAACGTATTGCTTTTGACTGTCTGGAAGAGATTACATCTTGGATTGAACTGGGGATTTTTGAGGGAGCCAAGGAGTAAATAAAGGAGGAAGATAGATGGAAGTGAAATAGTAATAGAAGGGGCTTCTACTTAGAGAACTGGGGTGAATGGTGAATACATTCCTGGCACTGTTGTAAGTGCCTTTTATGGGTTAACCCACTTAATTCTCACAGCAATCCTTCTAAGGTGGTTTTTACTGCTCCACTTTTACAGATGAGGAAACCGAGGCACAGAGAGGTTCAGTGGCTTGCTGAGGGTTGTGTGAGTGTTGAATTGGGCTTTGAACCCAGGCTTTCAGCTCCTGAGGCTGTCTTCATGGAATGGCTACATGGAACAGACTTTGCAAATGTTGCCTTTGCGGCTGCAATGGCTGCATAGATGGATGTGGACGTGATTTCCTTCCTTCTGTGGGCTCATGGTGAACCCCTGAATGAGCCGATGAACCTCAGGCATGGAAAGAGATATTAATTCAGAGAGTCCACGTGAGAAAGTGTTCTGCTACATGAAACAGAGAGGAAGGGCGGCACGGTACACAGACAAAAATGTCGCTTCCTGGTCAAGTGCCGGTGGGTGCCACCACCCTTCAGTTCTCCCGTGCCTCTCCGATGCCAGCTCCAAAAGTCCTGTCACACTTTTGTGCCAGCCCTGGTTCCCAGGAGGAAGAGAGTGTGGACTTTTTTTGCATTTAAAACAAAAAGAAGTTGATACTGGGAGAATAGTCTGCTTCACTACAATGTAAGGGGATCTTTCTTGGGATCTCTGCAAAGCTTGTCAATAGCGTCGTTCCAATTTTCTTCTCCTCTGTGGAGGTGGGGCAGGCGGAGGGAAGCACGAAATGAAATGAATAGCACAGTGAAGTCAGGAGGACTACTGAAGAGAGAGAGAGACCAGGAGAGGACAAGCCTGGGATGGAGGGAGAGGGGATTTGGGAAGGGCTCCCAAGAAGGCGTGGTGTCTGGGAAGCATCCTGGCCTCAAGCTCCAGTTACATGGAGATAAGTCTGATGGAACAGAGTGGCCAGGGAGACTTTGTACTTAACATCCATGGGTCTCTGTTTGCTCTTTTTACTCTCAGCCTGTTTCCAGCTGTTTCCAACTTCAAAAGGATTAAAGGATTGTGGCTTACTTCAGGAGTCAGAGAGTAGGAGGGTATTGATGGCTGATCCCAAGGCTTAGGAGCCAGAGAAGGAAGGAAACTTTGATCCCCAGAAACAGGTGGGCACGGTGGAAATCAAAGCAATGGGACGAGCCCAAGAATTCTTGGAAGAAAATGAATTAATGGACCCAAGGCAAAAAAAGCAGCGCAGGGGAGGCCATCTGGAGGCCACGCCCAAGCAACAACCCTTCCCCCATCCCTGGGGAAGCTTCTTCTCTCAGACCCGCTCATTACGTTCTGGGAGTGAGACGTCCTACTTCGTTGTCTAGGAAGTATGGAGAGACCAAGGAGCCTCTAGAGCCTTTTCCTTCGGAGAAAAGAGTCTAGAATCCCATGCTAGAACTGAAAGGCATTTTTCAGGAGAAATATTAGGGTGTTGAAATATAATGTAGCAAGCAGAAGCATTCAGGGTACCCATTTGAGCTCCCTGAAGTCAAATGATCAGGCAAATGGGAAATATAAAGGATGCAACGGGAAAGACTGGAACTCAGGCTCATGGGAGGTCCTTCTTGAGCCAGGTGGGATGACGTTTGCTTGTGAATTCAGACTTGGTGCCCAGGAAATCCATGTTCACTAAGTTTGAAGATGGGATACAGGAAGGAGATTTGTTTGGCTGATTCAGGAAGAACCAGTCAAGGTCTGAAATAGGAGACAGGTGTTTGGGAAAGGGAGCCTGGCAGAGGGGTGAGACTGAGATCAGTATCTCCCCAGCTGCATCCCCTCCCACCACGAGTTTTGGAATCACCTAGTGTACGCATTTACAATGCAAACTCCTGGGCTCCTTCCAGATCTGCTAACTCAGGGTTTCTGGTGGCATGGCTCAGGAATCTGAATTTTAAGAAACATTCCAGGGCCAGGTGCAGTGGCTCATGCCTGTAATTTCAGCACTTTGGGAGGTCGAGGCAGGTAGATCACGAGGTCAGGAGTTCAAGACTACACTGATCAACATGGTGAAACCCCATCTCTACTAAAAATACAAAAATTAGCCGGCCGTGATGGTATGCGCTTGTAGTCTTAGCTACTCAGGAGGCTGAGGCAGGAGAATTGCTTGAACCCGTGAGGTGGAGGTTGCAGTGAGCCGAGATCATGCTACTGCACTCTAGTCTGGGCGACAGAGCAAGACTCCATCTCAAAAAAACAAAACAAAACAAAAAACCACTCCAAAACTTTAACATTCCTTTACATATTAATATTAAAGAATGCCTGGTTTCAGTTTAATTATTTATTACCCAGAAATGTTGGTACCTCGATGTTAAATGACAACAAGATCCAATTATTTTCAAGAACTGTGAATACTGAACATCCATAGTGCTGTAATTGAAGAAACCTATAATAATAATAATATCCCTGACACAATTGCTATTTTGCTGCATGGGAATGAGGCATAAATGTGAATCGGTTTACCTACAGGATTGCATTCATATTACTTTAAAATACCTTAACTCAGAATTTTTGTGGCCAACAAGGGAGAGAGGCAGGAGCTGGAAGGTGTTGTAAGGACACAGCTGAAAAACACCCGCTTCTCACTAGCACAGGATCTGGGTGGTTAGGTGTGCTGTTTCCTGCAGCTAAGTTGCCAGAGAAATGAGATGTCAGAACTAATCTCTTCCTTTCCTGGGTAGAAGGTGAAGCCAACAGCTGGTCTTGGCTGTTTTGCCCCACATGGGTGTCCTCTTTAAAGTCCTGGCTCTCTGATACCTTCCTCCCAGAAGCCCAGTATACTCATCATTGAACTTAATGGTTCGCTGCTGCTCCCTTTGCATGACCTGCTGGGCATGAAAGAGATAGTTGGGTCATGGGCAGTACTGCCATGCTAACATGTGCAGGAAGATTTTATCCTGAGACCAAAGAGCTGGACGCTGGCCAGTCCAGATCTCTCATTTTGCAAGTGAGAAATGAGGCTCTGAGAATGAAAATGACTTACCTAAAGGCGCGGGGCTCATGCAGGGCATGCAGCACCTGGAACTCATGTTTCCTAACTCTCACCACCCCGCCCCTCTTTTCCATCAAACGCCTACATTCACTGAACCCTGGCCGGGCAGGTGAGCAGGTGACTCGGGGAAACTGTGTGCAGGCACACCCGAGCCTGTGAGTCACTTGCTGCTATTTCATACAGCCCCTTCACTGCACAGCATCTCTTAAGGATCACACTTCTAGTGGTGTATTTCGGTCCCAAGACACTTGGAGTCAGTATTGGTGGCAGCATGGCTTCAGCACTTTTGAGAGTCCCGTGACACATCTCTTACTCTGCTAATTTCATGCACCCTCTGATTGCTGAATAGTCCTCTGCTTTATTTTTCCACACCCATTTGCTGTTTTTCAGCAAATGTTCTTACTCACTGCGGCCAAGGGGACCGACATTAAATTCCAGCATTGCTTGTGGCAACTTTGAAGGGCTGAGGTAATGTAGCTGTGGAAATAAAGCAAGGTTTCTGGGGACAGACGTGAGAACACTCAGTCCAGTCAGGTTCAATTGCTATGTGCTGAGGTCACCAGCAAAGGCTAGGACCTTCCTGGGAGACTAGACCTAGTCCCTGACCATAAGGACTGTGTTTCCAAAGAAGTTTCTGGGCTGTGCTGGAGCATCCTCAAGTTCTTTACACTTAAGAAAGAATAGCAATGCCCTGTAAGAGTCGGATGGAGAAGTAGGAGGGTAAGCTATTCCAAGCTCTTGTTACGTCACCACTCAGTTGCCAGTTAGCATCAGGAACCAGGAGGGAATGTGTTTTAAAAGGCATCATTCTTCTTCTCTATAGGTGACCTTCATTTCAGCCTAAGCAGATATGAAGCAGGCTAGTTGCCTGCTAAAACAAACCCTTTAAAGGAGTTTATCTTCAGGTGTTCAATCTCTCCCAAACATCAAATGAATATGCTTAGCTCCCAGTACAAAACATTCTACTGCTCTACTGGGGGAAGATGGACCTTAGAGTGCCCGTGGCGTCTACGAGCATTTGGCAAGTTTACCAGGGCAGACTGCTAGATAATTCTTCTGAAAGTTGTCCTAGAATAGTGAAAGCTTTTACTCTAAAGGCTTTATCTAAGAAATCCCCAAAGATCCCACACCATAGCGAACGCCACATTTTTCTTTTTGGAACAGATAAATGATGCTATCAAGAATAGACCCTGTGGTTGCCAGGAGAAGAGAATGAAATTTTTAGTGGAAATGCAGTCATCACTTCACTCAGTCAGAAAGAAGGGGGAAAAGGTGTTAGTGGCATATAACCAACTGTAATAGCCTCAGCTATGTGAAACTCTTTACACGTCTTGGAATTTTTGAAGCTGAAGTTGTCTATGCCAAGATACACTTGGGCAATACAACCTGAGAAAACAAAGTTTTAAATAAAGCATTCTGACATCTTTTGATAATGACACATGCAGTTTTGTAATATACCAAGCTTACGTCTTTCCTTCCAGCTTGGGAGAGTGCAGAACCATACATCCCTGGCCCCAAACCAGGAACAAAGTCAGGCTTGACCTCACCCCCAGAGTCTTGGTGGCAGTGAATCCAAGAGGCCTAGACACAGAGAGGGAATTCTAATAATACCACTCCCTCAAGCCAAGAGGTTGGGGGAACCTGTTCACATTCACCAGGTTTTTTAATGTAAATATGTACAAAGACTTGAGCAGTTGTGAAGTCATTCTGGACCCCAAATGAAGGTGGACTAAGCTCTTCTTCGTGCTTCAAGAAGTTACTCAGGAAAACCAGTCATCTCCCTGCAGACTGATCACAGTGAGATCTCCATTATGGCTACAAAAGCCAAACTCAAACTTAATATGATTTTCTACAGTTTAAGCATTCTAATTAAATACCTGCTTTTACTTATTTGGAAGGAAAAAAGCAAAACATTTATTTCAGTTCTTGAAATAAGCATGTCTTTGGCTTGTATTAAAGACTGTTGGTCTCCTAATCTCTGTTCAAAATTTACAACACAGGAATTTACAGAATTTTCATAAAAGCAGTTGAAATTATAGCATCTCCATGAACTTCCAGGGTGTACTTCGATTAACAAAAGATGTTTTGCTTTACTCACACCTGCTCAGTTCTCCATGGGGGCTCAAGTGATACACATTCCAATAGAGCAGCGTCAATAAAATCAAATAAAAATGAAGTTCCAGGGAAGGGAGGGGAGATATACAATATTACCACAGAAAGTGCATTTGAGAAGAAGCTGAGCTATTGGAACTGTCTTTAAAGTAGAAAATTGTTAGAGAAAAATAGATTTTCAACCGTAAGTCATACAATTTTGACTTTTGTTGAGTATTCTACCAGGTAATCTTAACACATCTTCTCTATGTTTCCTTGTGTGCATTGTGTGTGTGTGCGCATTGTGTGTGTGTGTGTGTGTGTGCTTGCACATGCGCCTGTGTGTAGGGTGGATATGAGAAGGGCACAAGGATGGGGAAAGTTTAGAAGAGGTAGGAGAAAAGAATGGAAGAGCTAGCAAAATAGGAATTTTTTCTCTGTGCATGTTACTGGAAAGAATTAAGGAACTTTTGTGAAGTCTTGTTTGTGCTTGTTACGTTACTGTCTTCAGAAAACTCATGTTTTCTTTGCTTGAAGTTCATGAAATCTCACTTCTTCTAAGAGGACTCTGTCTATAGGGAAACAAGGAAAGAACCTAATTTCTTCTAATTGCAACACATTCCATTTGATGCTGTCTTGATATTTCTGAGGTTTTGTTATTGTTCTGAGAGTCCAAAAACATGAAGCGCTAACTCAATGCAGGGTGCTACATTAACAGCTGTCTTCCCCCCACGCCCCAAACTACACGGATCACATTGGATTTCAACAGGCAAGACCCCTTGCCCTTTAAGAGATGACTGCTCATTGGAAGCAGAACAATGATAAATATGTGAGTGACAGGAAAGTTTTATCTGTGAGAGGAAAAGCCCTTTGTTTTTTACAATCTCTTGCTGCTTTCGAAGGAAGGGGGGATTCTCTAGAGGGACCTCAGTGCACTAAAATCTCAGACCTCACCACTATACAATTCATCTATGTGACCAAAAACCATTTGTACCTCAAAAGTGATTGAAATAAAGAAAATAGTTTAAAAAAAATCTGGCCCCAAAATTAAGAGGGCCCTTTGCAGAGTGAAGGGCTGGGGATGAAGAAGGCAGGTTGGGGGAATCTCTGGAGGGAGATCTGCAGAGAAAAGCAGGTATCGGAAGGCAGGAGGGTGAGGGGAGACCCTAGAATCAGGAAGGACCCACGTAGAGGAGCTGTAAATGGGAAAGAAAGGGAATGAGGTGGGGCTCCAGGAGGGTGTTCCTGGGTGAGCAGGTCTGTGCAAACCGCCCCAAAGGTCCAAGGAGCTGAGAAGCTGAAGAAAGAGGCTGATAAATCCAGTTTCTCAGAGAGAAACACTGAACAGGGACTTAAGAACAGAAGCCAGGTCTCAGACGGCCATGAGATGGTGGATCACTCCACAGACCCCGGGCTTAGGCACTCTAGGCTTGTACACAGACCCAGCATAACACACAGACCCAGGGCTTAGGCACTCTAGGCTTG
>NW_016107407.1:5586644-5591030 GCF_001604975.1 Cebus imitator | reverse complement strand
GCACTCTAGGCTTGCACACAGACCCAGCATAATACACAGACCCAGGGCTTAGGCACTCTAGGCTTGTACACAGACCCAGGGCTTACACACAGACCCAGGGCTTATCCACTCTAGGGAATTTGCCTCAGGGCAGGATTTATGGTAAGTATGTGTTTATGACAACACCGTGGTTATTTTGACCTAAGGGCAGGATTTATGGGAAGTATATGTGAAAGTAGAAATCCTAGAGGCAGTCTAGGTGCAGTGGCTCATGCCTATAATTCCAGTGCTTTGGGAGGCTGAGGTGGGAGGACTGCTTGAGGCCAGGACTTCACAAAAAGTTTAAAAAATCAGCCAGCTGCAGTGGTCCATGCCTGTAGTCCCAGCTACTAGGGAGGCTGAGGTGGAAGGATTCCTTGAGCCTAGGAGTTTGACACTACAGTAAACTATGATTATGCCACTGCACTTCAGCCTTGGCAACAGAGTGAGACTCTGTCACTTAAGAGAGAAAAAAACAAATCTTAGAGGCGTTCTCAGAATTGGGGTTAGTCAACATAGCAGGGAAACAGACCCACAGGTGCAATGGGGACTTTTATTGATTTTCCATTCATTCATTTATTCCTTACTATGCACCTGCTGTGAGCCAGGGTGTGTTTAAGACCCGACCCTGAAGAATCTTCAGTGAAGTCTCTTACTTCTCGCTGATGCCTCCTGAAATAGATTCTCTCTTGGAGAAGGTAGAGAAATGCTCTGAGACTCGCCAAGACTGCTGCAGGGTGAGAACACGGGACGCTGCCAGCAAGGACAACCACACCTTGTTAGTCACATTTCAGGAGGGGTGTCCATAAAGAAAAAAGCCAGCATCTTGGCTCTTACTTGTCATAACTGACTTTATGAGTGAGAGTTGTAAGCACCTAAGTGTAGGAAGAACATGCATAGCTGCTCAGGAATGTGAAGGGAAGGGAATCATTTGCTTTGGATAGGGTTGGTCCCTACGCAATGTGTTGTGGTGGAGTTTTTTTTTTTTTTTTTTTTTTTTTAGTTCACTTGTTCTTTCACCTTGGTCTGGAATGGTCTTTGGAGTTTAAGCCTCTAGAGCAGCTGTTCTTAATGGAGGTGTCTCAACAAACTGGTGTGTTGGAATGTGTTGTGAGGAATGCAGTAATTTCTTACTAATAAAAATCCAAAATTGTGCAAATGAATGCACCACAATTTTTAAAATGAATAATGTGAAAACCATAGATACTTAAAAACAGAGCCCTACAAAAGGCCTCCATTGTTTTCATTGCTGTGACACCAGTGACAGTTGATGTTTACATATATGATCCAGTGGGTGTTCCCAGCTTGATACCTAGAAGTATGAGCGAGGCAAAGGGGCCTGCTTCCTGACTCACGAGAAGCCAATACAACAACACCAGGATTTTGAAATAGGAGAGTTTTTATTGCAAGTCAATTCACAAGGAGATAGGAGACCATCTCAAATCTGTCTCCCTGTCCTGGCTTTGAGGCAATAATTTTACTAGAAAAGGCTTAGGGGATGGATTTCGGGATTAGCAGGTGATCGTTGGAAGAAAAGGGCAGATTTGGAAAGTTCTTGGGCACGTGCAGTTATCACTTATCATGGGTCCCATGTGCAAATCCAGAGGGAGTTGGTATGATACATGCAGTGGAAATTCAGGCTGTGACGTTAGCAAGCTCATTCTAGACAAACTCCAATCAGCCATATTGGTCCCAACTAATTTTAGTCAGTTTTGTTACCTTAGAAGTGGAGAGAATTTCAGCATTTTAATAAGTTGTGCTTTTTAAAATCTGGCATTCTGCAAGCTCAGTAATTTCTGTTAATTGTGGGTTTAGTCAACTCTCTGAGGTATGCTTTCATAACTCTACTCATTTTGTCTGATTCGAGAAGGAAAAGCAAATGAGTGAGAGAGATATTAGGTGCATTCCTCAAGGCTAACTCTGGGCTCATGGAAAGAGTGCTATGATTGATTAATAATGTCTGCCATGGATGTGGGAATAGGTGTGATAGTGTATTACCAGGTTTTTACCATTTCTTCATTATGTATTTCTCAGTTTTCTCATGTTGTGGCTCTTTGTTTTGCTTATGTTATAGTCACCTATGTTGTGTCTTAAATGAGTAACCTGTGCAACCCTTAATAGCTAATGAACAGTGTCATGAAAGTGATACCCATGGAACACTGAATATAGAGTAGGGACACATATATTTTACTCATTGATGTACTAATAAAATATAATACATTTTGATCAAGAGTGAAACTGTATTTGATTAGAAATTTCAGGGAATGCAGTGTTCTTGATTTTATTTTCCAGAGCCAATGCTTTTTGGAGCCTATCAAGCATGCATGTCTGCTTTCCTGACTTAGTACAAAGTCCAAATGAAAACAAGGAAACTGTGGGAGCACCTCATAGTCCTCACTCTAACAATCATTTGGATAGAGAAGACTACATCAAAACAATTCTAGCCCAAGACAGCCATTAGAAGTTGCTCTAAAAAAGCAAGAGAGGGAACTCAGGTTCTCAGAGTATTTTGTTGATAGTGACCTCTTTAAGAAAATAGGTTAAAGAAAAAAAAAATCCAGTGATTGAAGGTTCTGGAATAACCTTCCTGAAAAAGACAAAATGAATAAAGTTATGAAACCATACCTCAGAGAGGTAATTATCTAGGTAACAGGCAATTATCTGGTAATAATCTATCCAGGGATAGATAATTCTAGGTTTTTCTATACCCAGTTGCCCAAATATGAATAAGAGATCAGAACCCTGAAACTCTTGAACATTTAATATAAATTATACTCTTCCTTGGCTTGCAAGTACTAAGCCTGCATTCCTTGCAGTTCTGTTCTGGGGTGTTCCTTAACACTTTTTTCTTCTAGTATTTGAAAATAGTCAATGACCACACTGAATAAGGCAGCACCACCTGTCCAGGAAACTCACTTCCAGCTTGACAAACCCTACAAAGCAAGCAAATAAATGAAAATAATTACACTTACAAGATGTTTAAATAAAATCCTTTTATTTTTCTTGAGACAGAGTTTTGCTCTTGTTGCCTAGACTGGAGTGCAATGGCAGCAATGGCACGATCTCAGCTCACCGCAACCTCTGCCTCTCAGGTTCAAGTGATTCTCCTGCCTCAGCCTCCCAAGCAGCTGGGATTACAGGCATGTACCACCACGCCTGGCTAATTTTGTATTTTTAGTAGAGACAGGGTTTCTCCATGTTGGTCAGGCTGGTTTTGAACTCCTGACCTCAGGTGATCCGCCTGCCTCAGCCTCCCAAAGTGCTGGGATTATAGGCATGAGCCGTCATGCCCGGCCTGAAATCATTCTTTAGAGAGCTAGCATAACGGAGATGTGGAGAACATGGAATTTGGAGCTAGATTACCCAGGTTCAAATTCCAGCTCCAACATTTATAAGTTGTGACCTTGAGCAAGTATTTAACCTGTGAGCCTCACTTTCCTCATCTGTAAAAGGGAACAATACTCAGAAAATATTGCATATTCTGGTATGTGGACAGGTTGCCTGGAATGTCATCACAAGGAATGACTGGAACGCCATGACAGCTGATGTGAAGTCATTAACACTGTCTTTATGTTGCCCTTTTCTAATCAACCAATTACAGGTAATTTCTCTCTGAATAGTGAATTAACTGATGTGTATGCAAAAGTCTACTTTGTATTACTGTTCTTTAATTCTATGTAAGCGAGGTCTAATTTTCACTGTGTTCATGCCTAGAAAGGTCAATTCTCTGCACACATGGCCTTTCTAGTGATATGATCCATATTTATGTTCTCACTGGTGACCAAATTCTCAAGTCTTAGTTTTTTGTTTGTTTGTTTCGTTTTGTTTTAAAGTGGCTCAAAATTCAGTTCTTACAAGATAAAAGATGATGTGGGTCTGGGGTTCATTCCTAGAGGCAGAGTGACCCTGAGGCCCCTCTGGCATGGGAGCTGGTACCAGGGAGACTGCTCCCCAGGACGCCATTTCAGACAAGCACGAAGCAATGTGATCAAGGGTCAGTCCAGAGTGGAGCTAAGGAAGGAAGCTAGAGCTCAGCTCAATGGAAACGGTGAGTCCACAGGTCAGAGGGTCAGGAAACAGGTCTAGGGCCATGGCCTCAGACAATGAGGAGCAGGTGAGGAAGGGAAATGACCAGCAAGATATGGACTGAGGCAAATATTTTGGCATGCAGGCTGGGCGCACACAGAAGATGCTGGGGCTTTGCCAACAGGTGCCAGCAATGTGGAGTGGGAATACCCCTCTAGCTTGGAAGTTTCTGCAAACAACCTTGCTTAAGGTCTTCTAAATGCAATATTTATACCATTTAATTAGTTAGTACGGAGTTTCTATTTCTTTTCTTTTTCCTTTTTCCCTTTTTTTTTTTTTTTT
>NW_016107407.1:5579597-5586614 GCF_001604975.1 Cebus imitator | reverse complement strand
CACCCAGACTGGAGTGCAGTGGCGCAATCTTGGCTCACTGCAACCTCCGCCTCCTGGGTTCAAGAGATTCTCCTGCCTCAGCCTCCTGAGTAGCTGGGACTACAGGTGCACACCACCACATCCAGCTAATTTTTTGTATTTTTAGTAGAGATGGGGTTTCACCATGTTGGCCAGGATGATCTTGATCTGACTGTGTGATCTGCCTGCCTTGGCCTCCCAAAGTGCTCGGATTACAGGTGTGAGCCACCGCACCTGGCCAGGAGTTTCTATTTCTTCAGAAACTTTACACAGACATCTTGAAGTTTTAGATTGAATTGAGCAGATCTGGAACTTAAACCATCGCATCTTCCCTTCTCTAGGCCTCCATACTTCAGTGGAGGATGCTTCTGGGGATGAAATGCCTTCAAATTGAAGTTACGCTCGTAAGTCACATGGATGACATTGCTGAGCATCACATAATGCAGTGACCAAAGTTGGCTACATATCCCAAGGGCTCGGCTGTACAAAGTGAAGTTGCACAGGTTGGCCTCATGCCAAACTGGTGTCTTCATTGTGTCCTTAACCCTTTCCCCTCCTGTGGGCAGCGTTGTCCTGCTTTCTAACCCACCTACCACTGCAATAGCCATGCCCATTGAGCTTCAGTATAAGCTAGCTTCACAGTATGTACTAACTCCTTTACATATAAAATAGGTGATTCAATCCTTGCAAGAATCCTAAGCATATTATTATTATCCCCATCTTACAGATGAAGAAACCGAGGCTCAAAAAGATTAAGTAACTTGCACCAGGTCACTTAACTGCCTAGGAAGTAAATCCAAGTCTGTATGACAACAAAGCCATGGCTTTTCACTACCTGCTGGAGTTTATTCAGAATGAATTACAGACACAGGTGAGTCCGTTATAGTTGGTGAATTTAGGCCAGATGTTGTTCACTCTCAGAATTCACATTTTAAGATCTCATCTTTAATTGTGAAATACAGGTTGCGTTCCCAAATGAAAAGGATAGGAGGCAGCAGGCAGGAGAGGGCGGGTGACAGTGAGATTACAGATTCTTCTTTTAGAAAGACTGGAGTGGATGCTCTGAAAAGGTTGCTAGGTTCTGCCCTACCTCCTCCAGAAAGATCCAGAAGGAAGACCAGCCCAGGGCTGCCTGGGTGCCCCTGTCAAACCTATTTTCAGGCCGGGCACAACGGTTCATGCCTGTAATCCCAGCACTTTGGGAGGCCGAGGCGGACAGATGGCTTGAGGTCAGGAGTTCGAGACCAGCCTGGCCAACATGACAAAACCCCGTCTCTAAAATGACAAAAATTACACAGCTGTGGTGATGCACACCTGTAGTCCCAACTACTCGGGGGGTGAGGCAAGAGAATCTCTTGAACCTGGGAGGTGGAAGTTGCAGCGAGCTGAGATCGCGCCACTGCACTCCAGCCTGGGCAACAGAAACAAACAAACAACAAAACCTGTTTTCAGAACCTGCAGGTATTTGGCCAGCTTTCTTAGCAACTCGCCCTGTGGCCCGGACCACCCCGTGACCTAACACAGCTGAGCACCTGGAGCTTTTCCTCCTGCTCTCCAGCCTCGGTCCTCCCATCTTAGCCTTTCCCCTTCCTCCTGTCTCTTTTCCTCGTCTGGCACACATGACACTGCTGCTAAAAACAGCAGCAAACAGAGCATATGTACACCCCACACGTATTAACTCATTCAGTTCTACATTTTTAGCATTTAGATTTTTTTTTTAATGTGGTAATCCTCCCTTTGTTCTCATCCCAAGGTACATTCTTAGGTTCCTTGTATTATTTTGACTTCTGACAACAATGTTTGTGACAACAAAGTGCATTGCCAGAATGCATCTTCTCTGCAAGCATAGGTAGTGTTTTCTCCTGAATTCTTCTAGTGCCTCTACTCTGCTCCTCCTTGACCTCCCATCTCCCCACCATTCATCTACTCCTAAGAGCCGTGCTCTGTAGTGTTTGCTGCATGTTCCAGACCATTCCAGGAGCTTGCCTGTGAACTTGAATTCTTTCTTTTTTTTTTTTTTTTTAAAGAGACAGGGTCTCACTCTATCACCTAGGCCGAAGTGCAGCAGTGCAACCATGGGCTCACTGTAACCTTGAACTCCTGGGCTGAAGCCTCCCAAGTAGCTAGGACTACAGGTGTGCACCATGCCTGGCAAATTTTTAAATTTTTTTTGTAAAGATGGGGTCTTGCCATGTTGCCCAGGCTGGTGTCAAACTCCCAGCCTCAAGTGATCCTCCTGCCTTGGCCTCCTGAGTAGTTGGGATTATAGGCGTGACCACCACACTGTACCTTAATTTTATTTCCCACCTTCTTTCTTTTCCACCACATATTTGCAGAATTGTGATTGTCCCTCCAAATTGGCTCCAAATGTTTCTCTATTGATTTAAGGAGTAAGGTCATCAGCCCTGAACCCGATGCTGGCCGTAGAGACATCTCTCCGGGCTGTGCTGGTAACTAACCTGTCACTTGGGAAGAGCCATAAACGGTGAGAGTTGCACCCCCACGACCTAGCACTCCCTCTCACTGAGGGAAGTCTGGGGGCCACATGGAAGCTGCAGGCAGAGGCTGCTCCTGAGCTGCTCCCCTTCCCTCCCACTCCTCTTGAGAGAAAAAGAAAAGCCCTCAGCAGAGTTCCGCAAACCTCCCAGGGCCAAAGGACCAAACTAAGAAAATATCTTTACAACAGGCCATAAGTCACCATGAAACGCAGGCCATCATTTTCATGGTTTTGATAAATATGAGGTGTGCTGAAATTAGAGATCATAAATTTGGGAGCCAAGAGGAGATGACTTGGATTTAATAGAACAAACTGCTACATGAAATCTGTCTTATTAAAGTTAATTAAAGGAAGTGGAAATGGTCATCTATTAACAGAATCTAGCCCTCCAAGGAATATCGTTTGTGAATACAAATCCCTTCATATATACTGTGGGTATGATGTGTATAGATATATAGTGTGTCTGTATTTATATATATATATATATATATCTCGTGATTTAAATAATGAGACTCAAAGATTTCTTTTTCTGAGCTGTTGATTTATAAAGGTCTAAAATCAAAAACCTTATAAAGGTCTAGAATCAAATAATATTTTATTGTATGGTAATATAGATTAACTACCATAAAGAATAAAATTTTATAAATTTTTCCTAGTTCCCACATGCCCACATATGCACAAGGAGTACGCCTGTTTTCTGGGTTCAAGCGACTCTCCTGCCTCAGCCTCCTGAGTAGCAGGGAGTCAGGCATGCACCACCATGTCCCGCTAATTTTGTATTTTTAGCAGAGACAGGGTTTCTCCATGTTAGCCAGGCTGGTCTTGAACTCCTGATCTCACGTGATCTGCTCACCTTGGCCTCCCAGAGTGCTGGGATTACAGGCTTGGGGCCACTGCACCCAGCCAGGACATTATTTTAAAATGTCACTATCCAAAGACATTAAGGAATCCCTTACAGACTTCTGTCTTCCAGGTCACTAATATCTTAATAAAGGAAAGGTAACAAGGTCATTTTTTAAATATTAAAAATAAAAAGGTAAGAAGATGCATTCAAAAGCAGAGATAGTTACCTGTGCTGTCTCAAATCATTTTGGAAAAAGCAAGTCCATTTTTGAATATAGTCCATCATGAGCTTTTTATATTTAAATTAACCTCCATTTTTGTTTGTTTGTTTTTTTGTTTTTTGTTTTTTTTAATCTTCAAGCTCACCAACGGATGGATCCCAGCCTGCAATGGTTAATCCTATGGATTTAAGAGAATTGAGGCCATCAGTCTAAGACCTGGACTCCTTTGAATAGTTCTGCTCTTACGGAGGGCGGAGCCCCTCTGGTACCTGAGCTGAAGGAACAATTAAAGATGAAGAGAAAAGGCGAAAAGGAGGAGTTTCTTCAACTGAGTTGCCTAAAGCAAAAAGATGGCGCATGCAAAAAAATTTGCAAATCAAATCACTACACACTAGTCTAGAATGTTAGCAAAAGTGTTGACATAGGGCTTAATTGCTGTAAGCTATACAGAGAAAGTAACTGTCTGCTTATCTATTTGTTTACAAAATCAAAGTGGAAGGCTTTGGGAATTAAAGGCAATGTCTGGAATTATACAAGACTACAGCATTGTCTGTAGAAGTGGCAGGATTTAACTTTCTTTTTTTTTTTTTTTGAGATGGAGTTTCGCTCTGTTGCCCAGGCTGGAGTGCAGTGGCGCTATCTCAGCTCACTGCAACCTCTGCCTCCTGGGTTCAAGCAATTCTCCTGCGTCAGCCTCCTGAGTAGCTAGGATTACAGACGCCTGCCACCATGTCCAGCTAATTTTTGTATTTTTAGTAGAGACGGGGTTTCACTATGTTGGTCAGGCTGGTTTCGAACTCCTGACCTCATGATCTGCCCGCCTCGGCCTCCCATAGTGCTAGGATTACAGGCATGAGCCACCGCGCCAGCCCAGGATTTGACTTACTTAACATCTTCCTCTGCTCTCCCATGCTGGTGGCAACAGCAGAAACGGAAACGACAGGTTTGGATTCTGAAGTAAGAGTCATAACACTTTTTATACCCTTTGACTGAAAAATTAGTTTTCTGAAAACTTATCCTGAAAGAATGAAAAATAAAATTAAAAAAAAAAGTGCACAATGATTTCTACTGATTTTTATTTTCAAAAGCAAAATCTTGGCCATATACTAGAGAATCTAACAGTGAGAAAATGGTTTAAAAACTGAAGTACACTGTGCAAAATATGGCACAATCATGAAAAATGTAAGCTGTGGATTGGGCACAGTGGCTCATACCTCTAATCCCAACATTTTGGGAGGCTGAGGTAGGGTGATCACTTGAGGCTGGGAATTTGGGACAAGACTGGGCTACGTCAAAAGACCCCCAACCTCTAAAAAAAAAGTAAAAAATTAGCCAGGCATTAAGGCATGTATCTGTAGTCCCAGTTACATGGGAGGCTGAGGCAGGAGGATGCTTGAGCACTGGAGTTTGAGGCTGCAGTGAGCTATGGTCATGCCACTGTACTGCAACCTGGGCAAAAGAGAAAGACCCCTGTGCTCTCTTTCCCCATCCCCCCAAAATGTGGGCCTCATAGTAACATGAAAACAAAGCTCAAACTATAGGCCAGTTATTCAGCTGTGGTTTCTGTCTTGGAACCCACGCTGCTCTGTGGTGCCCAACCTGGAACTTTGCAAATCAAATTTCTGCTTTGCCCGCTGGCTCCCTGTTTGATTCCACCAACAGAGGGCACTAGAGGGAGACTGAAGGCAGGAGTGCAGAGAAGGAACATGCCCCTTTCTGTCTGCTTCCTATCTTGGCAGAGATACCCACATGGCCCTTCCCTCTGGACAGGCAGCTGGTCTCACCAGCACTTGGCTCCAGCCTCCAGCTTTGGAGCCACATCTAGAACCAGCCCTACCGCCCTTCCCCTTGGAAGTGTCAGTTTGAGCCCTGGTGACATCCCCTCCCCCAAAAGTCCAGGCCCCAGTTCGGCAACACCCCTCCCCCACAAACTTCTAGGTTCGGATGACCCCAACTTTTTCCCTTTCTTCCTTCAGCCCCAGGGGTGGGAGCTGCTTCGTAGGGTTAGGATGCCTGTTTTATTTCTGGGCCCCTTTTCCATAAAATCAAATTCTCTCTGCTAAATAATTAGTGTTGTTTCTATTTCCTTGAGTGATTAAAAAAAATCAAAGAATAAAAATGTATGTAGGCCGAACACAACCACATGAAGCTATGTAAACAGATTTCCAGGAGAAAGCACTGAAGGGAAATTGACCAAAATCCGAAGCACGGTTGCGTTTGATGTGGTGTTAGGCTTATGAGTGAATTTTTTTCTCCCTTCAACCCTATTTTTTGGATCTTTTTGGGGTAATAGGGTTATATTACTTTCATAGTAAAAATAGAAAATTATACATTTTTTTAATGAGAAGATTTTATTCCAAGTATGAATAAAAGCATGTTTAGCCTGAAGAGAGTCCAGCCTGCACAAATCAGACAAACTATAATCTGGGTAATGAAAAGTGACTGCAAATGTGATCACAATTCCACTGGGGATAACTTTTGCTAAAGAGGAGTAGTAGAGAATAGAGACACAAGTGATGTCATAGCTCTTCAAGAGGAGAAAAGGGTATGGTTCAAAAATAATTAACATTAATTATTATTAAAAATTGATAACAACACAAACAAAAAGGGTATGGTTCAAAAAAAAAAATGCTGGGTAGTTGATGGAACCCTCTAGCAAATTCTACAAGCCTATTCCATGGATAACTCATGGATACTGGAAGAAAGTCTGGATTCACAGGGACCAGATGATGCCAAATTTACCTTATTCCCCCCCCTTTTTTTGCTGAGTTACTATGAATTGATCATGTATTTGCCTATTTATTTATTCATTCATACAACAAACATTATTATATAATTACCCTATTCCAGGAACAGCCTTGGTGACAGAGGTAGAAAGATGAACTTCTAGTGGAAAAGACAGGTAGATGACATTTAGATGCTGTAACACGTGTTCTGGAAAACAAACCATTCTAATGTAAGCTTTTTACTTTATCTAGTAATATGCAAAATGGACATCTGAATAGTATACCTGAGCCTCACCCATCACTACCCCACTCCAGTCCTGGAGGGGAGTAGATTACAAGCACCAGAGAGAGTTTCAGATGAGGCAGGGATCGACATGGTGGGAGCGAGGGGTGGTTGAGGGGTGCAGTGGGGTGGGGTTAGGCACCATCTGGCAGCCAAAACACGTAAAACCAAGTGGCATATGTTTTTTCACACTTGCTCATCTCAGCAGGGGCCATCAATCACTCTAAATAAGATGTCTGCTCATTCTCTTAATTTCATATGAATCTCAACTGGTCCACACTCAGAGTCTCTGAATTTTTCCTTAACGTTGCAGTGATCAAATGCATTTACTTTCTAGTAATAAAGAGATTTCGCTGTTTAGTAATGGAACGCATTCTATTTTTAATGTGGAGATTCTTGTCTTTTTTTTTTTTTTTTTTTTTTTTTTTT
>NW_016107407.1:5533247-5579432 GCF_001604975.1 Cebus imitator | reverse complement strand
AGACATATATCTTAGTTAATGTTCTAAAGCTTTATTAAAATGTTGGTTGGAGGGGCAAGACTCAGGCCTCTTAGAGATTAACCCAGGAATAGCTTTGAACATGTCTTTATCCCTTTTTCTTCTAGTGATAAAGAGAATATATGTATAAAAATTATAAGCATCTTAGAAATGAATAAAATGGAAACGGAGTGTTTCCTGCAATCAACAGTGGAGGATGTTGAAGACGGAAGAAGGAAGAAGGGAGAGGGTTCAGGCGCGCGTGACGCTGGGTGACGTAATAGAGATTTTACTTTTTGACATGGCTAAGTCAGTAAGGCTGGAACAAATGCACTGCTTCGGGGTGAGCAAGACCCCTGCACTAATCTTTGTAATAACGTGTGGTAAGGACTCTAATGAGGGAATAAGGGGGAAGCTGTGAGCAGCAGGGCTGGGCTGGGGAGGAGTGCTGGGTGGGACGCAAGGCTGAAGGCTGGGGCTAGACCAGGGTCCATGGCACCACGCTTAGCATTAAATAACAACCAGTTTATGCAGATCCCACCAAATTTCAAAGCATATCAGTTATTAAAATATATCTAATACAAGAAGAGCAAGTGTAAAAGAGTATGCTGTGAACATGGGGCAAGATAATTAAGGATAGAAAACATAAGATTAAGCCACTAGTAAGGCTGGTCTGGAATCAATATTTGAACCAGGCAAGGTGGCTCATGCCTGTAATCCCGATGCTTTGGGAGGCTGAGGTGGGAGGATTGCTGGAGGTCAGGAGTTTGAAACCAGCCTGGCAACATAGTGAGACCCTGTTATTTAAAATTTTTTTAAATAAAGATTAGCTGGGTGTAGTGGTGGGTACGTACAGTCCCAGTTACTTGGGAGGCTGAGGGGGAGGATCACTTGAGCACAAGAGTTCAAGTTTATAGTGAGTTATGATTGTGCCACTGCACTCCAACCTGGCTGACAGAGGGAGACCCTGTCTCTAAAAATACAATAAAATCAATTTTGTTGAAATATTTATAGGAGTTCCTATGCATTTGCTAAGAATGGACTACAAGTTAGGTTCCAAGCTTTCAGGTGCATAAGCCAAAAAAAGAAAGAAAAAAAAAGAGAAAGAAAAGAGAAAGCAAACTCTGATCACATTGTCAATTACATAAATTTACAATGCAGCTGCCCAGATAAAGCATAACTCTTCCTGGTACTAAGATTAGAAAGAATATTTTCCTCATGGGTCTTCATGAAGAAGGCACTGGGTGATACAGTGATAAGTATCTCAATGCCCTTTTTAAACCAGGCAATGCATTCTTTGGAGATATGTCTTACATCAATTTTTATGTGCCCCACCCTCTATTCATGGACATTTGGGTCATTCCAAATTTTTCACAAACATGCACAGTGCTGCAGCATATCTTTTTGTGCATGCATCCTTTTATACTTGTGTGATTTTTCTCTTCAGAGTAATAAACCAAGTTTTGATAAGTGTCAGGTTGCAGGTATTTTGAGATGATACATTTTCATTGGTTGTGCCACCATTTCAGAATATCAGGGACGAAAACTTCACTCGTCAGTCAGCTGTGGGAGAAGTAACAACCTCCTGTGAACACAGAGGGCCTAACAGGAATATGCCCTGCCTGCAATACAGTCATCTCTTATTAGAGTAGATTGAAGGGGAAAATTGTGGGGAGGGCAAGACTGACTCTTCATCCATCCATCCATCCTGCTCCATTCCGTTCCATTCCACCCCACCCCACCCCACCCCACCCGAGTCCATGCCATCCCATTCCATGATGCTACTCTGTGTAAGCCATTGTGCTAAGTGATGACGGAGAAATCATCCTGCCCTTTGGAAGATTACCGTACCTTGTAAGCCAGGCCAAGGAGTTTGAACTTTATCTCAAGATGTCTTATGTTTTGTTTTGTTTTCATCCCAAAAGCACTATATTAAAAGCAGCAAAGTGTCACAATCAGATTGAATTTCTCTGAACCAAACTGCTTGACATTTGATAAAGTTGACAGGTGGCAGGGGTGGGAGTCCACCTTTTGGAACCATCTGTCTGAAAAGAGAGGACCTTCTCTGAAAGTTACATTTAGCCAAAGCTTTTGAATCAACTGCACTACATCGAAAGGTGTTGCTGAGACCTTGTTAGAAAACGGCTTGGAATCCACAAAGTTTGGGTGCAGCTGGCCTAGGTCTGTCAAGCGAGAAAAATGAAACTCCCAGATCGACAGCAGAATTCAACTGCCAAGATGTCCCTTATCTTTGTTCCCTGGTTAGCTCAGCCTCAGAACCCCTGGTCCTTGGCTTTGGTATATGCAATTTCTCTGAGAAGAAGAGATGGAGTTTCACTGTCACCCAGGCTGGAGTGCAGTGGCGCCATCTGGGCTCACTGCAACCTCCACCTCCTGGGTGCAAGCATTTCTCCCATGTCAGCCTCCCGAGTAACTGGGGTTACAGACACCCACCACCATGCCTGGCTAATTTTTGTATTTTGAAAAGTAGAGATGGGGTTTCACCATGCTGGCCAGGCTGGCCTCAAACTCCTGACCTCAGGTGATCTGTCTGCCTTGGACTCCCAAAGTGCTGGGATTACAGGTGTGAGCCACCACGCCCAGCCTGCTTATTTTATTGTATGTCCTCCCATTAGACTGTCAACTCCAGAAGGAGTGGGATATCTTCGTTGCTCAGGAGTCTATTCCCTATACCTAGCACTATTGCTGTAAGTAACTATTAGGTGATTACTATTTTATTTACTTATTTATGTGTGGGAGACAGGGTCTTGCTCTTTCACCCAGGCTGCAGTGCAGTGGTGCTATCATAGTTCACCACAACCTCACGCTCCCGGGCTCAAGTGACCCTCTTGCCTCAGCCTTTCAAGTAGCTGGAACTACAGGCGTGTGCCACCACACCCAGCTAATTTTTTAAAAATGTATGTAGAGATGGTGTTTCACTCTGTTACCCAATCTGGTCTCAAGCTTCTGGCATTAAGTAATCCTCCCTGCTCAGCCTCCTACAGTGCTGAGATGACACGTGTGAGCCGCAGAGCCTGGCCAACATTTTTCCTTGCTGATACCTACAATGGTGAAATTTGTGTCTTCCCACTCAGATTTATCATACCTAAATTTTTCAAGGCAATGTGTTTATAATTAGTCTTAAATTAGTATGATCCTCAGTGGATCTTTCCATCTGTGTTTTACATGCTGCTGTCTTAACGGGAAAAGATTCCCCCACCATTTCCTAATAACATTTCACAAACTACTCACTAGAAGGGCAAGCCATTTAATTGGAGGGTCGTGAACTAAGAAGGTTTTTAGGTCTCAGCAACGTATTGACAGGGGATGAAAGGAGAACCTTCTCCCTTGAGGTGGTGCAAGAATAATCAAATATTGAAAGTTCCACTCAACAGCATAGGCTTACATCTCAGAGCTCCCTTGCCCTCCTTGCCTGCATGGGAGTTTAGGAAATGAAGTCTTTTCACTGGGCATATTGTTGGTAACAAGAGTGAACAGATGCTGTATAGGCAACAAGCAGTCCTGTCACAGGCTCTAAAAGAAGGCTCTTTTGATGGATCATGCCTGTAACCCCAGCAGAGCCACTTTGGAAGGCCAAGGCGGGAGGATCCCTTGAGCCCAGGAATCCAAGACCAGCCTGGGAAACACAGTGAGACCTTGACTCTACAAAAAGCTTTAAAAATTAACAGAGCATGGTGGTGCATGCCTGTGGTCCCAGCTACTTGAGAGGCTAAGGTGGGAGGATCACATGAGCCTGTGAGTTAAGGTTGCAGTGGGCTGTGACTGCATCACTGTATTTTAGCCTGGGTGACAGAGCAAGACCCTGTCTCAAAAAAAAAAAAAAAAAAAGAAAGAAAAAAAGTCACAGGCTCTGCCAAATGCTGAAATGGGGGCAAATGATCACTTTCTACCCACTCAGCTTAGAATATCTACATAAGTGAAAGCTTTTTATTTTTTCTTTTTGGTGGGAGGATCTATTGCGCTGGGTTGAATAAGGACTAATCATCTTCCGCATCTATTCTCCCAGAGGCCCTGAATATACATAAGGTATAATTCTCCACTTTGGTAAATACATCCATCCCTAAAACAATGACCCCAAAAGAGGAACTACTTACCTCCCATACGACTCTAGGCTGGTGTCCCCCAAGGTCACCAAAGACTAATGATATACGGAAGCAGGAAAGATCACATGCCCTTTCCCAAGAGCTATGTAAGAATTTAGAAAAATCATGTCCTGTTTCCTCCTGTAACTCGGAAGCCACTTTCATAATTTATAGCAAAAGCAAAAAAACAAAACAACAACAAAACCTCACGTCTGGGAGGTCGGGCTTGTGTTGGTTTAAAGGAGGTGGTCAAATGATGGTGCCATGATTAGATCGCAGCTGGAAACACTGGACTGCGAATTTGCTGAGGGTCCCCGAGAATGAATTTGTTCACTAAGGGAGAAAAGGGGTAGTAGAAACAAATCCTTGGAGCGTTTCAGTCATGTCTGTTCACTTGCCTGGAGTATAAGATAACTAGAACCAAAACCCTTCTTGGTGAACTCATGTCTTCTAGACCCCAATCAATAGACAATATAAGTGTCCACCCATCTGAAAAGTAAAAGGAATAGTGTGTAACTAAGAAACACACACGAAAATGATCTATAGTGATAAATCTTTGGTAGCAAATATGCTAAAGGTGTGTTTAAATTTGTCATTATTTATGATATAATTGAGAAATGTTTTCTTCCACTTGAAATTAAATTTTGCAATTTAATAGAACTCACTCTGATGAAAGGGACATTTATTCAATGAGAAAGTTATTTCTTTGCAACATGAATCACCTCAAGATCATGGTTTCTCCAGAGGGATAACCCCCATTTTGCCTTTCCATTTCTGCTATCTTTAACAGGAAACAAATGACGTTGCTAGAGTTGTATCCTCACTAATTCTCTGAGATTAGGAACTTGGAAATATGGCAGGCTTTATGACTTCCCCTTGGGCATCATAATCACTAGTGTAAATGATGACATTTGCTTTGAGTGCAATGAACACTACATTAATGAAAATGACCAGGCTGAAGTGTGCCCAAATGCTGATGGAATTTAAGGAAAAAGCCTTATTTGTGAGCTGCTTACATAATTGGAAGATCCGAACTGACATTCACTGCTGTAACAATGACAGACTCAATTCCAGAATTTCAAATAACACTGTAAATGTGTTGAGAAAAATGAATAATCCTTGCACTTTTAGACACCTGGATATGCATTAAACATTTTAAGGAATGCTCTTAAATCTATAATTACAGTATTTGAAATGATTAATCAAGTCTTTGCCCTGGCAAAAGCCATCCATCAAAGTATTTATTTACACATATCAATAGTCTTTGCTCCTAGTGAAAGGTACATTTCCCAACAGGTGTATTTCCCCTTTCCTTCCATTGCCAAGATGGCAAACAAATGGTGCACAGGTCTCCAAAACCCTGTCCTTCTCCCATGGCAGGCATCACTAATCAATCTTGGCACCCTTTCTTGCTGAGCCAAGAACAGCGTTCTCGAGATAACACTTCAATGAGCTGCCAGTTGGCTGGTGCTCAGGTGAAACTTATTTGCCATTTCTGTCCCAGAGAGTGGCTCTATATACCCGCTTCAATAGGTTAGTTATATTCCATATATTCAACTCTATAAAATACCTTTTTATTACTGTAAAAAATATGTTTTTCCATACACTACTAGAAAACCAGATGTGATTTAAACAAGGCCATCAACCCTTTAAATGACGTATATAAAAGGAAAAGTATGATAAAATGGTTGATCAGCTAAGTTAAAAACTTGAGTTATACTTTTTGCAAATATATTTTTGTATGATGGGGTAAACCAAAAAATACAATCTGTTTTATCAGTCTCTGAAATAGTGATCTGAGAGGAGATGGATTTATCACGTTTTAACACTCCACCGTTGGCCACAAAACATAACATCACACACCTCCAAAAGATAGTCTCATCTAGGAATTTGGGTTTTTACATGTTAACATAAGATGTAGGCCAGGTGTGATGGCTTACACCTGTAATCCTAGCACTTTGGGAGGCCAAGGAAGGTGGATCGCTTGAGTTCAGGAGTTCAAGACCAGCCTAGCCAACATGACGAAAACCCCATCTCTACGAAAAATACAAAAATTAGCCAGGCCTGGTGGCACACGCCTGTAGTCCTAGCTACTTGAAAGCCTGAGACAGGAGAATCGCTTGAAGCTGGGAGGCAGAGGTTGCAGTGAGCTGAGACTGTGCCACTGCCCTCCAGCCTGGGTGACAGAGAGAGACTCTGTCTCCAAAAAAAAAAAGTTAACAAAAGATATGAAAGAACTTAGAAAAAATATATGAGCAAAAGTACAGCTTGTAGGGCCAAGCTTTGTAATCTCTTCATCCTCAAGTCTATTTTTCACAAAATCTTCCCCAGAGAAGGGTAACTTTCAGTTCTAAACATCCATCAGCCCCCAGTGCTGTGATCATTCTTTTTTTTTCCATCAGAACAATTGAATCTAAGACCAAGGTACTGAAACTTACTCAGGTGGCAGAGAAATAAACCGAAACATGACTGGAAGATTTCTCAGCCTCTTTTTCCATCTTTCACCTGGGACCACTTGCTTCATGTGATGTAAAAGAAGCTGGCAGGCAAACAGTCCACCATGCTGCTTGCTCCAAGAGGCATGCCAGGGAAGACCGGCTGCTCAACACTACCTACTGCAGCCCTTTCTCCTCTTCTCTGTGAAATCCCAGGAAGCAATGAAATAGCCATGGGAAGCATGATGCGTTAACTTAAGAAAAATACTTGTGTAAAATGGAGAGCCAAAAATCTATCATACATACTGGGATGTAAGCCAACTCTTCAGGGTTAAAACAAAGCCCAAGTCTTCTCCTCTTCATTTGCATTCTACTTGAGAGCTAAGTGTTCAACTGCTGGGTTCTCTCTGCTCTGCTGCACGAGTGGAAAATCACACGGGAGCAAAGTCCCTGCCTTCTGGCCCTGGGATGCTGCAAAACAGCTGTCAGGTATAAGAAATTGCATATGGGGAAGGACGAGTAACGGGGGTAAGCCTGCCCATTCGTGCTGTTAGGGGATTTAGCAGGATGTGGCGTTTTCTTATCTGTATAATGGGATGATGATTCCTGCAGTGTCTGCTTCCCAGCACTGAGGGAGGGAAGCGGGGTGGTGAGGGTGAAATAACATCACGGATGTGCACGTGCTTTCTCAGGTAGGGGAAGCATCCCAGCAGAACTCCAGCACTGTTCATCTTCTTTTATTAGTAATATTTTTATCCTTGTCTTCGTGTGTCTCCCTGGTATGCTTCAGGACATGCAGCTGTGTTTTGGGAGAGCTGTGTGCAAGATGAAAGAGACTGAGATAAAGGGTGAGACTGTCAAACTCACCTTTTAACTTACCCTCAACTACAACCTACCTATGGTTTTCAGCCCAGCTCAGCATTAGAACCAACTGTAGTTTTTGATTTTTTTAAAAAAACATAGAAAACCAAACACCATATTTCTCACTTATAAGTGGCAGCTAAGCTATGAGGACACAAAGGCGTAAGGATGACACAGTGGACTTTGGGGACTCAGGGAGAAAGGGTGGGAAGCGGGTGGGGAATAAAGACTACCAGTTGGGTACAGTGTGTACTGCTCAGGTGATGGGTGCACCAAAATCTCACAAATCAACACTAAAGAACTTATGTAATCAAACACCACCTGTTCCCCAATAACCTATGGAAATAATTTAAAAAACAACCTGGTTTAAACATACAGATGTCCAAGCTTTACCCTGTCTGGATGGGATCCAGTCATTTTATTTCAAATTCTACCAGTAATTCCAATGCCCTAGCTAAGGCTGAGAACCACAGGCTCATGGGGATCCAGGCCAGATCTGTCACCCCTCCATTTCTCTGAAGCCTGTTTCTTACCTTCCATGGATCCACTGGGAAATGGTGCTATACGACTGTTGGCAAAGGTGTGCCCACTGCCATAGCTTCTCCTTCCTCACCTTTCCAGAAAAAGCTGGAGACCCAAATAGCGTCTCTCCGCCTCTACCCTACCTCCTCTTGCTCGAATTAATTGTGACGACGAGCTGGAATGAGAGCCACCTGAAGTGAAGTGTTGACTGTCTCTCAGCATCTAATATCTGATATAATCACATATATAGCATAATGGCTAATGAAACACTGAGCAAAATTTATTACACTAAAAGATATAAGCATACATTTAAAATGAGTGCCAGGGATTCATTTTTCAGAATTCCAATTTTAAACTCAGTATTAAATCTACGTGTGGTTTTATTTTATTTATTTGGTTCCAGATAATGGCTGCATTAACAAGACGTGGGTACTTTTATTTGTACTAATCTGTTGCTCTTGGGTGAAAATACTTTATTATTTTCAATTGTTTTTCCCAAACTTACCTTGTCATTGGCATGCATAATTTTTGCAGAGTTAATTCCTATCAGGTCAATTTTACCGCAGGAGATTTTTGAGGAGTTATAAACTCTTTCTCTCTCACTCCGGAGTTCATTTTGAATTAAATAAATCGTTGTCTACCTTTGCTATTAAAATATTCTCAGGTTGGTACAGGTAAGACTATGAGAGTGATTGCTGACACCTGGAATGTTGCTGTTCTTTTCCTTTACCCTAAGTTTTTCAGCACGTTCAGACAGTAATATTTCCCAGCTGGTAAGAGACCCAGCTTCTGAAAGAGGAAAACGCAAGAAACACAGCCTAGCTCCCCAGCTGCATGCTATTACATTATTTCCAATTCAGAGGAAATGAACAATCATTTAGTCTTGACAGGTACATCCAGAAACTGTCTTCCTTTTCAACCTGAAAATAAAAAAATCAGCGTCCACAGAAGTTAAGCATTTGTCTTAAAGTAAGTTTCATGCCTTTCTGCCAACGTTATGGGGATATCTTGTGAAAGTTTTTGAAAACTCCCTGGGAAAATGCTGCCAACAGGCTTAGAAACCAGGGAGGAAAAAAAATCATCATCCAAAATGCTTTCTGCTCATGAAGATATGTCACTTAGAGGTCCCTGTGAGCTGGTGAAGGTTAGACATATGTGATGGCATTTGGGGTGTATCCCAAATGGCCTTTTTAGCAGACTTTGACTTAACACAAAAGCAAACTTGTCAGCAGTGAATTCCCTTCCAAATCAGTTTCAGGTTGAACTCAAAGCAATGCTAGGGAGGCTTTTTTCTTATTCCCATTGTCCTGATGGATTTGTCCCTCCGTTGAAAATATTTCCATTTTCTAACTATCGCCATTCTAACTGACGTGAGATGGTATCTCACTGTGGTTTTGATTTGCATTTCTCTAATGACCAGTGATGCTGAGCTTTTTTGCATATGTTTCTTGGTCACATACATGTCTTCTTTTGAGAAGTGTCTGTTCATATCCTTCTCCCACTTTTTGAGGGGGTTGTTTGTTTTGTTCTTGTAAATTTAAGATCCTTGTAGATTCTGGATATTAGACCTTTGTCAGAGGGATAGATGGCAAAAATGTTCTCCCATCCTGTAGGCAGCCTGTTCACTCTGATGATAGTTTCTTTTGCTGTGCAGAAGCTCTTTAATTTAATTAGATCCCATTTGTCAATTTTGGCTTTTGTTGCAACTGCTTTTGGTGTTTTAGTCATGAGGCCTTTGCCCATGCCTTTGTCCTGAATGGTATGGCACATGTATACCTATGTAACAAACCTGCATGTTCAGCACATGTATCCCAGAACTTAAACTACAATTTTTTTAAAAATTCCATTTTCTGAACTTAGTTTTCCAAAGTAGAAATACAATCAATACAAACTAATACTCCCATTTGTCTTTCAGTTTGCAATTCACAAACCACTTCCAGGGACATAACTCTACGTACTCCTCACCACTGTTCTGTCACAGAGGCTGAACTCCATTTCACCAATGACAAAATTGAGACCGGACGCGGGGAGGCCACTCAGACCTCCTGGAGTCGCAGTCTGTAAGTGGGAATACCCGGACAGACAGACAGCTGCGTCTCCTGACTCCCGGGCCAGGCCTGTTTAGTCTATCTAGCTGAGGATTTAAAAACATTTACTTCAGCTTAACTCACTTTGTCCCCTATTATGGTCCATTTGTGTGTGTCAGTCTTTATCTCTGGACCTGAATCAAAGCCTACCCCTTCTCCCACCTCCTCCTGTTTCAGAGAGGGAAAGAAAATCAAAGCCTAAATATGGAACACATGTGCTTCTCATCTGAGCTGCTTAGCAGGATTGGGGAAACCAGCACTGTCATTGGCCCTGCCTCCTGATGTCTGTGTGCCCTTACACCTGGTGCCCCGCTGCTACCACGGTCTAAGTCAACCTTCCATGGCATGCTTTCACTGTAGCTTTCATCTTCTTAGCTTCTCAGGGGCTCAGTGGCTCACTTTACTGTTCTGTGAAAAATTGACTTGGGTTTCTATTTAGGGTAGATTAGAAGGTGTGCAGGGACAGACTAGTACACACCTTTGCGTAAAGACCTGACATCCTCCGCTGTCTCTCCGACTGCACTGCCGTGGGCAGCCGTGACTCATGGTGAGGTCATGCATTCCCAGGCGAAGTTTATAGGTAACCAGGAGGCTGAGCGATTTGCAGGTGCTTGCCACGCTGAGCATTCTAATTCTAACTCACCTCCACGTCGTACTGGCATCTTTTGAAGTAGAACTTCATGGGGTGAACAGGAAGACTACAACATTTTTATTATAGCTGGCTTCCTTTGCTGAATTAGCGTTTATATTTTCCCAGTAGAAATCCCCAAATTGAAAATATAGAGGTGTCAGCTAGCACCACTTTAGTTAAGGTTGTGTCAACATTTCCTATAAACCTTGTTTTTCTAGGGTTTATAACTAGACCATAAAAATGTGCTCAGCTCTGAAACTTGGCATAGGAAGTAAACCTGGGAGTGAATTTTGCAGAATTTGAAGAGGGAAAAATAAATTCAGCTGTTTTTAACATGTGCCTCTGCTAAAGTGGAAATGATTTTAAGATGCATTTTTTGGGTATGCGACTCAAATGGAGATTCAGTTTAAAAAAACAGTGAACTCAAGCAATTATTTAATTGATATGGGCTAATTGCACTTGTTAATTTTTACGGAAAATGTTAATGATTGACATATTTAATTCAAGCCCACTGGCTGCGTATCTGCAGGTACCAGTTTTTGCAAAGCAGTTAGCTGTGCATAATATGATTTGGTAAATAATCTGCCCACATTTTAGTGCCGTAAACTAATGCTTTGAAGGAATCATCCTGATAAAAGGTTAACAGGCTGTTTCAAAATGCTAACTTACTCAGGATCACAACCCACTGTTCATCTTGATCTAATCTGTAGTTCATAGTTAAGGGACGATTCCCAACAGCGGTTTCTGTGATGTTTGAGAGAAACGTCCAATCCCTCTGCCAGTCTACCTTTTCTGGATGATGTGGTATTACTATGCAGCCCAGCAGCTCACCCACCCATCCCTTTTGTATCACTGGCAAGATATTGATATGTTGGATGCAATTAGCCAACCTGCGTTTGCCAGTCTCAGGCCATGAACTCCGGGATCACAGCAGGCCCCAGTGACATGAGCATTATGGAGGAGAAGAAAAAAGTGCTAGACTTGAATGGATTCTGCCAACAACCCTGGGCAGATCAGCCCACATATCTGGGGACAATGATATTCTGCTAATCTAACAGGGCTATTGAGAGAATCAGCTAAAGTCATGATGCATATCAAAGCACTTTCAAACTGTCAGGTGCCACCCAAATGAAGGGTGGGGGTACCTGCCTCAGCATCAGCTTTCATTTGTAGACACCTACTGTGGGAAGCGGAAAAGTTCCTTTTTTAAGTTTCCTTTCCTGTTGAACAATAAGTATGCTAATAACTTTGTTAAGCCCTATCCTATGTAGCTGTTAGACATGCCATGCTTACAGGCATATAGTACTTTCTACGTCCTTGTACTTGAACGAAGATATCTGTGCTGGACGTGCTCACAGGCATGTCCCAGCTCCTTATTGCTTTTACCTGTTTAGAAAAGTTTTAAGTTATTAGCCAATCGGGTTTTAGTTTAAATTGTGTGGTCTGGCTCCAGCCAATGGAGATCAGACACAGCAGTAAGGACGACCCCAAATGCATAAGGGATAAATTTGTGTGTTTTCCTTTGTTCATTGTATTCTCATGGCAAGATGGCTAGTAAGAGTACCCTTCCTGCAGCTCAGGGAATAAAAATTGTGTTGCTGAAAGATCCTTTGTCTCAGTGCTAATTTTTCTTTGGGGCACTGAGCATCTGTTTCCAACACCTCCTGAGTGTTGTCAGTAAGGTCATGGTAGCAATGTGCACTCCTTTAGCTGACTCAAGGGGAAAGGCCCTGGGCTTCCCAGCACTTCAAGCCACAACCGTGTGACTCAACCCAGCTTTGTTTTTCTAACTGCAGTTTCCTGCTTCCACTTCTCTGCTTACCTGTTGCTGATGACTGACCACCTTTTGGAAGGAAGAATGTACTGGAGTCTTGGCAGCTCATTTCCCATGGACACAAACACAGACAGCCCCAGATGCTACCTTGGATGTTTGAGGTCACTGTTCTGCCCCTGCTCCCTGCTGCCCATCCTGCAAAACATCAGGTCCTTTTTCTAGGTGTGGGATTTTTTGGTGCCTTTGGGCTTTCTCTGTAATTGTTTCCCACTACACCCCAGGGCTTCGTTCCTTGTTTCCTTATATTGAACATCTTGGGGATAAGTGAGCTGGATTTGTTATGAGAAATGTTCTGGCAGGAATATCTCTCTCTCTCTTTTTTGACAGTCTTGCTCTGTCACCCAGGCTGGAGTGCAGCGGCACAATCTCAGCTCAAGGCAACCTCCTCCTCCCAGGTTCAAGCGATTCTCCTGCCTCAGCCTCCTGAGTGGCTGGAATTACAGGTGTGTGCTACAATGCCTGGTTAATTTTTGTATTTTTAGTAGAGATGGGATTTCACCATCTTGGCCAGGCTGGTCTCAAACGCCTGACCTCAGGTGATCCACCCACCTTGGCCTCCCAAACTGCTGGGATTACAGGCTTGAACCACTGTGCCTGGCCAGCAAGAATATCTCTGGAAACCCATCAGCACAGTCAGTCCTGAGCAGTACTGGCTTCATGGCATGGGGCCTACGGGCTTACGCCCTGGGCTCAGGAGAGCCCTGCACTTGGTTTAATGCTCTGCTTTTGTCTGGTCCCATCCTGACTCTTTCTAGAGAGCTCCAAAGACTTCAACCTGGAACCATCTTGCTGAGTGCTAGGGCCCATCTTGAGCAGGATGGGCAAGATTTGAGGTCACCTATTGCGGGTAGGGATTCAGTATGAGCCTTGCTGCCCCCCAACCCTGGCTTATGTTTCCTGCCGGTCCTAGAGCTCTCTACCCTCACCCCACCCCACCCACTCCACCCCATCCCTGCAGCCTGTAGGAGTGGCGTTCTGCCTCAGATTTGCTGAAACAACTCTCTGCTGGCTTGGCTTGAGCCAGACTCCCTGTCTGCCATTTCCAGCCACTCTCCCAGAAGCCTGGACACTGATGTGGGCAGTTGTAGTTCCCATCACGGTCTTGTTCCAACATGAATGGAACACTGGGAACCTTGGAGCAGCCGCAGGCTGGAACTGAGAACTGTCACTTCTGTATCCAGCCTGCTGAGGCAAATACCTCCAAGTCATATGTTTACTCAGCCAAGGCTACCTGGCCCAGGGATGCATCTGCAAGCAAGACAAAGATGTTTCTGTCCCTGGGGAATTCACATTCTAGTGGAAGAAGACAGATAATGAATATAATAAATAAGTAAATTTGGGGGTTGAAAAATGAATGACGCTGTGAAAAAATAGGCAACAGGGTGACAGAGACCAGGAGGGCTGGGGGACATTTTGCCTTAAGATAGGAAAATAGGGCCAGGCATGACTGTGCTCATCTGTAATCCCAGCACATTGGGAGGCCAAGCCAAGAAGTTCGAGACCAGCCTCAACAATATAGCAAGACCCCATCGCTACAAAAGTTAAAAAATTACCTGGGTGCGGTGGTGCACGTCTGTAGTCCCCGCTATACAAGAGGCTGAGGTGGGAGAATGGCTTGATCCCAGGACCATGAGGCCACAGCAAGCTATGATCACACCACTGCACACCAGCCTGGATGACAGAGCAAGACCCTGTCTCTTACAAAAAAGTAAAAATAAAATAAAGGGGGAAATGTAATCCAAGATGCGAAGGAGTTGAGGACATGAGACCTGTGGGTTTCCAGGGGAAGCACATTCTTGACAGAGTGCAGCTAGTGCAGAAGCCTTCCTGTGAGCGAGGCTGGCTGCGGGGAGCAGGCAGGAGGCACCAGCAGCAGCAGAGGCAAGGAGGGGGCTGGAGGTGAGGCCCCAGACCCAGGTGGGGGAGGTGAAGCCTGCAGGGCCTGGGAGGGACTTGGGCTTCCACAGAGCGAGCCAGGAGCCATAGAGGCCATCAGTTTGGAGCAGAGGAGTGACACGATCTGTTCAAAAGGACCCCTGTGGCTGACGTGTGCCCGGGAGAAGGGCAAGGGTGGAAACGGAACTGTTAGAAAGTTGCTCAATAACCCGGAGGAAAAGGCTCATTCTTGTGGACAGAGTTTCTGCTCTCCTTTGTTGTTGTTTTCTTTGAAATATAAGGATCTGTTTATGATACCAATACACGTATGTAGTATACATAAACATTCACTCATGTTGTTCTTGATAATTTATCTTTCATTTTTCAAGTTCTTTCTTTTCTTTACTTTTTTCTAGCTGTTGATTTAACTTCTCTAGGCCTTTCTCTTGCAGGCGACCCCATTCTCTGCCCAAAAACCATGCTTGCCATGGCGTCGACCTGGTTTCTGGTAAGTATGCCCGTTTTTGTTCTTGGTTATCTCCTGATTTGAACCCCCTGCCGATGCACCCCTGTGATTCCATTCCACTCAGCCTTGCCACCTTGACCTCTGAGTCAGGTCATGAGCATCTCTGTCCACATCTTTTCTGTTGTCCCCAACAACATGAGAAGCGTTGATGGCGGAGGGGAGACACCAGTGATGTGATGGGGTTGCTGCAGTCTGCCGAGGCTGCAACGAGCCCACAGACGCCACTATCCCTCACAGTCACTGCCCCCCAGGGCCTGTCGAGAGGACAGAGAAGGAACCTGAGAAGGGCTGAGACCTGGGCCTGCAGTCCTCTGGGCAGTGGGGGTGGGGAGGTGGAGAAGCAGCTCCCGCTGCCCTGCCACCCACATCTGGCCTGCCCAGCCAACTGGTTATGCTTTTTGATTGGTACCTAAAAAACTCACCCTCTGACTTTGTTCTTGACATTGCATTTTAGGACACATTTAGGCTGTTGTGGAGGGCTAAGTATTGGTTGTTACTGCTCTCTGGCATTTCCATTTAAAAAATATGCCACAATTAATTTTGAACACTGTTATTTGGGCAGGTAACTGTCCCCTCATTGCATTTAGGCGGCCTCTGAGCTGGCTCTGCTCTGGCTCCCAGCCCCATCTCACCTCTTCCACTTCTTTCCCACAGTCTCGCGGTGTAGATACCTCTGCAGCATTTGCAGACAAGTCTACCCAAGCAAGAGCATGATACTAAGGCCTGGCAGGGCATCTCCTTGACTAGAAATTTCTTTTTTTGTAAAGAAAAAATTAGGCCAGGTCATGTGAGGGGGCTCACATCTATAATCCCAGCACTTTGGGAGGCCAAGGTGGGAAGATTGCTTGAGGCTAGGAGTTCAAGACCAGCCTGGGAAACACAGTGAGATCCCATTTCTACAAAAAATAAAGTAAAATAAAATTAGCTAGGCATGGTGGCACGTACCTGTAGTCCTAGCTACTTGGGAGGCAAAGGCGGGAGGATAGCTTAGTCTAGGAGTTAGAGGCTGCAGTGAGTCATGACTGATTGCACTACCGCTCAACTCCAGCTTGGGCGACAGAGTGACCTTGTCTTTAAAAGAAAAGAGAAAGAAAATCGGCATCTTAGAAAGGTGTAAAAACAAAAAGAAAACAATTAGGCCAGATTTCCACCTGCGGATTGTTTACGTGCATAGTTGGGGGAGGGTTCCATGCCTGTGTCTCCTTAAGGCCCCTCCAGGCCCGTAATGCTTTCTCCAGCCTCACTCTCGGCCGTGGTATGTAGACTATGAGGCCCCTCCATAAGCGCGAGTTCAAATGAGTCCCCGTGGATGTTAACCCAAGTCAGTAAAACACCTTTGCAGGCAGTAAAAGACATATCCCTCTGAGGTCAGAAAGCTCCTTGGCAAGAAAGCCAAATGAATGGTTTCTTAAAGGGCAGGAAGAACTCTGCTCTCAATGCCATGCCCTGGCCTGTTGGGCATACCTGGCCCAAAGGTAGGTGGCAGGTAAGCGGAAAGGCCAGTGTTGTAAAGAAAACCTGTTTCCCTTTTGTTCACCTCCAGCATCACCGTTTTTCCTTTCTGATACGTTATGGCACTTGTTAATGGAAATGAAAGCTTTCACACCAGTTCCAGATTGGGTCTGGGATCAAATAAGAAAACTGTCGAAGTAGTCAGGCTCAGTGGCTCACACCTGTAATTCCACTGCTTTGCGAGGCGGAGACTGCAGGATCACTTGAGGCCAAGAGTTGGAGACAGACCGGGTAACACAGTGAGACTCCATCTCTCCAACCTGTTTTTTAAATTAGCTGAGCATGGTAGCATGCACCTGTAGTCTGAGCTACTTAGGAGGCTTAAGTGGGAGGATTGCTTGAACCCTGGAATTTGAGATTATAGTGAGCTATGATTGTGCCTCTGTAGGATTGTGCCAAGCCTGGGTGAGAGAGCAAGACCTTATCTCAAAAAAAAAAAAAAAAAAAGACATTGTGAATATGCTTTGTAAATATGAAAGCACTCTCCAAAGTTAAGGTAGTATCATTATCTGGAAAGATAGTCTCCAGCATTCTCCTTTAGTGTTTAGAAATACTGTGTTGAAGGCCAGGACATTCCTGCTGGCCAGGCACAGTGGCTCACACCTATAATCCTAACACTTTGGAAGGGTGAGGTGAGCGGATCACGCGGTCAGGAGTTCAAGACCAGCCTGGCCAACATGGTAAAACCCCATCGCTACTAAAAATATTTTTAAAAATTAGCCGAGCATGGTGGCACGTGCCTGTAATCCCAGCTACTTAGGAGGCTGATGCAGTAGAACCGCTTAAATTCGGGAGGTGGAGGTTGCAGTCAGCTGAGATCGTGCCACTGCACTCCAGCCTGGGTGAGGGAGCAAGACTCCATCTCAGATAAAAGAAAACACTCTGTGCACTGGAAAGTACCACTACCAAGCAGCGTCAGTGAGCTGCTTCCGGGTTGATCCATCTGCAAATGCAACCGCAACCTGAAACTCACCAGTGTTTTTCCTCTGGAAATTACAAAATGCAAGTACAGGTTCAACTGATATATTTTAGGGAACTGTCTTCTGATATCATGGTTTTATTTGTTTAAAATAACAAGAAAGTCAGGTTGCTGGGTCATCCTGCCCAGCTAGGTCTTTCGGTAATCTTAAATGAGAAGCCTTGTCACAGGTCACTGCGGTGATTTGCAATCACGAATTGGAGCTAATGAATTAGCAGCAAGTGGGAGAAGGGAGGAAAAAAACCCTCTAGTTAAAACCTGAATCAACAATGTTACAAAGTGCCTGCTATGTGAGGTTTGAGGGGGTTTGGTTGCATTATAACGGTTGGCCCACTAATTAGTGTGTTTAAAACATTTTACAGGAGTAGTTGATTTCCCATTCCGCCTGGCTGCCCCGCCACCCCTGATCACGAGGTGCTTTCAGGGGGCGGGGTTCAGAGGACTGAAACACCACGGGATCTTGGAACAGCTCTTCCTTGTTGGTGATCCCTTCTTAACAAGCCCTCCAGCCTGGCACTGTTGAAGCCCTGGATGTTGGAATCACTCAGGTAGGTACCAGCATCTTATTGCAAAAATCCTAGCGCTATAAGGTATCCACATCTTATGAACAGATTAGGAGGCCTGCAGGCTCTCTAAATACCAAGAGATGAAAGACAGGAGTGTTGAAGGAGGTATTGGCCATGCAGCCCCATAGCCCTGGCTCAGCCCCAGCTCCAGCACATTCTATACAGATTTCACTTGATTGATCTGAGCCCCTGATTCCAACGGGTCGTGGTGAGCTTTGGACAGGAGGCTGTGTACAAAGGCTTCAGACATGTATTAGTCCATTCTCACATTGCTATAAATACCTGGAACTGGTAATTGATAAAAGAGGTTTCATTGGCTCATGGTTCTGCAGGCTGCAGAGGAAGCATGAGGCTGGCATCTGCTTGGCTTCTGGGGAGGCCTTAGGAAGCTTACAGTTGTAGTGAAGGGCAAAGAGAGAGCAGCCATCTCACATGGCCAGAGCAGGAATAAGAGCTACCAGAGAGGTACCACACATTTTTAAGTGACCAGATCTCACAAGAGCTCACTATCTTAAGGACAGCCCCAAGAGGATGGTGCTAAACTATTCGTGAGAAATCCACCCCCATGATTTAATCACTCCCCACCAGACCTCACCCCCAATTCAATATGAGATTTGGGTGGAAGCACAGATCCAAATCATATCAAAGCACATGCACAAATACCACGTACTGAGTACTTACCTTGTGCCAGGCATTGTGCTAGTCACTTTACATAGGAGAGTTTATCAAAGACTCCAGTAACACTATGAGTGAGATGGTAATCCTACCTTCACATGTCAGAAGAACCTGCATTTAAGACAGCTTAAATTGTCCTCACTTACATGCTATATCCCTAGTCCACGACAGTCATGTTCTTGTTTAATGAAAATATGTTCCTTCAGGTAAGAATGTCCAAGTATTCTTGGGAATGTCTGTATCTTCCTCAGTGGCCACATAGCTATAAAAGGACTTCTTTTGCCCATGGAACTTAGGAAGAATTCATCTTTTAGGTTGTGTAAAGTTGTATACTTGCTCTGGAAATGAAGCAAGGTTCCCTTAGCTAATAATTAGCTGATTACAAGGTAAGTACTTTACAGGTGTTATACATTGATCCTCAGAACAAATCTGTGGGCAGCCTGTTATTATCTTCATTTTAAACAAGAGGAGAGCAGAGCTCCAAAAGGTTAGGTGAAATGCTCAAAGTCACACACCTGATAAATGGTCAAACTGGGATTCAAGCCCAAGCACCTCTGAGTCACTGCCATTACTCTGTCCTGGAAGGTACTTAACAGAAAGGGAGTTTGTGCTTCCTCCAGCCCACCCAGCTTCTGAATAGTCCAGGCCCCTGACTGCATTGCCACAAAAAGACCTCAGAAAATGTGTGTGCATACATCAAGACTGCAAGCCAGATTCAAATGTATCAAGTCTCTGTTATGGGGAACAGTGAGAAGCAAATGGAAGTAGATAGTTTTCCAAGTGGGGACTGTTAGCACCGCAGCCAACGCAGGACTGAGAATATTTTATTCTCGTTATACTTTGCTAGACGTTGTCTTCTAGAGGGATTTCTTTGGGTTTTTATTTGGAATTCTAATAAAGAATACCTTGACTACAAATTTGGCCTTGAGATAACATTTAATGAGGAGTCAAGATTTTAGTTTCTGGTAGAAAACTAGACACTGAGCTTTCTCCTATAAAATTGACATTCTTTGGCCCACCTTTTAACACTCTCCAAGGGTACCTTCTAGTGGCTTAATAAAATCACCACTGTGATGCTGTACTACATGTTTATGGAAATCAAGTTTATTTTATTAAGAGACATTATGCTTTATATAGGGAGTTAGATGATACACGTAATTTAAGATAACAAAGGTCCTCATTTTGTCCCAGAACTGGATTTTCTTGCTGATTCAGCTTTGGAACCTGTGCCTGTTAAATAAAGAAGGAAGGCAGAGGGCATTTTAACGTCGCCTGGTGGCTAGGTCCCTCTGAAGTCGATGGGAGGGCTGTCTTCAGAGATGCTGCTGCCCCATTATGGTATTAATGGTATTATTTTCTTTGGCCATTAGTGTGCGCTGCTCAGATCTCTGCAAAATGCTAATAGCTGTAGCTCTCTGGGGTTCTCTAAGTAATGGGACTGTGAAAATTCATGTGCAGCCTCCAAATCAAGTTACTCCAGGACCCCTGTGGCAAGTGTATTTCCCCTAACACTCCCCTACCTCTCTTACGTGTCAGGAGCTTCTCAGAAAAGGAACTGATTCTAAGGACAGAAGCAAAGAGGAGGGGTGGGGTTTGCTTTCTGGAAAGATCCTGCCTGGCTATGAAAACATCTTCCTGGGTTGTGGCCACATCCGAGCTGGGGACTGCAGCTGAGCTGGAGTCACTGATGGGTGCCAAGTCTGTGAGAGGCAGGCAAGAGAACCTGTTTTCAGAGATCTGGCCAATAGTATAGATCAAGAACTAGAGACTGGCTGCTGGCAAGATGATTCCATAGCAGGAAGCTGCTCAAGGTGACCTTGAGATTTGGCATCCTACTGTCTATCCTTTCATTAAGTCTCTTGCTCAGAGGTAGAAGCCAGCTTCCCTGCTAGTTCCTAATCAGGTCTATCAAAGGCCTTGTGATATGTCCCCACCTCCTGGGATAAGGCCTTGCTCATGGAAGCCTCTTAAAGAAATGTCCTTGATAGCCCAGAAATGTCTGCAAGTTTTTACTCAGCTGGAGGATCACAGGCCTGGTAAGAAGCCGGGAGAGAAGATGGGCCCTTCCCTCTTCCTTTCAAGGTGGGAGCTAACCTCAGGACCATCCAGCAGCTAGGGGACAGGTAAAGGCAGGTAAATCAGGCCTATCTGCAAGATAGCCTCCTTTTCCCCAAGTTTTTCACCAAGAGTTTCTGAGGTCCTGAATTTTCAGGCTCAGGTCCATCAACCTCCTGAAATAATTCCGGCCAGGTTTCATAGGAACCTTAGCCTGCTGGTAGACAGGCCTGGAGTTGGGGCTGCTGTTCTGGGCTTTTATTCTTGGCTTTCCTTGGCTTCCCCGGACTTAGTCAAAATGGATTATAACGCCTTTAACTTTTTGTGTAGCATTCTATGTGATTCCCTCGGATCTACCTTCCAGTTCAGTAAACTTCTCCTCAGCTACGTTGAAACTGTTCTTTTACAGGTGCATGGTGTTTTTAACTTCAGTGACTACCTTTCTTATTTCTATAATTTCAGATTCTTTTTTAAACCTGTTTTTCAAATGTAATCTTTCCTAATGATTTCTATATCCTACTTTATATTTTTTAAATGCTTGTGTTATAGTCTCTTCCAACTTGTTCATATCATCTTCAGATTTTGTTTCACCCACAGTGTTTCAGTTATGTGTGTGCTTATGTGTGTAAGTGTCCATGTGTGAGTTTCTGTCTGAAATATGGTAGAAACTCATCTTCAGGGTAGGAGGGCTTTCTCTGGAGACCGTATACTGTGGGCTGTGACACTTCTGCCCTGCTTCTGTGCAGCACCCACTGGACATGAAACATTCTCCAGTTGAACTATTTTTTCCTGAGTCAGGCATTCCCAGTCCACATGTGCAGTATAATTTTGGAGCCCACTCCTGCATGTGAAATGAAAAGTTGGATTTTAATTTTATTCACAGTAGGCATTTTGTTTCCCTTCCTAGAGCTTTGGGCCACCCAGAAAGCTTCCTTAATGCCCAACAGGCTATTGGGTGAAGTTTTCTGGACCCCTTCTCACAGATCAGCAGCCCTCTAAGAGTTCTGGCATTAGGCTGAGATCCCTCTCTAACTCCTCACCTTAAGTGGACTTGAGGCCACGTTTCTTCTCTGTGCATGGGAATTAAATGCCTAGCTTTTAGCCTGCTGGGATGCTAGCTTCAAATTTTGATTTGAGTTCACTTTTTGCTTCTGGTATATGTGCATTTCCTTCCTTTCTTTTGATTTTAACTTGCAATAAAACAGCAATAAGCTGGACATGGCGGCTCACCTGCAATTACAGCACTTTGGGAGCCCAAAGGGAGAGGATTGCTTGTGGCCAGGAGTTTGAGACCGGTCTGGGCAACATAGAGACATCCCATCTTATCTCTACCAAAAAAAAAAAAATCAATTCACCTGGTGCGGTGGTATGCACCTGTAGTCCCAGCTACTGGGGAGGCTGAGACGGGAGGATCACTTGAGCCCGGGAGCTCCAGGCTGCAGTGAGCTATGACTGCCACTGCAGTCCAGCGTGGGTAACAGAGTGAGACATTATCTCAACAAGAGCAACCTTCAGACAAAATTCTATTTCATCCAACATGTCTCCGTGTTTGGGGCAGTTGGAATGGCTGAGTCGGCTCAATCCACCGCGCTGCCAGAAATCAAGCCCACACACACTGTAGCTCTGGGAGTCGAATTTGCCCTTCTGGGTATCCGGTCATTGACTAGGATTCTGCTCTGAGCCAGCTAGTAGCCTGCAGCTACAGCATGCTGCCCACTGCCTTCGAGCAACACTGACTGCGTCTGGGCCCTCTGAGGTCTGATCACACTTGTGACTCTGTCTGTGTCAACCAAATCATGATGACTTTCCCTTCCTCTGCATGGCCAGATAAGCGCCTTCTGCAGATGAGCCACTGAGGGAACAGGGAGGAAAGGGAGCACCTTCAGTTTCTCTTTAGAAAGCTTGGATGGAATTTCGCCATTTAGAACCTCATAACTTTTGATGGGGTGGGGAATCACAAATTCCTTTGGGATCTGAGAAAAAAATAATGCATCCTTCCCTGAGCACAAAAGCACACGCACGGAAACTTCCATATGGAGTTCAGAAAGTTATGAACCCCCAAATCCCATTTTAAGAACTTCTGTTTGGAGGCCGGCAGTTCTTTTTTGAATTGGAAATCTTAGTTTGCTAGCTTTATCAAATCACCTCTAGTGGGCTGGGTGCGGTGGCTTACCCCTGTAATCCCAACAATTTGGGAGGCCAAGGTGGGAGGATAGCTTGGGGCCAGGAGTTCAAGACGAGCCTGGGCAACATAACAGGACATCTGTCTCCACATAAACATTTAAAAATTAGCCAGGTGTGGTGGTGTGTGCCTGGAGTCCCAGCTACTCGGGAGGCTGAGGTGGGAGGATCGCTTGAGCTCGTGAGTTTGACTATGATGGTGCTACTACACTCCAGCCTGGGCAACAGAGCAAGACCCTGTCTCTAAAAACAAAAGCAAAACAAAAAAATGACAAGTCACCCCTAGTGAAAAACTGTGTTAAAGTGAGACTGACATACTAACCATCTTTCTGTATCTCACTCTTTTTCTGGCGTCTTGAATTACAACAGTGGCACCGAGAAGAATATACATAATTAGTGACAATTTCCTAATCAATATCTTTCTTCCTCCAAGCGCTTTTTATTAAGTAATATAAAATCACCAGAGCATAATTTCCTCCTTTTCAGCTCAAGCTTATGTCATTTCTAGGGCAGAAGAAGCCTTATGAAACAAGACAGAACTGAGGTGACATGGCAGAAATGAAGTTGGATGCTCCTAGATTCCATTTCTGGGTTTGGGACCTGGCTTTGCTACTCATTTTCTAGTGACTTTGGAAAATTCCCAGTCTTCCCAGGCTTCCTCTTTCCTTATCTGTAAAGTGAGGAAGTTGGACTAGATCAGAGGCTGGCCGATCCAGCCTGCAGCCCGGGTTTGTAAATGAAGTTTTTTTGGAACGCAGCCATCCTCATTCATTGCTGCGTTATCTATGGCTGCTTTCTGCTGCCATTGCCAGAACTGAGGCGTTATGACAGAGACCAATGGCCTGTAAAGCCCCAAACAGTTACTGTTGAGGCCGTGTGTGGTGGCTCACGCCTAGAGTCCCAGCACTTTGGGAGGCTGATGCAGGTAGGCCACCTGTGGTTAGGAGTTTGAGACCAGCCTGGCCAACATGGCAAAACCCTGTCTCTACTAATAATACAAAAATTAGCTGGGCATGGTGGCACACACCTGCAGTCCCAAATACTTGGGGAGGCTGAGGCAGGAGAATCAATTGAACCCAGGAGGTGGAGGTTGCAGTGAGCTGAGATCATGCCACTGCACTCCAGCCTGGGCAACAGAGCAAGACTCCATCTCAAAAAAAAAAAAAGACTTTTTTAAAAAAATTTTTTTTTTTTTAGTCCTTTATAGAAAAGTTTGCCCACTCTTGGCCTATAAGAGCTCTCTATCCCTTTCTACCTGTTGATGGTCTGTGATTCTCAGAGGCAGAGGGAATGTTACCCAACACAATTTAAGGGCAGACATGGAGTCAAAATACTGGTAGATGAGCCAAGACAAAGCCCTTCTACTGTTTTGTTAAAGCAGCTCCCTCAGTAACTGCTGCTTAGGGAGGTCTATTAAAGAGTCAAGTGGAATTACTTAAAACAATCAATCTTCCTTTGTGCTCAAACTTGTTTCATAATCCAGACAGTCACAGATTCAGAATGGTTCTTTCTGCCTAGTGTATCTAAACAGTGGGGTTTTAAAAAAATTTGTCTGTTACTATACATTAATAAACACGATTAAGTTTAGGGAATAACTGACAGGAGAGCACATGAAATCCTTTTTACCCAACTCAAATTCTGTTTTGAAATGAATTCCAGCATAAGCCAATCACCAAAGCCAGTGAGCCCTTCTGATGTGGACGGCACGTGTAGTGTTCACCTGAGCATGAACTTTCTGGGCTGAACATTCCACAGACTGATGTCTTTTTATGATCCAGGTTGCCGAACCATGCTTTTCAAACATGATGAGCTGAGAAATCAACGCACCATAAGGGCACAGCTACAGTGGCCGCTGTCCCAGGGGCTAGGGTTTCCCAGAAAGTCAGCGTCCAGCAATCTCATTAGATTGGAATGGATCTTGTTTTTTTTTCAGCTGCCTTTCCTATTTTTCGTCACTTAATTCATCCAAGTAGGGGTTATTTGGAGCTAAGTAGCTAGCAAGGGGTTTTAGTCCCTAAAATTAGCCTATTTCAAATAGCAAAACTTCTACCTTAAGTGCTGGGAAAATAAACTAGAGACTAGTCTTACAGATGCTCAAAATTTCAGGTCCAGAAGAACAGGAAAATCCTCCTACTATGGATATAAATTTACTCTCTCCATCTATGTCAACCATCTCACCACCATTTCTCTTTTCTCTTCCAACAGCATCTCTGCCTACTGTCCCCTTAGTGCTTTGGTGCAGTGGAAATCATACATTATAGCATTGAGCCTTTTCCTAACGGAGCCGAAGTGCTTTTCAAACAGCTTGGAAGAATCTCTCCCTTCTGCCATTTTGTTTTAATGGGAGGTAGCAAATGGAACAAACAGTCCCAAATGAATGACTGTCCCGAATGAGATGGCAGGGAATGTAGTGTATGAATTCCTCTCCACTTCCTCACAATCAAAGGGGGTTTGGATCCCAACCCAAGGCCACTGGGGTTCCCTGGCATCAGGACTAGAGTCAAGGTTATAAACCCGCAATTCCCAGAGGTGCCCACACTCCAGTGGGGCAGGGTGATCAGAACAGAAAGTCAAGTGACTCCTGAGTAGCTTGGAGGGCGCCGGTACCTTCCCTGAGCCTTGAGTGTTAAACTGCGCCCAGACTCACAATTTTGGCAACCTGGGAGATTTCTGGGTTCACAGTTGTTGCTCTTGCTTCATAACGTACCTCTGCTCCTTCATGGCTGCCACAAGATATTTGACATTTTTTTTTAAAAATATTTTGAGACAGGCTTATCCAGGCTGGAGTGCAGGGGTATGATCATAGCTCACCACAGCCTCAAACTCCTGGGCTCAGGTGATCTTCCCAGGTTGCCGGGACTACCAGAACATGCCACCATGTCTGGCTGACTTTTGTTTTAAACTTTTTGTAGAATGGGGTCTCACCCATGTTGCCCAGGCTGGTCTCAAACTCCTGGCCTTGGGTGATTCTCCAGCCTCAGCTTGCCAAGGTGCTGGGAGTATAGGTGGGAGCCAGTGCACCTGGCCAACATTTTTACTGTTTTTTTTTTTTTTTTTTTTTTTTTTTCCTGGAAGAGTCCATGCACTATTTTATCCATCTCTCACAGCATTTTTCTGCCTTTCTCCAGGAGCCTCTGCTGTAATTCCTTTCTCAAGAAATCACAACTTATGGCCTTTCTCTCTTCTAGGAGGACCCTTGCCCCTGAAAACTGCTTACACCGATTCTTGTTTTCATGGGTCATGGGTCCATTTTCTGCTCTCTGCCCACTGTCCCATCTCACCCCTCATTCTAGCTAAAAAGAATTCTGGATCTCTCTTGCCATGGTGTGGAGGGAGGGCAAAAACAACAAGAGGAATAGTCTAGAAGAAGAGCTGTTACCCACAGCTTGTTTTGTTTTTGTTTTTTTGGTGGGGGGCAGAGAAAAGGCAGGTAGCTAGAATGTGGCTCAGAGAAAGTTCTTGCAGTCAGCATCACAGTCCATTGCTTCTCAACCCTTGAGTTTCTTTCTTTTTCCCAGGAAATAAATGTTTGCATTGCTTCGTTTAGGACTGAAATATCGGTCTTGCTCAAAGCCCTGCTATGAAGTTCTTAGTTCCAGTGTTTATCTCTGTGCAAATCTCTGTTCTATATTTTGCTTCACTGTTGATGTTTTCTTATTCAACTTCCTGGTCTAAGCTCTGTAGAATTCACCTTTAGCCTGATCCAGTTGTAATACTTTCTAAATTAAGTGCTGGCAGTTCCTAAAATACAAACACCAAATTTACAAATGTCCCTTACACAAAGATGGCTGCCCCTTTTTACTTCTGGGTGGTATCACCAGAACGGTTAGAAGAAATTCTTTCTTTTCTGTGAACTTTTGGCAGCAAGAGGAGAGTTTCTCACAGCCAGCGTTTTGAGAGAAGAATAATTTCCCAGAGAAACCATGGCACGTGGTGGTCTATCTCCCAGACTAGCCCACCAAAAAAAAAACAAAAACAAAATACAAATTTAATATACAATATAGCCAAAAAAAGTGTGGAAAAAAATACAGTGGATAAAGATGTTTTTGCCGATGTGTAGGATTTCATTTTCATGAAATTGCACAGCCACATTTATTACAATGTTTCTCTGGGAAAATGTTTGCTCCAGCTTCCAAAATTGATTTACTAATAAACTCTTGGAAGAAAAATCCAGTCTAAATTTAGAACTTCCTAGATTAGCTCTAGTTTTCAGCACATATTTTTCCTTTTGTTTGCACAAGTCATCTGGAGACGGCTTTACTGGAGTTGTGTCTGCAGGTGAGCCGAAGCCGTGAGGCCGACACCTGTCGGGGGTAAGCCACCCAAGTGTGCCGTGTTGAAGACAGGGCCTCCGTGTAGCTCACAAAAGGAGGCTTGGTTTCAACTTGGGCTGAATTTTCTCCATTACTGTAAATGCTGTCATCACTCTGCCTGTGTAGGAAGAACATTAGCTCAATTTCGTAAGCAAATTCTCCCTTTATACCTTCTCAGTCAGCCAATATGTTGCCAATGTGAGTCTTCCCTAAATTTTGCAGACTCAAACTCCAAATTGGTACATCCAGGAGTGATTCTCTACAGTGAGAAGGAATTAATGAAACCTGGATTTACCAAGAAAAATTCCTACTGCAGCCAGGTTGATCCTACGAGGATGTGGATTTGGAGCCTTTATTCTGGTACGTTCCCCGAAAGAACAGAGCTGTTTCTGGTGTCAAACCTCAACTGAAAAGCCTTCCTTGTGTAGGTTGTTCTCAGGACACAAGCCTGGTTTCTGGGCCAGCTGCTCTAGGGCTACCTGCTCCCTATGCCAAATCACTGCCATAGTCAAGGTGGACCTTCCACGGGCACTGTAGCTCTTTTGTTCAGGAGGCTTGTAAGTGGCATTTTATTTAAGCAATAATGACTGCTAGAGAGGGCATTTCCTAATACTTAATGGCCAACTGGAGGGATTGTGGGCCTGAGGCAATGCATATAATGTGCTATTAAACTCTGAAATTTAAAAATGTAAAGAAAAAATAATTACCTTCTTATGCATGTTACCATGGATTCCAAGTTTTGTTTATAGCTTTAGTCTTTTCCTAAAGGTTAAAGTCCAGTTTAGCAACCAATAGGAAATAAGCACTTCAGTCTCAATTTCCACTCACTTTATAATGCTTGACATTACCTAGTTAGTGTATGTTTCTTCAAGAAGGTACACATCAGCCCTGAAATAGGATATGTAACATGTGATGTGGGATTGCCATGATGAGTATTCATATTTTGTTGAAGAGTTTGCAATCAGTATTTAAAATCAGCTAACCTTGTAGATAATCACATTCTGTTCCCCTAGAGTGGCAGTAACTTTCATACCATTCTTTTTCCCCCAAAGAATGATTTATTTTTCAGCCCTCAAATTGCATGCACATATTTTATGCATTAGTGCCAGAAACACTTTTTTCAGTTGGATCTATTATTACAGTGCATAACTCAGAGATTAGCATTTTAGCATGAAGGAGAAAATAGCCAGAAAAGCATCTAATACTCCAGAATTTACACGGTAACTGTTTGTTCCATACTTTTAAAAATCTTCAAATACGTTTTCTTTTCCAACTCTTACAGAAAGGTAAGACTTGATCGAATCAATTTTATAACACTCCAGAGGTGCTAGCCCAAATTGATATAACTAACTCCTTACTGTTGAGTCCAGGGACGAAGCAACTCTTAGGGAAATGTAGAAACTTAATTACATCCATAACTTCACACTTCGTCTCATAAATACTTTTTTTCTACCATTAGATTTATCTGCTTTTATTTTTATTTTATCACAATAAACATATTATAATATGCCTTTATGAAATACATCATACAGAAACACCATTCCTTTATCCATTCATTCATTCATTACCTATTAAGTATTTTTTTGGCCACGAATGTAATCCCAGCACTTTGAGAGGCCGAGGAGGGCAGAACACTTGAGGTCAGGAGTTCAAGACCAGCCTGGCCAACATAGTGAAACGCTGTCTGTACTAAAAATGCAAAAATTAACCAAGAATGGTGGTGGGCACCTGTAATTCCATCTACTGGGGAGGCTGAGGCAGGCGAATCACTTGATTCCAGGAGGTGAAAGTTGCAGTGAACGGAGATGGCGTCATTGCACTCCAGCCTAGGTGACAGAGCAAGACGCCATCTCAAATTAAAATAAAAAATATATATAATATATATTTAAGTGTACTGAGCTCTGCTGTGACTCAGGTCCTAGTAGCATGCAGCAAATAAAGAAGCAAACTCCCCATCTTTGAAGAAGTCTATCTGCCAAGAAGTCAGGTATGAAACATCAACCACAATACTTTCTTGGAGGTGCTACACTGAAGGTGTGACAAGACACATTGGGAGCACAAAGAAAGGTGACAACATGTCTCCTAGGAATTCAGGAAAACGTCTCAAGGGAGGTAACATTTACTTTGAATGGGAACTGTAACGCACTATTCACAATTATAAAGTTATTATTATTTTGTTTTGTTAATGATCTTCTATTGGAATACAAAAATGGAGACATTCCTAACAAAACTACAGCTCAGTTGGGAGTCAAATACGAAAATCTGACAGTAGTGATAACAGCGGTGACAAAGTCCATTTAACATACCTCCCATCCAGATCTCCCTCCTCCAAATTTTTATATCTATAAACAGTGCTAAATGTACATAAAGTAGTGTGTCTGTGACATGTCATGTTGACATAGTGACAGTGAGGACACTAAGAGTCTGCTAAAAGGAGGCAGTCACCTCCCGCTGCGTTGATTTCCACATTGACACGCAGTGCTGTGCACGCTACATTTCCTGTCTTTATAGAAGTACATGAGGAGAATCTCGATAACTTTCTTTGTATTATTTTTATCTGCAGACATCCAAATCGTGCTCAATGCCAGTGTGATTTATCTAGGTCCATAGAATCACACCGCACAAGCTAAAAGCTTAAGCTCTGAGTAGGAGGGAAATAAAGGCATCAGAAGGGAATTCTCTAGGAAAGGCTGCCTAGACCCCATGGGTCTGAGCAAGACCTTCTGGGCTGTAATGAACATATATTCACAGAGATAGGCTAGCATGGACAAAAGCAGCCACATAGTACCCAGCAAGTCCTTGGGGGTTAGAGAAAGCAGATTAGTGTCCCTGGAACAGAAGGTCTGGCTTGCTGGGAAGTAAGGAGAACTTAGATTAAAAAGATAAGGGCAGGAAGAGAGCAGATGGCAAATGGTCCATGGTTAGCAGAGGAGTGTGGTGGGATTGGTGAATTACTACTCCGCAAGGCATCACCTCTGCATTCCTGCCCCAGGTGCGCCTCAGCCCACAGCACTTACTAAGTTGGGCTGAAGTGTTCTGGTTAAACATCAGTCCCTCCACTCTCCCTGCACAACTCTGATCTCCTGCGAGGATGGAGGTGCTGCATCCTAGCACCTACTCCAAGCGTGGTAGGGTGCCTGTCAGTGAATGCTGGTTGAGACTGAGGCAGCATTCATTGATTCAGCCAAAGGTAATGGAGGGTCAGTCCTGTACCAGCCCTGTCCAAGAAGCTAAGGAAACAGTGGTGAAAAAGATCAAGTCCTGATCATATGGAGCTTACACGAGGTAGGCGCTAGGGAGCCATTCTAGATTCTTACGCAGAGTGTGCATGAAGGAACTGAGGAAGGTTCCTTTGATCTGAGTATAGGGCGCAGCCTGAAGTTCCAGTCAGACACGCCAGCCTGTGGCTGCTGCCTTCCTCCAGTGTGAACATATAAGGAGCTGCATCAGGGCTGACAAGAGGGAGAAGCCCAAGGCACGGACCATCAGATGGCTAATCAGAGCTGAAAATGACAAGCTTGCCAAGACTGGGAAAGATTACTTTTAAACATTTAAACAGTAGGATTTTCAAGGGAAAAGTCCAGGAGAAAGTATAAATGTTTTTGCAGGGAAGAGGAAAAGTACTACAAGTCCTGTGACATCAAAAGGCATATTGACGAGGCAGACACAAGGACTGGATGCAATAAGCCCCATAGACCAACTCCCCTGGCATAGGCTAAATCGATTGTGAAGGCAGTCTCAGGGAGCAGATGACCTACCCTGACTGAGAAAGCACACAGGCCCAGAAGACGAGAGCTCTGACTCCGGCTCTGACAGAACTTGGACTCGATCACTCAACCTCACTGCTTGGTTCCTCCACCTCTGCAGGCCATGTCCACCCACCTGCTCCTGGCCTCTGCAGCCTTCCAGAATTACAGCAGGAAAGTGACTCCCACCTTTAAAAGCTGAGGGGAATCAGAGAATGTTCTTCCAGTCCTTTTATCCAGACTAACCAGAGGCTGCTAGAGCCGACAGGATCATCTAAAGCATGAAGGACAGAGTTTGGGAATGGAAGGAAAATGGGGAGGAAAAGAGAGAAAAGCAACCAGCCCTACTTGAGGTGTGGCCTACCTGGGACCATGCCATGTGTAATGCATACAATGAATTAGCCACATGCCTCTTCCAGTAAAAGATCTGGGAAGTCTGATCCAAAGAGGAAAAGCTAATTCATGTGCCTCAGAAGTCTTATAGGAAAAGGGGGGGAAGTTCTCTTTACCCAAGTCAAGAAAACAGATATAGATGCCCAACTTCCATTGCATTACTTGTCAGGAGAATTTGTGCAAACTTGTTGAAGAGGCTTCCTGAACTACTTTCTCAAATCAGTAATTTTGGTCATGGAAGAACTCAGAGGAACCACCTTGTTATTTTCTCAAAGGTCTCCAAGGTGGAACTTTCTCACTGATGAGTCAAGCCCTGAACTCAAAGTGGCAAGGAAGAAAACACGTATTACTGATTTGTCCAGACACTCTGATGTAAGTTCCCATGTGAGCACACATATGGCAGCTGGGGACATACTGATTCCCTTTTCTGATCTTCCCTGAACTCTGCAAAAGCCCCAAAGATTTTAAGGAACTTCTATTAGGTGAATAGGAAGTCATAATTCAAGAAGAGATTCATAGAGTTTGATTTTAAAAATCATGGTTTTAAGTTTCTGTAGTTAACCTCAGCATATATCTGAATTATTAAATATCCACCATGTCAGTGTGGTTCAGTTTCAAGAACTGATTGGACCAAAAACCCAGCCATGCGTGCAAAGAAGCTACAAGACCTTGGGATCCTAGAAATGATTATATGAATCCACAAATTTTTGTAACGTTTCTGACCATGTGTCAAAACTCTGAGGAATGTTTGCATCTACTTAGCTATGTGAAAGTGCATTATCTTTCATAAAATGGCTAAAATCCAAACTGAGAGCTGAAATCAGGGTTGAAAATCTGGCATCTGAAGTGAAATTGCATTTAGGAATTCTCAAAAAGAGTTCACCTTGCTACGTATATGTATATTTGGTCCACATCAGTTGACCACCAGTAAGAGGCTCAGAATTCTACAGTACGGTATGAATAAAATTGACTGTTTTTAGAATAGTTTTTTCTTGGCCTCACCAGCCTGTGCATTACACATCATTTCATATGGTGATAACCCAGGTTTCATGGGCTGTGGCAGGTAAGGTCCCAGGGAAACAGTTTATTAAGGAGTGCTTTGGGGATCAATACCTGTGAAGGGAGAAGGACAAGTGGGATGACACAGAGGGGGACGTTAAGTGGCGATGCAGTTTTCAGCAAAAACATCAGCCAGTCTACGTGGAGTTCTCAATCTGGGGTTCAGAGTTGTCTCAAGTTAGAGCAAGAAGGTCGGGTCTTTCCGCTTTCGTGTTGATCATTCAACAGAAGTCATTCCTGGCAGGAGGTGTGCTCTTCAGATCATGCAGGCTGTATTCTCTAGGTGAGGCAAGGCTCACAGGCTAACAGCTGAGGGCCATCTTCTGACAGCATTCCCAGCATCTTGGAAATAAGACCTTCATTCCTGAACAAGAATCTTGCTGAGTAGGAGTCATGATAGTGCATCAAAGCTTCTACAACAAACACCCCCTTGCAGTTCTTGTATCCTCTCGTAGGCTCTGGGAAAGTTTCCCTCAAGATACTAGTGAGCCTCTGTTCCTAGTGAGAACTTTATTTATTTATTTTTTTGAGACAGAGTCTGTCTCTGTCACCCCAGCTGGAGTGCAGTGGTGTGATGTCAGATCACTGCAACCTCCGCCTCCCAGGTTCAGGCAATTCTCCTGCCTCAGCCTCCCAAGTAGCTGGGATTACAGGCATGTGCCACTACACCTGGCTATTTTTTTGTATTTTTAGTAGAGACGGGGTTTTACTGTGTTAGCCAGGATGGTCTCAATCTCCTGACCTGATGATCTGCCCACCTCAGCCTCCCAAAGTGCTGGAATTACAGGTGTGAGCCACTGCACCCAGCCCTCCCTAGTGGGAACTTATAAGAGGAAGATTAGTGGGACAAATTATAATCCTGTTGCTAGAGCTGGTTTGAGGGTGACATTAATGCTTATCTTCTCTCTCCTCTGTTATCCATTGAAGATTTCCCTCACTCTCAAGAGGTACCTCTTCTGATCTCAGTGGATTTCCCGGTGTTAAGAGCAGTTGCTTATCCCTGAGAGGTCTGAACTTCCTGGTCATTATGTCCTTCATAAGCTATAGTCTATTTACTTTAAAAATTGGAGAAGGAAGTACCAAGAGGTGCCTAAGTAAATCACTGAGGTTATCTGTGTATTCTTCCCTTCCTTGTATGTTACAGTAACCTTCCTTCTTCCTGATGACCTTGATCAGATTCAATTATCCTTTCCAAGATGGCAACTCCCCTTTCTTGCCTGTGGTCTGTCCCCTTGGTGCAAGGAGTGCCCATGGATCAGCCACAGTTATGAGTCAATGGACTGTTGCTGTGTCCCCTGTCAGAAGCATTGCCCCTTAATAAATGAGTACCTCAAAACCCACAAAGCCCAGTGTCTTGAGATTCTCCAAGTAGGTCACTAGGAGTGATGGTTGGCAGAGACACTCCCGTTTCCGCTCCTTGGTTCCTGGACTTATGTATTGTACCCATGTGAACGCAGTACCATATAATACTCTTTGATTTAAAATGTATCCTGTCTCCTGGAGAATGGTGCTTCATCCTGACAAGGCATCACTTAGGGGCTGGCATAATGGCTAAGCCCCAGCGGGTCAGTCTATACCATTGCTTCATGTGGCTTGAAGCCTCTGGGTATCATAGCATGTGATAGAGCCAGCGGAGTTCATGGGCATGTGCCCATTCCAACAACTCCTTTGCTGAAAAGTGGCTTCTTGCCCTGATGTGAGATTATATGGATCCCATGAAAGTGGATTTTACACTACAGATGCCCTTGGATAGTGGTGCTGGCGAGCGTGCTAAGGGCAGGAAATGTGAACGCAAGCCCCGCATATGCGCCCGTTCAGGTTAAGATGAATTGCTGCTGCTTCCAGGGTGGAAGACGTCCGATGTACTGAATTTGCCAGAGTGTCCTTGAGGGATGTGTTGGTGTCCTTGGGGGAGAGGCTCTACTGGGACCCTAGTATCACTCTCTGCTGCTAGAATGATAGACATTTGGCAGTAGTGGGGGCTGGAAACGCTTCGGTAAGTGGGAGCCGATACGAGTGGGCTCGTGCACAGCTTCCATACCTGCCACCGTCGCTGTTCTATTCATGTGCTGTCGTGCCGGCACTGGAGTGGGTGATGACAGAGGCTGCTGTCAACTGGGTAATCTTTTGTCTACCTGAGTTTAGTGCCTCTCTTGTGGGAGGTTTACATGCGATACAAAGACCTTCAGCACTCCTGTAGTCCATGCACATGGAGACTCCGGACCTCCTTGTGGTCAGTCTGTCTCCTCCTAGGCCCCTGCCCAGTCAGGCCATTTGGTACTGCCCACAAGTCTGTACATATCACAACCCCAGGCCACTTCTCTTTCAAAACAAGGTGTATGACCAGGGACACCACCGTCCACTGTCTTTTAAGGCCACCCTTAAATGGGGCTGTAGTGCAGTTCCCATTCATTTTCAGCTTGCACTGATGTACAGAGCTGGCCCATCCATGAAGCAAGCTTGAGCTCCTTCCTCTTCAATCAGCTCATCATAAGGGTCTTGCATATGGCCATGGGTGTAAGCTCAGAGGGAAGTGCTGCTACGGTCATAACGGACGGCTATTGTGCAGCTTGACTGTGCCCTCTGGTCCTGCCCTGGTTTAATCCCAGATGTACCAGTCCAGTCTAACAACGGATTATTCCAGGGCCTATCTGGTGATATGACACAGCGGTCTGCCAGAACCCAGCTCCCGATGGGCTGCCTCGGCCACACGGTCACTTTCCATCCCATGGTCAGATAGTGCGTCTCTATGAGGTCCCCGCAGCATGGCAGCACTGCTGTTGTTCATAGTTGTAGAATTCTCTGCTGTGGGCGGCATAATCTTGTTCCAGGCTTGTTAGTGATTAAACAAATTCAATAAATCACCTCCAAATGAAGACAGTAAAGTTTTTACGCTTTTATTTTTCAAAACCACAATTTTCTCATCATTTTTAAAAAGCTGAATCACATAGTAAGAATATTCAGTGTGACTTTGGGACTTTTAGATATGATTTTTTTTTTAAAAAAAGGTCCATTCACACTAATCTTTGCTTATTTATACCCCTCAAATCTACAAATAGAGCAGGATGAAATGAACAAATAAAAACACTTAGGAGGAAGTTAAAAATATGGCTTGGAAAAATAACACAGGGCCAAGTTAAAGCTAGCAGACTAAAGCACAAGCCAGAGGTCCCAGCCAGTTGCGGCTGTGCACTGCAAACGCCATTCTGGGTTCCACTGTGATTGCTGCCAAGACACCATGACTCAGCACTCTCCCTGAGACCCGTCACATCCAATGCAAGGAGACAGGTCACCCCATCACCCATTTCATGCACACACCGGGATGCAGATGCGCTGGGTGAAGACAGGGCTGAGCTTTCTGCATTTGGAAAACTGCCTGAGGTGGTGGAGGGCGGGGGAGTTGCATGTGAAGATAGCCTAGACAGTGTAACTCCATTTGGTTTAAAAAAATGTCAAAATGACTTGAACTTAGCCTGGGTCCTCCAGACAGCAGATCCTGAGACAAAGGCTTGAGTGCAAACATTTATTGGGATATGTGATCTTGTCTCTTGCTCCTACTTGGATATCTCACTCTAAGTAGGAGTAAGAGACAAGAATGAAGGACAGGATGGAAACCAACACAAGCATGAGTTATGAAGTCGGCCACAGCTCCCGGCGAATGGTTCCTGGCTCTTTCTGGGCTGCCTAAGGGGTTGCATGAAAGATTTTTCAGGGCTGTCCATCTGGGGGAAGAAAGGAAAACATTTATCCATTAGCACTTAGACTCCATTGCTCACTCCTGGGTTGGGCAATGCATGGGCCACCTATGGCTCAGAGCAGCTCCAAGGCAGACTCTGGAAGCTCCAGCAGAGGTGTGAGGCGAAGGCATGAGGCAAGACCCCAGCAGGAAGCTGCTCAGAACCTGCAGCCATGGCTGGAATGAGGGACAAAGGACAACCAAAGGCATTGGGGTCGTACCCAAGAGGTACCTGATGCACAGTCCAGGGTTAAAATTGGTTGTTGCCTTAAAAGCATCTTCTTAGAATCTGTTCATCTTTAGCAAATTGGTGATCCCTAGGTAGTGGCCCCTGTAAGGGTTAAGTAATGTCTGCACGGTACTTGTTTCAGTACCACTCCATCCATGTTCAGAGCCAACATTTGCAAAGTATGTTCTTTGCTTCCTGCGTCAAAATATGAAGCTTGCACAAATGTGCCGTAGATTATATCTGAAAACAGATTTACTCTGTACATTTAGTCTAGCACACGCTGCCCAAGTTAATGTCCTATACAGAAAACAAAGAGGTAAACGAATAAAACCGTTCATTTTACACACATGGGTAAGAAACCGTATCTCCGCTCATTTTCAGAGCATCTTTGAATTTCCAGAAGCAGCTTTCTTTTAGGCTGAGCGGTTTAAATACAGTTTGAAAATAATGTGAATTTTCACACTATGTTCTCATATATTGCCCTTGAAAATTTTTCTTCTCTGAAAATATAGTGTTGATTCTTTTATGGCCAAATTAAGCTACAACAAATAAGGTACTATTCTATTTACTTTTTCTTATAGTCTTTATTGTTTAAAATAATATGGTCCTCTGGAGGCCAAGACAGGACAATTTTTAAGCCCAGCCTGGGCAATATTTTAAGCCCAGTCTGGGAAACATAGCAAGACCCCTATCTCTACAAAATAAAAAATTAGCCAGGCGTGGTGCTGTGCACCTCTAGTCCCAGGTAATAAGGAGGCTGAAGAAGGAGAATCACTTGAGCCCAAGAGTTCAAGGCTGCACTGAGCTATGACTGCACAGCTGCACTCCAGCCTGGGCAACAGAGCCAGACTCTGTCTCAAAAAAAAAATGCTTCTCTGGCTCATAAACCTGTTGCTGAGAAGCTTGCCACTGGCTACTAAGCCAATCCTTGGAAAACTGATTGTAAGCAGTGTTTTGGATCTTGCTACACAGCTGCTCAACTCTTCTATTTGAGAATGAAGTGTAATGAAATTACAGCTTAAACTTATTGAAAGGAAGAGCTCAGTAATACCAGTAAAGACTTGGAATCTTTCTAGCTGGAAAAGCAACAAATGGCCAAGGCGCAGAAGGCTTCACTCAAGCTCAGAGGCAGCAAGCTGAGAAAATCCAGTCCCTCGGGCCATCGGCCACTGTGATCCCTCTCCATTAATACACCAGGGTTAATTAGTTAAATTAACCTATTAGAGGTTGGATATTTAATTTTTAATTAACCAATTATTAGCAATTTAAATAAAATTTATATCTACCATGAGAATTCTACATGCCTCTAAGAGTTTTTAAAGTCTTATCAAGTCTGTAAGTTAGATACTATTATCCCTATGTACAAATAAAGTACCTGGGCACAGAGATGCCAAGGAAGTACTCCAAAGTCATGCAGCTAAGAAGTGCCAGGATTTAAACTCAGGTGACACTGTAGAGCACCCCCAATGCCTCCTTCACCCACATCCTCAATGCTCTCTATTTTTTTTTTTTTTTTTGAGACAGAGTCTGGCTCTGCTGCCTAGGCTAGAGTACACTGGTGCAACTTGGCTCACTGCAGCCTCTACCTCCTGGTTCAAGTGATTCTCCCACCTCAGCCTCCCAAGTAGCTGGGACTATAGAGGCCTGCTACTACACCTGGCTAATTTTTGTATTTTTAGAAGAGATGGGTTTCACCATGTTGGCCAGGCTGGTCTTGAACTCCTGACCTCAGCTGATCTGCCCACTTCAGCCTCCCTCGATGCTCAGTTTGTCAAAACCAACCATTTATCACATGGCCTAACAAAGAAATCAAGGGGAAGGAGCTGACCTTCATTATGGCAAATTAATCTTGTGCAGATCCCCTGATTCCAGGTCCTTCTGCCTCACAGAGCCTAGGAGGAGTTGGGGGAAACGGTGGTGCAAAGTTAACATTGAGTTTCATCGCTGTCCTCCAGCTGCAAATGTTACTAGATGCTTCTTCAACAAACTATCTGAAAACAGTGCACACGAGTGCGTTACAGGCTCTGTGAAATCCTGCAGTTAAGAAACTTGTTTGCCGGAGGATCTCTTTTTGAGGAACACTGACTTGACACCCATTTGGAAGAAGGCAGTTTTGTAATCACCAAGGTGCAGAATATCACAAAATAATACATTCGAAACTATAGCCCCTTGGTACCAGGCAGTTCCACTGGTACTCAGAATGGAGCTATTGCAGTTTGCCCTGGCATCCCAAACAGAAGGTGTATGTATGGGTTTCTAACGTAAGAGGAGTCTGACTATTCATTGGGGGGCATGACGGGCCAGGCACAAGTGCTGGCTGTGGCGTTTCCATCCATGAAGAGAATGGCCAGTTTCTGCCTTACGAAGCTTGCAGTCCATTGGGGAGGTGAACTTTGCCTGGTCGTATATGCGATGAGTATTACAGAAGAGAAGAGGAAAGAGCTACAGGATCCCGTAACCAGAGGACCTGATCTTGCCCAGGCACCAGGGAAGTGACATTTCACCTGAGGCCTGTGGAATGAGCGGAAGGGGAATGGGTTGGGGGTCCGCCATGCAGGGAGACCAGTGTGGGCAATGGGCTTTTCTCCTGGTAGGTGTCTACTCACTCTTCCAGCCTGCACCTGGCACCCTCCCTCCCTCCCCGGGAGCTGGGCTGAGGGCTGCCCTACTGCTATCTGTGGTACTTGTCACGCAGAGCCCTGGCAAGCTGTTTGCCTGTACGCAGGACCCTTCACCTCATGAAGAGCATCTCAAGGACTAGGAGTCTCGTTTCTTGTATCCCTGGTCCACTGTCTTATCTCCAGCACACATGGGGCACCCATCAAAATGTTAGTGAAAGGAAAGGAGGAAGGGAGGGAGGGAGGAAAAGACGGAACAAAGTAATGAACGAATCCCTAGCTGCAGGCACAGGTTAATTCTCCACGTCTTCTTTTCTGTCATAGAGAAAAGGAGCACAGTTAGACTCAGTGTTCACAGGACCCTGCCTTCACCACCCATTAATTTATTCTCTAAACATTTGCGGAAGATGCCAGAGACAGATGCAGCGTTTTCAAGAAGTTTATGATCTAGGGGTGGAAGCGCAACAGATCTGCAATTCTTTCATCTTTTTGCCCACATAAAGCAGCCGAGGCACGATGAATTTTGATGTCAACTGTCCAGGCAGGACTTTGTCCCAGCCCAGGGACCCGGACGAGGCCAAGGACGGAGATGAATCCCCCTCTCCACTGTAGTTGCAACATACTCTTCTGCCCATTCCCTTGATGCCCCCGCAAGGGGCGGGACGAGCCTGAAATCCATCTGCCCCAGGAGAAGGGCCTCCAGGCCAGCGCGGCTTGCCCTTCTGCAGACACCCGCGCATCTGTGCGTCCCGGGCGCGGCGGGCCCAGCGCCCACTCCGCCCTCCCCCTCCCCCTCCCCCGCACCACGTCACCCGGGTCACGTGAGTGACCAGGCCCCACACCCCAACCCCCCGCACCCGCGCCAGACTCAGCTGCTCTCCCCGGGAGCTGGGGAGCCGGGGGCGGGCAGCCGCGTCTGCTCGGGCCTCTCCTCGCCCCCTGCCCTGCAGCCCGAGGAGGGCGTTAAGGAAGGGCTCCGGAGAAATTAGAACCAGTGTTCTAAATTAAGGGGAGCAGATGTCCCTGTTTTGCTCGCGAGGCCTGGGTGGCCTGCTGTTCAGACAGAAATCGTTGAGGCGCTGACCTTCCGGGGCCGCTGTCAATCTCCGCGTGCAGATGGCCAGCCCGGAGCCTCGCCGCTCCCCGCATTGGAAATGCGGCAGCCGGGGGTGCGGCAGCTTGAGAGAAACGTCTGCGCGGGGCGGGGGCGGAGGGGCGGCCGGGGAGGCAGAGGGCAGGAGAAAAAGGCCGGCCCGCGCACAATGGAGTCCCTGCGGCGGCCCCTTCGAGGACAATGCGGTCCCCCGGGACCCGCGGTGGGTCGCGCCAGGCCAGTCCGAGCTCCAGCTGCCTCTTCAGAACAAGGCAGTGCAAATGTGCCCACTTGATTCTAAATCCTCTTAGGCGCTGTCCATGTGAGCAAGGAAAGGAGTGGCCCTACGATCCTTTACAATCGGAGGCCGGGGGAGGCCTGGGAGCCCCGAAGCTCCGGAAAATGTCTCACTATACATGCAAATGGGTCATTTGCTTGGAGAGACGCATCTGGCGACACCGGCAGAAAGGCCCTCTGCCCGGTAGACTGTGAACAAAACCCAGCCGGCAGCGTGCAGTAAATACCCCTCTCTGGCCCTTCTGGGCCACCCAGAGTCCTGAAAAATTTTCAGGGTGTTTCCCCTGGAAGAGACGTCCCATGAAATGTTCAGAAAAGCCAGCTGAGTTGTGCAAAGTCATTAGTCACCCAGGTATTTACACTGTTTTTCCTATTTCCTTTCTCTCTTGGCCTCTGTGGTCAGTGGTATAAAATTCCTAGGAACTCCCACCTAAACACTAGCTTCCTGTTTATTCTCAGCGGCTTTAATGTTTCACAGTTAAAAGCAGTTGACCAAGACTCTGAAACAATGAGGAGAGGTTCGCAGGTGAATCGAAAAAGTTTTTAAATTAAAAATGATATCTATTGGTCAGGTCAAAGGTCCAGGTTCATTTTTAATGCTTCTGTCAGAATCACAGAGGGGAAAAGGTAAAATGAAAATGTAACTTAATGCCTAAGATCTTGGTTCAGTTTCATTTGGCCCCTGTGTCTACATGAACCTATAAAATCCGATACATTGAAGTATGAATGTTTTCATTTCTAGCAGTGGAAGGCCTTTTTTTCAAAGCGGCATGACATTCTTTGGTTAGAGAAGGTTAAAGTTCATGCATTAGCACAATCTGTGTGCTCCTGCGTGTGCCTTACACCTCGCTATGCCTGTTCTGCCTTAAGTTCCTGCTGCAAAACCTTGCATTTACAGAGCCATCTGAATGGCAGCCTCCCTGGCCTGGAAAAGAAACCTCCAAGTTATCTCATTGAGCCCTTTTCTGATACAGAATTCCCTGTATGGCTCCCAGTGCATAACTATTCTCTGATAGGATCCCTCTAGTAATGAGACCCTTCCTACCTCGAATTTTAAAAATTTATTTATTTTTATTTAATTAGTGTTTTGTTGTTTTTTTTTTTTTTTTGACGGGGTTTTGTTTTTTTTTTTTTTTTTTTTTTTTTTTGAGACGGGGTTTTGCTCTTGTTGCCCAGGCTGGAGTGCAATGGCGCCATCTCGGCTCACTGCAAACTTCACCTCCCAGGTGCAAGGGATTCTCTTTCCTCAGCCTCCTGAGTAGCTGGGATTACAGGCATGCACCACCATGCCTGGCTAATTTTGTATTTTTAGTAGAGCTGGGGTTTCTCCGTTTTGATCAGGCTGGTCTTGAACTCCTGACCTCAGGTGATCTGTCTGCCTTGGCCTCCCAAAGTGCTGGGATTACAGGCATGAGACACTGCGCACCGGCCTATTTTTTTAAAAATTAATCAATTTATTTTTTAGAGACAAGGATCCACTCTGTCACCCAGGCTGGAGAGCAGTAGAACCATCATAGCTCACTGCAGTGTCTAACTCCTGGGCTCAAGTGGATCCTGCACCACAGCCTCCTAAGCAGCTGGGACTACAGGCACACGCCACCATACCTGACTAATTTTTAAAATTTTTTGCAGAGTTGGCTTCTTGCTATGTTGTCCAGGCTGGTTTTGTTTTGTTTTGTTTTGAGATGGTGTCTCACTCTGTCACCCAGGCTGGAGTGCAGTGGCGAGATCTCAGCTCACTGCAAGCTCTGTCTCTCAGGTTCCTGCCTCAGCCTCCCAAGTAGCTGGGATGACAGGCATGCGCCACCATGCCTGGCTAATTTTTGTATTTTTGGTAGAAACGGGGTTTCACCACTTTGGCCAGGCTGGTCTCAAACTGATCTACCTGCTTAGGCCTCTCAAAGTGCTGAGACTACAGGCGTGAACTGCTGCACCTGGCCCCAGGCTAGTTTTGAACTCCTGGCCTCCAGTGATTCTCCTGCCTTGGCCTCCCAAAGTGCTGGGATTACAGGTGGTAGCCACCATGCCTGGCTGACAATCTATACATAAAACCAAAATATGCCTCCACTTATGGAGTCATGCAGAACAAATCTAATTTCTTTTGCACATGTTACCCTACAAATATTTTGGAGATAGCTCTGCTGTCCCCACAGTCTTCTCCCTGCTTGACATCCTCAGATCCTGCAGCAATTTCTCTCATGGGTCCGAGTCTCTCACATCACCCTGAGTTATCTTGGGATGCTCTAGTTGGTGTAGATCCTTTTCAAACTAAAGACAGAAATTCAATTCATGCTGAAACTCAGCTTCTCAGGCAGCATGGGGGAACATGGGCTAAAACCAAAAGGAGGAAGCAGTTGGACCATGTTCGAGTTACTCAGACAAAACTACATTTCAGTTTTTCATTTTAGTTCTTTTCTCCTCTAGGTCTGTTATGCCAGACTCAGTTATGAAGCCTAGGAAAGCAGAAAAAAGCCCTACTGTGTGCTAGTTCATGTACTTGCATTTTAACCTCACGGAGACCCTCTGAATGGTTTCCCTTTTTACATAGCTAGTAGGTGGGAGGGCTCATGCGTCTGACCTGCAACTTATTCTTTACATGATACAAAGCTGCTGCTGCAGACATTTCCAGCTAAAACTAAGATCCTGAATTTATTTTTCAGCATATTCCATGGCATACAGCTTTTATTCAAGGCCAGCTTGTATATATCATATTTATACAGCGACAAGAACTTTTGAAATCCAAGTTAAGAACTTTAAGGAGAAAAAAAAGTTCTTTTTGGAAGCAAATGAAACAGAAATTCCAAGTTAAAGCCAAAAGTCATCCTGAACATGCTTTTATTCCAATGGCATTACTTAACAGCAAAGTGTTGTATTACCCTTGAATTTCCTGCCTAGGCTAAGGGTAGGCCAGGCTGTTGATGCTGTTTCGATTGCTCCATGTATCCCAGCTATATCACAAGCAATGCCATCACCCTTTACTTGTGCCTGATCTCCAACTTGTCAGTTAGTCAAGAAGGAGGAAAGAATCTGTTTCCCATGCACACACTGTAATTTTTTTTTTTCCAGTGTTGCTAAGCCTGCCAGAACAAAAGTAAAACCACAAAACAAGATTTAGATCGGTGTCTTGATCAGCCTGCTGCTATTTTACAGTTTTAGGAGGGTTGGACATCAAACACTTGAAACTGTCATCTACACATTCCTTCTCAGAATAAAGAAGCATTGGCACGTACCCCTGCTAAATTATTCTCTACCCCCAAATGTTGGAAACTTTCTCTCCAGGAAAATGCTCTACAGAAGGCACATTGAATTAATGGAGTTAGTTCTGAGAAAGGTTCTTACTAAGATGAACTGTCATAAGCTGACTTCCGGCCAGGTGGACTCGAAGCCTTAGCAGGAATGTTGCTTAGACATTTAGCTTTTTCTAATTTGTTTGCTATTATAAACAGTGCTTGAGAAACCTAAAGTACCCCCTGCCCCCTACAAATTACTATCACATTGATCTGTTTATCTTCTGTATAATTACTTATCCCAAAAGAATGTTTCATTGCTTGCATGCTTGTTTCTGGTCTACTTTCTTTCTCTGGATCATCGCCTGGGCATGACACAAGTTACCTCTTCTATCTTGCTTATTACCATGTAGTAAGAACTCAGGAAATACTTTTGAATGAGTGTATCTTTCATGCACATGTATTTTACTGTTGTACAATTATCTTCTTAAGATAAATCTTTTGAGTAGTCAAATTCATAGACACAGAAAGTAGGATGGTAGTTGCCAGGGGCTAGGGTTGGGGGAAATGGGAAATTAGTGTTTGATTATTTACTTTTATTTTATTACAATTATTACTTTTGAGAGAGGGTCTCACTCTGTTGTCTAGGATGGAATACAATGGTGTGATCATGGTTCACTGTAGCCCCAAACTCCTGGACTCAAGCAATCCTCCTGCCTCAGCCTCCAAGTAGCTGGGTGGGACTGCAGATGCACACCACCACACTGGCTAATTTTTTAAAAATTATTTTTTGTAGAGACAGGGTCTCACTATGTTGCCCAGGCTTGTCTCAAACTGCTGTCCTAAAGGACCCCCTGCCTTGGCCTCCCAAAGTGCTGGAATGACAGGCATGAACTACTGCACCTGGCTGAGAGTTAGTGTTTAATAGGTGCAAAGTTCCAGTTGGGGAAGATAAAAAAGTTCTGGAGATCGGCCGGGCGCGGTGGCTCAAGCCTGTAATCCCAGCACTTTGGGAGGCCGAGGCGGGTGGATCACGAGGTCAAGAGATCGAGACCATCCTGGTCAACATGGTGAAACCCCATCTCTACTAAAAAAAAAAATACAAAAAATTAGCTGGGCATGGTGGCACGTGCCTGTAATCCCAGCTACTCAGGAGGCTGAGGCAGGAGAATTGCGTGAACCCAGGAGGCGGAGGTTGCGGTGAGCCGAGATCGCGCCATTGCACTCCAGCCTGGGTAACATGAGTGAAACTCCGTCTCAAAAAAAAAAAAAAAAAAAAAAAAAAAAAAGTTCTGGAGATGGATGGTGGTGATGATTTCACAACAGTGTGAAACTACTCAATGCCACTGAGCTGCACACTTACAAATGGTTACAATTTTAGTTGCCTCACGTCTTGAACAAATTGAAGCTGTGTTAACTTTAAAAAATATATATGTGTCTGAAATACAATTGTATATGTGTATATAGATATGTAAAATATTATTTTATAAAGAGGAAACCAGAACAAAAATATTTTACATTTACCTGTAAAATGGTTAAATGGTAAATTTTATAGTATATATGTTTTACTAAGATAAAAATAAACAAATTTGTTGAATTAGCATTCTTGGGCTAAGGGTAAGGGTGCATATTTTAAGCTGTGGTATATATTTCCACACTGCCCTTCAGAACAGTGATGCCAATTTGCATAACAACTCAACAGGGCATAAGAATTCCCATTTCAGCAGTGGGTTTTCTCAGTCTCTTTATTCTTTGTATTTAATAGGCAAAGACAAAGACACACACACACACACACACACACACACACACACTTTTTTATTATTTTATTTGTGAATATTAATATAGTTCAAACTTAAGGTTGAATATCTCTCTCTCTTTTTTTTTTTTTTGAGACCGAGTTTTGCACTGTCGCCCAGGCTGGAGTGCAGTGACACAATCTCGGCTCACTGCAACCTCCACCTCCCAGGTTGAAGTGATTCTCCTGCGTCAGCCTACCAAGTAGCTGGGATTACAGGCGCCTGCCACCGTGCCTGGCTAATTTTTTGTGTTTTTAGTAGAGATGGGGTTTCACCATGTTGGCCAGGCTGGTCTCAAATGCCTGACCTTGTGATCTACCTGCCTTGGCCTCCCAAAGTGCTGGGATTACAGGCATGAGACACCGTGCCAGGCTGGCATTTCTTCTTTTATAAGCAGCCTGCATGTATCTTTTCCCATTTTTATTGGGCTCTTTAATTATGTTTATTGATTTGTAGGAGCTCAGTGTATGGTAAAGATGTTAATTCGGTCCATCATAACATTTGCAAATAATTTTTCCTCAGTTCCTCATTTCTGTTTAAATGTATTTGTGATTTTTGCCATAGGAAATTTATTATTTTTATTTTTTTATTTTTTTATTTTTATTTTTCCCCCCATTTATTTATTTTATTGCATTTTAGGTTTTGGGGTACATGTGAAGAACATGCAAAATTGTTGCATAGGTACACACGTGGCTGTGTGATTTGCTGCCTTCCTCCCCATCACTTACATCTGGCATTTCTCCCCTTGCTGTCTCTCCCCAGCTCCCCACCCCCCACCGTCCCTCCCCTATTTCCCCCAACTGACCCCAGTGTGTAGTGCTCCCCTCCCTGTGTCCATG
>NW_016107407.1:5513401-5526867 GCF_001604975.1 Cebus imitator | reverse complement strand
GGCGACCGTGGAGCTCCTCTGCCTGGGAATTTCCTAGTCTGTGGGCAATAAAAATGCGGCGTCCACTCACCCTCTGTGCTTTCACTGGGAGCTGCAATCCTGAGCTGTTCCTAAACGGCCATCTTGGATCCTCTCTCCAGGAAATTTAAAATTATATATTGTATCAAGATAATCTTGGAATAAGAGAACTCTTCCTTGTTCCAAGATTATAAAAATATTCATCTGTGTTTTCACCCAGTATATTTATGGCTTTGTTTGATGCATTTGTATGTCAATACCAAGGAATCAGGCAAAGATATAACTGAATTGTTTTTCCAGCAAATCCATTATTTTATCATAATTTGTTATATAGTCCATGCTTTCTATTGGTTATTTGAAATGTCATCCTTTCTTCATAACAAGTAACCATATTCTTAGGTCTGTTTCACTGATCTGTCTATTCCAGCAGCTAGACCATGCTGTTTTACTTACAGTGAAAGCTATTATACCAATCTATCTAGAGGTATTTGTTGCTATAAATCCTAGACTAGTGAGTCACCTCTGTGTTTGGGAATTAGTGGATGATTGGAAATTTTTTAAGTTATGTACAATCACAAATTGGAAAGGCCCAGTGAGATCAAGAATTTTCTGTAAATGGGAATCAGCAAGTGTGCTAGAGGTAAGTCCCTAGAAGGACCAGCGATGGTAGGTAAGGAGAACCATCACTTCTTGGTAGAGCAGGACACCTGACACATTGTGAGTCTCTGTGCTTAGACCTAATGCATTTCCCCTAGCTAGATTCACTTAGCAACCAGTGTGCTGGATGGCAAGCTGGTGGGCTTTGCCCTCTTGATAGTGAGTGCTGTCTCTGCCACCTACTAGGTTTGTGATCTTGGGTAAGTCACTTAGCCAGTCTGCTAATTCTGAGACTAATAGCAGCTACCCAATATGATTGGTATAAAGATTAAACAATACAATTAAATGCACCCTGGAAGTGATCGTATTGAATATTTATAGTCATTATTTTTACTAGTACTGCTGTTGGGGAGGGATGCTTCCCTCCCATGTCTTCATGCTTCTGCCTATTCACCTGCCTCCTGGCCTTGCTGCTTCTCGTGAGACAGACTTCTCCAGGGAAGTGCTGCTGTCAGGACGGTCAGACACACAGGCCACCTGTTGACCTCCTTTGATGGTAGATGCAGTTGCTGCATGCAATGTGACAAACACTCCAGGAGTCTGTCTTCTGATGCGCCTCATTCGGGATACTGCTAGCTTCCAGTTAGGTCAGGGTGTGCTCTACCTAACACACCTTCCATCATTCTCTTTTTTTCATCTACAAACATTCTTAATTTGTTAGTACCATGATTTTTTTTTTCTTGCAAGGGGTGTCTTGGTGCTGGATTAGGAGGTCTGTTTGGCCTTAAGTCTCAACCATACGCTCCAATGCCGCCTAACCAATGAGCACCTACTGGGAGCAACTGGGAAAGAACAATGTGGTGGTAATTTGATTGCTACTCCACCCCTAGCCTTTGTGTATTTTTAGACTCATTCCCCTTGTGTGTTATTACACACAATCAAACCTCCTGGGAGGAAGACCGATTGACAGGGGATTGGGGCATTTCTAGTTCTCCAGCACAAATACCATCTTGACCATCAAATCCTCACCTCTTTAACCTCTGACCTCAAAGAACAACCAATCCTTAGCATGGATCAATTACTCCCATAAGGAGAATACTCTGCACAGTACCCATAGTCAGAGTTCAGTCCATGTTTGTTACTATGACTGTCACTGCTTTTAGTTGCTATTGCCCATACAGAAAGCACAGAAGTGACATGCTGCTCTGTGAAAGAGGGTAGTTCAGTGCCCAGGTCTCCATTGCCATAACCTTGGCCTTCTGTCTGACTCCTTGTCCTTCATATGGTCTTATGTCTGGCCCCTCAGCCCTGGGACCGCATACCTGGCTCTCCCTTGATCATCTGCCTTCTGCTCACTTCTAAACCCAGTCCCTGCCTTTCCTTCTCTGGCTTGCCTGTGTGCCTCTGCATTTTATCTCTATTTCTCAGGGTCACATTTCACCAGGCAGCTTGCCCTGGTCAATAAAAGAAGGCTGAATGACTGTTCAAGGCATCCTGGGTCAAAGCAGAAAGGTGAGCGCTTCAAGGCCATTAGGGAGGGGCAGACACGCTGCCAACAGTAGGCCCAGGGACACTGACAGCCCAGTAGCATGCTTTTATTACAGGAAGGCTACCGCAGTCCTCAGGCAGTCTTCACTCATTAGTTTAATGAGCATTTACATTGATTGAATGTGCATGCCACACACTGGGAATCAGAGGTGGGCAAGACAAACATGATTCTTTTTTTTTTGTGGGGTGCTGGGGTCAGGGTCTTGCTATATCACCTAGGCTGGAGGGCAGTGGCATGCTCTCACAGCTTACTGAAGCCTCAACCTCCTGGGCTCAAACAATCTTCCCACCTCAACCTCCCAAGTAGCTGGGACTACAAGCCTTCACCACCACACTCGGGTAAGTTTTATATTTTTTGTAGAGATGGGGTTTTGCCATGTTGTCCAGGCTGGTCTTGAACTCCTAGGCTCAAGCAATCTGTCTTAGCCCAGAGGAACTTACAGTCCAATGGGGGAGACAAATGCCAGCAAAACTAATGAATGAAATGACCCATGGTGGCCATGGCTGTCCAGGTAAAACCGAGTGCTGAGATCAAGGCCAAGGGGCTGGCATGGAGGCCCACTTTAAATTTGATATCAGGGACAGCCTGAATCTGAATCTCTTAATCCAACTTTCAACATGAACAGTTTTTTCTCATCCCATAAATACTTGGAAAGATTCCCACCAGGTTTTCTTACATTTGTGAGTTTTCTCATGACAAAAGAAAAAAAATCACAAGACATGAGTCAGAGAAAACTGAAAAAGAAAGCGTTGCTGGTCTCAGTCATATTTCCCTCTTCTTTTGCCCTTTGACACCTTTTACTTAATTGGTTTTAGGCCTAGATTAATTTTGTCTGGCCCAAGACCCATGCTAATTTGCATGGCTATTCTCTATACGGGTCAGATGCACGAAGACAGCAGGCCAGCTGAATTCACCAACCGATTCACATCCATCAAACGGCCCTGAGCTCAATCTACTCACTGCAGAAGAATGGAGGGTAATGAAAAATCCTACCACGACCTAAAATCCTGACTCACCAGGGTTGCCCTGTGGTCAAGCTTATGGGTAAACCACTCCATCATCCTTATGTTCTACTTGTCAAACACTTGTGGGATTCCATTTTGGGCTTTGGACATGTAATTATGGTTCCCATTGTTTCCAAAGCCAGACGTAAGCCTCAAATTATATAATTAATTGTGAGTGGGTGGAGTGCCTTCTCGGGTTTTACACTCTCATCTATGGTGTTAATATAAATCCTTGTTTCGTTTCTAATACCACCTATTGCCGAGCCACATGAGTAAATAAAATGCACATTAGTGTGGTTGTATTTAGTTGATGTTGTGAATGGGTGACTGGAAGGCTTGCTTACAATTGGGAGTTAAATCCACTATGGGAAAGTCTGTTTTTTTTCCCGTATTTGTTGACATAGTCCACAATTCTTTTAGACTCCAGAAAATTCTGTTTATTCATTCATTCATTCATTCATTCAACAAATATTTATTTTAGGCCTATTATGCATAAGGAACTATGCTAAATACAAGGTAAAAACTTGGTCTCTAGCCTCAAAATCACACAACCAAGATGGTGCCCATTTTGAGATGGGATGTGGTGGGTTACTGTATCTGAATCACCTGGATGGCATTCTAAAGTCATTAGTGAGCCAGACATGGTGGCTCACATCTGTAATCCCAATGCTTTAGAGGCCAAGGCATTTGGAGACCAAGGCATGAGGCCAGGAGTTTGAAACCAGCCTGGGCAACATAGCAAGACCCTGTCTCTACAAAACATTTTATTTTAAAATTAGGCATGGTGCCACACACCTGTGGTCCCAGCTACTCAGGAGGCTAAGGCAGGAGGACAGCTTGAAACCAGGAGTTTCAGGCTGTGATCAGGAGTGAGCTGTGATCATACCATTGCACTCCAGCTTGGGTGACAAAGTGAGACCCTGTTTCTAAATAATAACAATAATAGTAATAAAAGTCATATACGCCTGCCCATTCCACCCCAAACTCATCATCTGAGATGCATTCCGATTTGACAGGTCCAGAGGGAGGTCCTGGCATGTGGATTTTGAAAAAACTGGATATAATCCTGATTACATCCTTGGGTTATGAACCATAGGTCTAGTCGTCTTCTCAGAACTCTGTAGAGCTCAGCTCCTTGCTGGGGATGCACAGCCATGAGCTTCTTTGAACCAAGCTGGACAGTCAGAGGCTGACAGTGCCTGAGTTGGGCTGGTGGTAATCCTGGGATCCTGGCCATGAGAACTTGCCCTGAGCCCAGGATTACCACCAGGGTCAGGCCTAATCTGGTCACCCATTGTGATACAGTTTCAATCTTTATGCCTTCAAAATCTCATCCTAAATATGATTCCCAGTGTTGGAGGTGGGGTCTGGTGGGAGGTGTTTGGGTCATGGGAACAGATCCCTTATGAATGCCTTGGCACCTCCCTTGCCATAATGAGTGAGTTCTTGCTCTGTTAGTTACTGTGAGATCTGATTGTTACAAAGGGCCTAGCAGCTCCCTCCCTTCTCTCTCTTGCTCTCTCTTTGACCATGTGACACAACAGCTCCCCTTTCCTTCCGCCAGGATTGGATGCTCCAGGAAGCTCTCACCGGAAGCAGATGCTGGCACCATGCTTCCTGTACAGCCCGCAAACTGCGAGCCAAATAAACTTGTTTTCCTTGTAAATTACCCAGCCTCAGTATTCCTTTATAGCAATGCAAACAGACTAGTACAATTCCTTTACCAACTCTAGACAGGGGCATCTTTGCTATTCTTCATTCTGGGCTGCTTTAGGCCCCTCTATGCTAAATTCACCCTGTCACCTGACCTCTGAACTCAACTCATGAACTTTGGCCTCTAAAACCCCACCTTCTGGCATTGTCTCTGCAGTGACACCTCATGCCTGTCTTGTTCCCTTTCTTAGCCAAGTGAGCCCCAGGTAACCCAGGCCAAAGATGTCAGACTTTGGGCTGAGCAGTCACTTTTCTGCGGGCCCTGGTGTGGGAAGTTGACAAAGCAGTCAGAAAAGTAGCATTTAGGAAAGCGTTGATTGAATCCCAAAGGAGGGGATAGATGGGAGGGCTCAGCCACCCAAAGGGACAGGACAGAATGGGAGAACTCAGTGCAGTGTCCCAGACAAAGCACCGTCTCTGGCAACAGAGGAGGGCCAAAGTGGACAGTGAGGAGAGTGGGGGGCTCTTTGCATGAAATATCCTCCGGGGGTGGGAGGAGGTGTGACAGGACAGCGAAAGGCCTGAGCAGAAAGCCCATCTTGGAAAGGACACAGCCCTGCCTGCAGCTGCCTCTCCAACTTGCTCTCCATGCGAGCCGTGCCCTCGCTGCCATCCTTCTCCAAGTCCCTGTCCAGAGTTGTTCAGGAGAAAGTTCTGGTGACCCCTGGAAGCCTCCCCAGGAGCAGTGCCAAAAGACACTTTTTTCCCTCTTTTAGAAAAATATATTTTCCTTTAAGTTCCAGTATACATGTGCAGAACATGCAGGTTTGTTACATAGGTATATGTGTGCCACGGTGGTTTGCTGCACCTACTGGCCCCTCCTCTAAGTTTCCTCCCCTCGCCCCACCATCCCCCAGTAGACCCTGGTGTGTGTTGTTCCCCTCCCTGTGTCCATGTGTTCTCCATTGTTCAGCTCCCATCTATGAGTGAGAACATGGAGTGTTTGGTGTTAGTTTGCTGAGGTGATGACTTCCAGCTTCATCCATGTCACTGCAAAGGGCATGATCTCACTAATTTTTATGGCTGCATAGTATTCCATGGTGTCTATGTGCCGCATTTTCTTTATCCAGTCTATCATTGATGGGCATTTGGGTTGGTTCTGTGTCTTTGATATTGTAAATAGTACTGCAGTAAACATAAATGTGCATGTGTCTTTATAGAAGAATGATTTATATTCCTTTAAGTATATACCCAGTAATGGGATTACTGGGTCAAATGGTGTTTCTAGTTCTAGATCCTTGAGAAATTGCCATATTCTCTTCACAATGGTTGAACTAATTTACATTCCCACCAACACTGTAAAAGCATTCCTATTTCTCCACAGCCTCGCCAGTATCTATTGTTTCTTGACTTTTGAATAATTGCCATTCTGTCTGGAGTGAGATGGTATCTCATTGTGGTTTTGATTTGCATCTTTCTAATGATCAGTGATGATGAGCTCTTTTTCATATGTTTGTTGACTGGCCCTGGTTTGCCTCATGCAAAGGCCATCACCAGGTTGTGAATTTTGGTTCTTTTTTTAAAACATCTATTGTCAAGTCTATGATTTCAGATATGACATTCTGCCTACACATGGCCCAGATTGGTGACAACTCAGAGAAAATATTTTCAGCATTTTACAGATCATTTTACATGTATAGCATTTGGCCCAACCAACCTAGGTTTAGGTACCATCAGTCTCTTGAATGGACAGACAGAGTGAATTCATAAAGTCTTACTGAACCTAACATGCTTTGTAAGTACTAAACAAAATCAGGATCATGAATTGGCTAGTTTTATTTTTTCTGGTGGCTATTTGCTGATTTTTGACCTTAAATGATAACATCTTTTTATTCCATATCATTTGATCATTCATTCGTTCACCTTTCACTGAACACTTGTTATGTAGGATTTCCTGTGACACTTTACAAGCTGGCCCCAAACTGTGCCTCCAGGCTTGTCCCCCACATATCCCTGTCATGTCCCTGCAGCCATCTAGCACATTTGCTCTCTGGTACACCTGCAATATACAGATGAATAAGACATGGTCCCTGTCCCTCAACTTCTGTCAGTCTGGTGACAGTAACAGCCAGGCATTGGTCATTTTGAGGTGATAAAGGTTATGGTAGCATTTGACCTATGTCTTGAAGACACAGAGCAGGTAAGCGACAGGTGCAAAGCCCTGAGTTGGATGAGCGGGGAGGTCAGGAAGATCAAGGAGGGAGTGCCTGCCTCATGGGGACTGACTGGTGAGAAGCAGGGCTGGAAAGACAGCCCTCCGCCCAGGCCTGCCTGAGTGCTCTGTGATCAGCTATTAGATGTCTTAGTTACTGTGTGTGACATTCCGGCCATGCTGCCTCTTCAATATGCTCAGATTCCCAGGTCACACTCCCTCAGCCACCCTTCATGACTTGCTGCTAAGGTGGAAGGGAAAACTCAGAACTTTGTCCTTGGTGGGTAGCGAGGGAGGTGCCAAAGGCTGTTTATTTCTCTTCCTGTTGACTTTCAAGCAGAGCACATGTAACTGCTCCCTGGATTCCTGCTCAGGGGTGTGGCAGATCTTTCAGGGTCTCATCCCGGCGTGAACTAGCCTCGCCGGAGACGCCTCTCTAAGCCCTCAGAAAGGTCTGCAGCACACGTCTAAAAATAGGTAAGCGAAGAAGCCAGACTCAGGGAGAAATGCTCTTACCAGGCCCCAGAAAAGCCAGCTGTATCAAGTTCAGGCCTCTTCGCTGCCAAGCCACAGGGTCGTGAGAGACTTCCCATCTTGGCTTTTAGAGTTGGGAAAGGAGGGGAGGAAGTGGAGAGGCAGGATGTGGTGGAGGGGCTGTGTGCTGCCTGCAGGGCCAGAGGCTCAAAGCAGAAATCCTCCTAAGGACTTTCTGAACAGCCAGTTAGGTGCACAAGCAAGCACACGTGTGCACACACACACACTCTCTCACACACATACACACACATGCACACTCACAGACACACACAAATAGTCTCTCACACACATACACACTCACACATTCACACACACACAGTCTCGCACACACACAGACACAGTCTCACACACACTCACACACACACACATGCACACTCACACACAGTCTCTCTCACACACACACACACATTCTCTTTCACACACACACACACACACACACAGCCCCCGAACAGCCCGTTGGCTTTGGTTTCTTTCTGTGGAATCTTGGATCAGGGATAGTCTCATCTGGGGTGGCCAGCCCCAGCCACTCTGGACTCACGGTTTCCAGGGTCTTCTGAGTATATACAACCATTCTCCAGACTGCAAAAAACACGATATTTACCCTGACAAAGCCACAAGAGCCTCAGGTTTGTGTCCATGAAAGATCAGACAAAATCCAGAGCAACAATTCATCAGTGGTGATTGGCAAATAACCTGATGTGTGACTAATGTGTAAGTCCCTTTCTGACCCTCCCGGGTTAATATCCCTTCTCTCCGCCCTTCCATCTGTTTAGTGGGTCCACTGGCAGCTGGGACAGTTTCGTTGCAGGGGACTCAGGTCTAGGCAGCTGGAATCATCATGGGTTTCAATCCCAATCTGATGTGTGTTCTAGGATGGAAAAGACACTTCCTGTTTGCTTCTGACCTATTTCCAGAACAAATAAAAAACACACACCAAATAGCCACTCCCGGGAAGATGAAACAACAGAGTCACCCCTGGGTCCCCAGGGACAGCTTCAGAGGGCTTCCATTAGCAGGGTGGATGAGCTATTTTCCCAGGATATTAAACGTGAGAAGCTCTGAGCATGTATCTGGTGAGTCACACTGAGGGGGATGACCAGTGTTTTAGAGTCCCGACAAGGATCGTTACTGAAATACACAATGCAACCATCATCAGCATCTGGGGACTCATACATTGCAGAGATACTGACGTGCTCTACCCTTTTAAGTCTTCATGCAGCTTAGAGGGAAAGATCCTCTTAAATAGGTTTTCTCTTTCCTAACCCTAAGAAGAGTCTTTCTTTAAAATAAGTTCTCCTATATGGCTATAATATAGGACGGATGGAAAAGGAAGGGACAGGGAATTAGTATTTCCTGAGTGACTACTGGATTCCAGCTCATGAACGGCCAGGGAAATGGCACTCTCACCTGGGCAGGGCTCCTCCATTACACTAGTGAAGGAAGCCAAGGGGGAAGATGGCACGTGGTTAAGATTCGCCAGAGGCCAGGCACAGTGGCTCTGGTCTGGAATCACAGCACTTCAGGAGGCTGAGGAGAAGGATTATATGAGCCTAGGAGTTGGAGACCAGCCTGGGCAACATAGCAAGACCCTGCCTCTACAAAAAATAGAAAACTTGCGGGGCATGGTGGCAGGTGCCTGTGGTCCCAGTTACTCATGGGGCTGAGGTGGGAGGATCGTTTGAGCCCAGGAGGTAGACACCTCAGTGAGCAGGGATGACACCATTGCACTCCAGCCTGGGTGACAGAGTGAGATCCTGTCCCAAGAAAAGAAAAGAAAAAAAAGCCCGGGAGACTGGCTTATGTGTGTAATCTTAGTACTTTGAGAGGCCAAGGCAGAAGGATCACTTGAGTCCAGGAGTTCCAGACCAGCCTGGGCATCATAGTGAGACCTCATCTCTCCGAAAAAAAAAAAAAAAAGACAAGCCTGAAGTCACACTGCCTGGTTCACATTCTAGTTCTGCCACCTACAAGCAATGTGGTTTTGGGCAAATTGTTTAATCTCTTTGCAACTCAATCTCTTCTTTTCTAAAATGGGAGAATTGAATGGAAATTTCTCAAAACTCTAAAAATATGACTACCGTTCAGTCCAGCAATCCCACTACAGGGTATCTACCCAAAGGAAAAGATATCAATGTATCAAATAAATACCTGCACTCTTATGTTTATTGCAGCACTATTTAAAACAGGAAAGACAGCGAATCAACCTAGGAGCCCATCATTGGGCGAACGGATAAGGAAAATGTGGTGTATATATACATAACGGAATATTATTCAGCCATAAAAAGAATGAAATCCTGACATTTGCAGCAACATGGCTGGAACTGGAGGTCATTATCTTAAGTGAAATAAGCCAGGCTCAAAAAGATTAATACCACATGTTCTCACTAACATGTGGGAGCTAAAAAAATCTGATCACATGGAGATAGAGAATGGAATGATGGAGAACAGAGACCAGGTGGGGTTAGTGACCGGGTCAGGGAGAGGATGCAGGGAAGTGGGTTAAGGCTATAAACCTGCAGTTAGAAGGAGTAAACCCAGCGTTTGATAGCAGTAGAGTAGGGTGGCTGTAGTTTAACAGAAGTACATTATACTTGGGAGATGGATGTCCTAAATAGCCTGACTTCATCACTATATATTATATACATGTAACAAAATTCCACATGTACCCCACAAATTTGTACAAATAATGTAAAAAATTAAAAATAATGAATAAAATGGGAGGACTGAATTCCCTACCCCATGGGTTGCTGTGAATCGAAGGAGCTCTCACGGTGGCATTTGTGCAGTGCATGGCACAGAATAAGTGCTCAGTGAATGTTAACTCTCCCTCCTACTGTCATTGTCATTTACAACCAATAGACCTGAAAACGTCCGATGTTAACTGAACACCTTGATTCATTTGGAAAGATTGATCTGGCATTAATCGGAACTACTATGCAAAAAGGATGACTTCTTTGGACGCATATTTTTTGGGAAAAGGCCCAAAGTGTGGGCCATAAAATAAACAGAGTTTGCCTTTTGGGAACGTAGAAACATGTCACGAGTACTCCTAATACTTCCGCACTCACAGAACTGAATGAAGCCTCCCAAGTAGAAAAAAAACTCCACTCCCACAGGGTACTTAACTCTCCATTTGGACCTGAATATTACTTGAAACTTCTCCCTTTTATTTCAGAGACTTCTTGCAGTTACTCAGTTTAGTTCTAAAGACCTGAACTGTTATGGAATAAATTTGCTTATGGTGATGGATGGGCATTTTGACAACCCAGGGCTTTGCTTCTAAAGCATTTTTATGAACACTTGATATCACCAAACAGCGAAACCACATAGGACACCAGTCAACGAGGTGCATATTCTTCTCAGGTGGCAGAAAGATTAGGTGGCCTGTTTAAAACTGGCCAGCAGGCTGGGCGTGGTGGCTCACGCCTGTCATCACAGCAGTTTGGGAGGTTGAGGCCGGCGAATCACCTGAGGTCAGGAGTTTGAGACCAGCCTGGCCACCATGGCAAAATGCTGTTTCTGCTAAAAATACAAAAATTAGCCAGGCATGGTAGCAGGCGCCTGTATTCCCACCTACTGGAAAGGCTGAGGCATGAGAATCACTTGAACCCAGGAGGCAGAGGTTGCAGTGAGCTGAGATTGTGCCACTGTACTCCAGCCTGGGTGGCAGAATGAGACTCCATCTCAAAACAAAAACACAACACAAAACTGCCTGGCAAACCGGTGACAGGCAAATTGAGATGCCATTGGGCCACACTTTTTCACACAGAGGGCAAAGGAAGCAGCTGGCCATCCTCTGCCCATGTGTCTTTAATTAGAAACAGAGGATTTTTTTATCCACTTCAGAAAAAAATGAACCTTTACCAGCTAAATTGAAAAATCCCTGTTACTAAAAGTCTGTGTCATTGCACTTCGGGAGGGCAGGCCCAGCGGCACACGTTTGTGACGCGGCTGTCCAGTGGCACTGGTTGTGAAGAGTAGGAGCTACTGGAGAACCGTCAGGCAGCTTCGAGAGGATCAAGGGCAGAGCCCTGGACATGCCTTTCTCTGCCTTCCTGGGAGCTGTCAGGATGGTCACTATTCTTTTGCTCTGTCCTTCTAAGGTGAAAATTTTATACCATGGTTTTTTTTTTTTTTTTTTCCCAATCCAGATGCAAAACCAAAAACTCAAATCCAACTGTTCTCAGTCAAGTAAAAGCGTTCCAAGACCTCAGAAATGCTCACTCACCAAAGACCGTTTTCCTGACTTGTAATTTGGTCAGTTATCACTGGTTTTAGGAAGGTTCCGGGTGGTCCAGTTTCCTCTGGGAACTCTGTAAGTTTCATGGTTTCTGTTTCCGGCGTTTTCTGCTTGCCTAGGAGTTCCAGGGCAACTGAACTTGCTGAGAAAGTGAGCACCCACCGCTCAGCTGTGGAAGGTTGTTTGGAAAACCTAATTAGAATTTCTCCCCCATTTTCTTTTTTAACACCAGAAGTTGGCCCCAGCAGGCCTGTGTGGAGGTGGAGGTGGTTACATTTTGACCCCTAGTATACCTGCCTTAGAAAGATGCTCGACTTAAAATTTCAAACCGTTTCATAATGATGTTTACATGTTTTTGTAAGCACCATTAGATCTCTTTCCACCTTTGAGGTGTCAGAACTGCTAAGCCTCATACAGCTTCTCCCTAAGGGCCCACGTAGGTTGTTCGCTGGGCAGGTTGAGTCTCTGATTCCTGCATACTTTAATGCGTTCTTCGAATTTGAAGTATGCAAACTAGATTTGCTCCCTTCAGAACGATCCCATGCAGTTTGGTTGAGGAGCTGAGCACATTTCACAGCAAGAAAATAGGGACCGTCCAAAAGGGATAGAAATTGCTCAAATGAACAATTTGCATTTACCGTCCTCCTGGGGAAAAATAAATGCAAAAACATTTGTTGTGAAAATTAAGGTATAATCTTCAACTCCTCCAACCTTCTCCATCCTTGTTTTGTACGACACAGCACTAACTACCAGCTAGTGCTCGACTTACGACCACGGTCAGGACCGCGGACCGGTCGTAACACGATTTGGTCGTAAGTTGAGTAGGCCATATGTACAGTTGAAATGGTGCACGCGGAGATGGTAGTGCTGCCGGAAGCTTGTCTGCACTGTCGTACGCCCAGCTGGGCAACGTTTGCGCTGCCAGACGTGGAGCAGTCGTGGCTAGCAATTGTGGTCATAAAGTCGAATGGTCGTAAGTTTCATAGGTGGTAAGTCGACCAATACCTGTAAAGGCAAAGTGAGTTGTTTTTTTGTTTGTTTGTTTGTTTTTAAAAAAAAGCACACAGAGAGGCTACTACACTATAAATGGTCCAGGCCACCACTGTGGAGACTGAGAATGTGAAAGTGGAAAGCAGGCCGGTCAGCTTGTAGAACAAGTCAGTGGAGGGCTCCTCTGACAATGGAACTGGTTGAGAAGTGTCAGCGATCACACCTGGGCATCCCAGGGCTGTTCCCTACCCAGAGAAGGTCATTATCCTGCTCTCTGTAATTATAGGCATCAGAAAGCACAGTATGTTGTCTAAATGAGCAGGAATCTTTTCACACTTTTCCGTGCCAGTCTAATGTTTCTCCTTTCAGAGGTAGGGAGAGCCTGTATTCATCGAAGCTAAGAAGATAGGTTTGGCTGGCCATGGTGGCCCACGCCTGTAATCCCAGCACTTTGGGAGGCCGAGGTGGGCGGATCACCTGAGGCTGGGAGTTGGAGACCAGCCTGGCCATCATGGAGAAACCCCAACTCTACTAAAAAATACAAAATTAGTGCATGCCTATAATCCCAGCTACTTGGGAGGCTGAGGCAGGAGAATCACTTGAACCCAGGAGGCAGAAGTTGCGGTGAGCTGAGATCCCACCATTGTGCTCTAGCCTGGGCAACAAAAG
>NW_016107407.1:5451682-5513391 GCF_001604975.1 Cebus imitator | reverse complement strand
AAAAAAAAAAAAAAAAAGATTTTTTTCAAATTATATATATATTGAAGGAGCACAAGTGCAGATTTTTTACATTCATATATTGTGTAATGAAGTAATGACTTAATGTATCCACCCACCTGAATAGGGAACATTGTATCCAACAGGTAATTTGTCAACCAATAAGAAGACAGTTTGAGATGTCAAATGGAAAGCTACCCCTGGAGGTTACTAGATTCTGTCTTCACTGTCAGTTCTCGGCGAGTCCAGGGAGCTCACGTGGGTATCAGATGGGATTTTCCCCAACATAGCTGCATAGCAATTGTGGGACGATCAGACAATACCAGATCTAGAGCTCTGTATTCAATTAGGGCAGGTATTTTATCAAATGTCAATGTACAAGTCAGTTTTCTTCCTTCCCCTCAGAATTGCTTTTTCTAATTTCATTATGTCCCTAAGCTTGGCGTCAAGACCAATTAGAAAAGAATAAAGATAATGTCTGGGAATGTGTGGGCTGAACAGATAAAAGCTGTCACTTGCAGATCACGGAGCTTTGCGGCAGACTTGACTCTCCTGAATCCAAACCACTTGGAGCTTATCTATAGGATGCCTTGACTTTCCAGGACAGCTGATAGACCTGCTTCAGTCTGATGTGCAAAAGTATGCAATGGTTTTCAGCTATGACCTTGACTCGTCTCTTCCTGTCTCTCCAAGCAGGCCACTCTCTAAATGCAGTTTAGTTCCATTGACCAAAGATGTTAGAGGCAAGCTCTGGGCTCAGACCTGTCACTGGGTCCTGTCTCCTTGCCCCTCAGGATGGAGGAATTCTGTGCCAAGATTTTATCTTTGCTGATCTTGGCACATTCTGACATCCTGCATGTGTGGGCCCAGACGAGCCCCAACTGTGTCCAGCTGGATAGATGTCACCAGGGAAAACCTCTCATCACAGCAGGTCACTTCCTTTCTCAGGCTACAGCCACCAGAGCTGGGTCAACTGGGGCTAGGGAAAGTAGGCCAACACAGAACTGGCTGGAGAAGGAAATCATGCAGGGTTTATTTAGAAGTGTCTGTGATCCACCAGGAGATTGATACCTCATCTCTGTGTAGGGAGATTTTGGAAAGATCTCCATTTCCCTTCTAATTCTGAAGACTGTGTACTGTGGTTCCAACCACGTAATTCGCCCAAATTAGTACTGATGAACTAGCTTTTCACATACAAATATCTTTTCCAAGCGTCAGCGTATTTTTATTTTGTGTCTCCAAATACTGCCAATGATGTGTGCCCAGGGTGTGGATATAGCAGGGCCGAACTTGGGTTGCCATCTGCACGAGGAGATGTTCCTCATATGTCCTCCTTTGCCAGTTTGCTGCCTGAAATCCTTAAATGGGAAACTCAATCTTTAATTCTGCCATCTGATATAAGGACTCTATGCCAATGTGATGGGAGAAGATGCTCATTGAAAATTTCCCACCAGGATTTCAATGAATCATACAGATTCTTGCCTGAAGCTAAGCTTTTTAGGCAGTTGGTATTGGGGATGGGGAAGGGTGGTTGAAGCAGGAGGTCCTGGGGTCCCTGACATGGAAGAGGGTACCTGGAGGTGCACTAAAAGGAGCATACAGAGAAAAGGAAAACAATTTCACCCGCTCCACAAAGCACTGGGTCTCTCAGCTGATGACTGTCCTGTCATCAGAGTTGCCTGTGTGCCAGGCGTCTTGGAAGGAGAGAGGCTGCCTTGCTCCTCTCAGGCTGTGCTAACAGAGGCTTAGCCTCCCCGGCTTCCTTGGGCACCAAGACTAGCAGCACACAGAGCCGGGTTCATGTTCCGTTTCACCCTGAACTGCACTGACTCACCCCCAGCAGAACGGGGAGGAGCTGCTCTCGTCGTGAGACCCCGTTCTCATTCACCCAGTTATGGGGCAGTTACTAGGCCTTGTTGGTTTCAAGCCTCCACTAATGACGCACCTTCGTGGGCAAGAGTCCATGTGTCTTAGTTCATTTGTGTTGCTGTAAAGGAATATCTGCGGCTGGGCAGTTTGTAAAGAAAAGAGGTTTATTTCACTTACAGTTCTTCTGGCTGTACAGAAAGCATGGGGCCGGCATCTGCATCTGAGGAGCGCCTCAGGCTGCTTCCATTCGCGGTGGAGGGCGAAGGGGAGGTGAAAGGGACCTGGTGTGTAGAGATCACGTGCAAGAAACAGGAAGAGACAGAGGGGGAGGAGATGCCAGGCTCTTTGAAGCAATCACTTCTCATAGGTACGAAGAATAAGAATTCACTCACTCTTGCAAGAATAGCACTAAGCCATTTATGAGGGATCCACCCCCATGGCCGAAATGCCCCGCACCAGGCCCCACCCGTAACACTGGGGATAAAATTTCAACAGAAAGACAAACCAACCATAGGTAAATCACCTCAGTCTCCATTCAAGGAGAACTGACACAAGCAGAGACTGCTCTTGAACCAACTGCCCTTTCCATCAGATCCTCCAAAGGCCAAACTATATGTAGGTAGTTCGACAATCCAGAAAGAGGAATTTCTTTTCAGAAAGAGCTCTGCAGGAAGACCAACCTGACATCCCCCTTCTTCTCTTCTTTACTTCTTTCTTTGCCTGACTTAGCCAGGCAAGCTCTTAACCCAGTCTGCTCTTCTAGATGCCACCGATGGGAAGGAAGTAGAAAAGACCCACATCTAAGTTTTCTCATAAAAACTTCTTGAACATTTTGGTCAAAAGTACAGTGAGCACATGGTATGTATATAAAGGTATCTAAACCATTGAAATGGCTGGGGATGTACAGTCACGAGTCACAATGTGCTGTTAGGTGATTTCATCATTGTGCAAACATACCAGAGTGCACTTCCCCAAACCTACATGGGGGAGCCGCCTACACACCTAGGCTACATGGTATAGCCTATTGCTCCCAGGCTGCAAACTTAACCCAGGGTCCCTAGGTTTTGGGGTGTGCACTGTGGAAAAGTACCCACTAGGATCTGTTGCATCTTGAGTTCTTGTTTCCAAAAGTCCCAGGAAGAGGCCCAGCCCTGGAAAAGCAAAAGCCCACTGGATCCAGAGATGCCTGAGCTGGAGATGAACTTTGCTGAACTCCCCTCATTACCATGCTAAAATCTCTACCCAGAGAGAAAATTATTTGCCATTTTCTATACATTTGACATGTAGAAGCATGATCAATGACTGCACATGTGATATTAATACTTTGCTCCACCTGGACATAGTGACTCAGCTCAACAGCCCAACAAAAGCCCTGTTTTCACCTTTGATTGGAGGAGGCACTCCTTTGGGAACTATCCCCCGTGTCCTCCTCACTTGTTGCCAATAATAAAATCCCTTTATTAAGTCCCCATTGGTTGTGGTCATTGAACCGCCACCTGCCAGGTGATGGCACTCACCCATTATGGGGGTAACAAAACTTAAACAGTGTATCACTGTCTTGAATACTGCAGGCAATTAGAACACAATGCTAAGTATTTGTATAACTAAACATAGAAAAGATACAGCAGGACCAGGTGTGGTGGCTCATGCCTGTAATCCTAGCACTTTGGGAGGCTGAGGCAGGCAGATCACTTGAGCCTAAGAATTTGAGATCAGCCTGGACTGCATGGAGAAACCCAGTCTCTATAAAGAATACAAAAATTAGTTGGGCATAATGGCTCGTGCCTGTAATCTCAGTTACTGAGGAGGCTAAAGTGGGAGGATCCCTTGAGCCCAGGCATTTGAAGCTGCAGTGAGCCATGATGGCGCCTCTGCACTCCAGCTTAGGCAACAGAGTGAGACCATCTCAAAAAAAAAAAAAAAAAAAAAAAAAAAAAAAAAAAAAAAAAAAAATATGGTATAGGCCAGGCGCCGTGGCTCACACCTGTAATCTCAGCACTTTGGAAAGCCGAGATGGATGGATTGCTTGAGGCCAGGTGTTCAAAACCAACCTGGCCAACATGATGAAACCCCGTCTCTATGAAAAGTACAAAAAAATTAGCCAGGCGTGGTGGCGGGCACCTGTATTCCCAGCTACTGAGAAGGCTGAGGCAGAAGAATCGCTTGAACTGGAGAGTGGAGGTTGCAGTAAGCCAAGATCGCACCACTGCACTCCAGCCTGGGCAACAAGAGTGAAACTCCATCTCAAAAAAAGATGGTATTATAATTTTATGGGGCGAATGTCCTTCATGTGTCTGTCATTTAACTGGAATGTTGTTATGCAGTGTGTGACTCTACTTGGTCTGGACTACCTGGGACCTGGGCTGAAGAGACTGGATACCAGCGAATTGAGCCTTTACCCTGACAAAATCAGAAGAGGTGCCAGAAAGTCCTGGAATCACCATTGTATTTTAAATATTGTGCATATAAACATAATGTGTTGTATTTGGTTTTACTACCAGCATTTATTTCAGCGTAATTAAAGCCATTTCTTCTTTAAAAATTGACTGTCATATTTATATATATAGTCTGAGTTCAAGATTCTAAATTTTACTAATTCCTTTGCTATTTTATCTTTAAAAAAATCATCTGTCATATGAAAAGAAGATGGAAAGATTACTCACTTAACTGGAATCGTGTTTGAAACAACTCTGAATAGATTTCCTAACATTTCCTGATTGATTGCCTGGGAAATAAATATACCCAAATGGTAGCATTATATTTATAATTCTAAGTCAGGAATATTTCCCTTATTGCTCTGCCTCTGAAATAGATTCCCAAGAAAGTGCATAAAATATCAAAATAGTATTTTCAATATCTGCCAAACCTGAACGTTTGCATCTCAGCAAGCAAATGTGCAACTAGTGAGTAAACTGCCTCTTTGTCAAACATAAATGTGGCAAATTCTGAGGCAACTCCTTTTCAACTAAATTGTCTCAGCATGCAGAGCAGCAGGATGATGTTGGCTATAGGACACAGGCAAAAAACCAATCTTTATATTATTTTTTCCAGGAGAGTATTACATTACGTTTCAGAGAGAAATGATGAGCTATTCGTGATGAAACGGCACATTTTCTTATAGAATCACCGACTCCATTTAAATGTGTTCGATTCTTTAGAAGGTGTCCCTAATGTCCCACTGAGTCACCGTGTCCTCCCTGCCTCCTCTCCGAGTTCTTCCTTCCCAGCCGAGGAGATGTTAATGAATTCTGAAACATGACTCCTCGCTCTGGATTTCCACGTAGCCTGACCTCTCTAGACTCACTCTGACAGCACATACATGCTTTTCAAGAGACACAATTTTGTCTTGTCTGGAGAGCGGTGTAATTAGAAAGCAATTTGGCCCACACACGCAGCTTCCATGGTCACTTGGCACAGCCTCAGCCTCCTTCTGGCGGGGCTGGTTTTGTTCTCCTTTGGCTGGCCTCCGAGATGTCTAGCGGCTCAGGGATCCTGGTTCTCGTTTGCTCGGAGCCCAGGCTTGGCCAGACTCAGAGAGTGTCAGGTGCTGTCTGCCGGGAAGCCGTGGGGGCCGCCCTGGAGCCCGGCGTCCGCCCCGTGTCCCACATGGCCTCCGGACATGTGCGGTGACGCCTCTGCACAAAAGAGACTCGGAGGCCTGACATGAGCTGCCCAGCCATTCTGTCTGGCTGGCTTCCTCGGCGTTATTTGCCGAGCGTCCAGAGTACAAAGAGAATCCGGTGGCACATCAGCCCCTCGGATCGCCCTCATTATGTTGCTCACCGATTTCTCTTCATTCCCCAGCTCCAAGGTGGCAGCCGTCTTTAATTCTGCTCTCTCTATGGCTCTCTGCGTCCAACAAGTTGCCACAACCTGCGCATCTGGCCTCATTTCTGCCCTCGATCCTCTGATTCAGGCCTCTTATCCAACCATCGCAGCAGCCTCCCAGCTGCTGTTTCTACACCAAACTGCGCTTCCTCCAATTCTGCTGGAGCACTTCTCTGCGGTCTCAATTAGTTTTCCAAATGTATAGCATTGGCGATGAAGATCTGCGCACGGATCTTCAGTGGTTTCTCATGGTCTGTAGTTTCTTTATGTGTGCGCTCTGGCCCACTGCCTGTTTTCATTTTTTATTTATTTTACTTTTTATTTTTTAAGACGGAGTCTTACTCTGTCGCCCAGGCTGGCGTGCAATGCGCCCTCTCGGCTCACTGCAGCCTCTGCCTCCTGGGTTCAATAGATTCTCCTGCCTCAGCCTCCGGAGTAGCTGGGATTACAGGCGCCCGCCACTACCCCCAGCTAGTTTTTGTATTTTCAGTAGAGATGGAGTTTCACCATGTTGGCCAGGCTAGTCTCAAACTCGTGACCTCGTGATCTGCCAGACTCGGCCTCCCAAAGTGCTGACATTATAAGCGTGAACCACCGCGCCGGATCACTGCCTGTTTTTATAAATAAAGTTTTATAGGAACGTAGCCACAACCATTTGTTTATGTATTGGTGTGTAATCTTTTTTTATGTGCTGCTAGATTTTGTTTGCTAGTAATTTGGTTTGCTAGTATTGAGGGTTCTTGTTTTTTTATCAGAGATATTTGCCTTTAATTTTCTTTCTTTCTTTCTTTTTTTGGTGTCTTTGTATTACTTTGGTGTCGGGGTGATGCTGGATTCACAAAAATGAATTTGAAAGTATTTTCTATTTTTTGGAAGAGTTTAAGAAGGATTGCTATGAATTATTCTTTGTTTGGCAGAATTAATCAGTAAAGCCATCAGGTCCTGCGCTTTTCTTTGTTAGAGGTTTTTGATTACTGATTTAATGTTTTTATCTCTTATTGGTCTCTTCAGGCTTTCTATTTCTTCTTGATTAAGTCTTAATAGGTTATATATTTTTTGCAGTGTATCCGTTTCTTCTAGGCTATCCAATTAGTGGGCATGCAATTGCTCATAAAAGTCTCTTATGATCCTCTTTATTTCCCAGGCATCCATTGTAATGTTTTTTCTTTCACTTTGGATTTGGTCTTGTTAAGGCTTTGCTAATTTTGTTTATCTTTCAAAAAATCAACTCAGCTTTCATGTTTTTTCTATTCTTTCTTTTAATTATCTATTTGATTTATTCCTACTCCAATCTTTATCATTTTCTAATGAACTTTATTATTTCTAGATAACTTTGGGCAAAGTTTGTTCTTCTTTTTCTAATTCCTTGAGCTATAAAATTAGGTTATTTGAGGTTGTTCTTTTTGTAATAGAAACAGCATTTATTGCTATAGACGTTCCTCTTAGTAGTCTTGTTGCTGCATCTCATAAGTTTTGTTATGTTGCATTTTCATTTGTTTGTTTTGAGGTGTTTAAAAAATTCTCTTTTGATTTCTTGACTTAATAGTTATCAAGAAAATGTCATTTGGCTTCTGTGTATTTGTGAGTTTTCCCGTTTTCTCGCTGTTATTGATTTCTGTTTCATTTCCTTGTCTTAAAGATACTTGGAATGATTTCAGTCTTCTTAAATGTGTTGACACTTGTTTCAGGACTACATGTGATCCATCCTGGATAATGTTCCAACTATGTTTGAGGAGAATGTGTATTCTTCTGCTGTCGGGTAGAAAGTTCCAAATATGTCTGTTAGGTCTATTTAATCTAGAGTGTTATTCAATCAGCTATTTTATTGATTTTCTGTCTGGATGTTCTGTCCATCATTGAAAATGAGGCAGTGAATTCTGCTACCACTATTTTACTGCTGTCAATTTCTTCCTTCAGATCCGTCAACATTTACTTTATATAATATTTAGGTACTCTGGCGTTGGGTGTATATATTTTTTATAATTGTTAGATCATTTGACCCTTTTATCATTTTGCAATGACTTTTTTTTTTTTTTTTTTTTGGAGAGTTTTTAACTTAAAATCTATTTGATACAACTATAGCCAGCCCTATTTTCTTTTGGTTATAATTTGCATGAATAATTTTTTTCCTTTCCTTCACTTTCAGCCGATGTGTGTTTTTGAATCTACAGGGAGTCTTTTATAGAAGAAAACCGATGGATCTTGTTTTTTTTAAATCCATTCAGCCACTCTTAAGTGTTTTGATTAGATAGTTTAATCCATTTATATTTGAAGTGATTATTAGTAGGTGAGGGTTTACTACTGCCATTTTGTTCATAGTTTTCATTTATTTTGCTGTTGTTTGGTCCCCTCTTTCTTGCTTTCTTTGGCATTTGATAGTTTTTGGTAATGATTTGTTTTGATTCCTTTCTTTTTATCTTTTGAGTATCTTTTATGGGCTTTTTCCTTGCGGTTACTATAAGGTTTGCATAAAATATCATATGGCTATAATCATCATATTTTAAATTGATATCTTGACTTCAATTGCATTCAAAAACTCTACACTTTTACTCCTCTCCTCTCACCCTTCATTTAGAGGGTCAGCAATGATAGGATATATATATATAAAGGGGAGTGGCAGCTCTGACGCTCTCAAGGGAAGGCAGCACATAGTGGCTCCAGCTCCAGGAGCTGCAGTGGCTCTGGCTCCAGGCAGTGCCAGCAGATAGAATCTGCATCAGAAACGATCGCTGGAGTCCTCTGTAGCAGTTTCTAGGGCTGTCGGGATCCTCAGTGGCAAGAGTGTTGACGTTCCCTACTCTCACTCTCCTTCCATAAGGGAAACTCATGGACAAAAGGATTCTTTCTGGACCTGTGCCAGCCTGGAGGATGCAGTAATGCAGGCAGAATGTTTTCTACCCCTTTCTATGCATCCAACTCCTCTGCATCACTTTAGGATTCTAGGATTCACACCCTAAATGTACTCTGGGATTTTCCCCAAGCTATCTTCATCCATGCAAAGTTGACTTTATTATCGTTTTTGGTATGCAGGTGAGGTCTGAGATCTCCTAGTTTGCCATCCTGCTGACATTACTCCCCAAATTTGTATGTTGAGTTCCTAACCCCCAGTGTGATGGTATTAGAAAATGGGGACATTGGAAGGTAATTAGGTCATGAGGGCGGTGCCCTCAGGAGTGGGATTTGTGCCCTTTCTAAAAGGCCCCCCAGAAAGCATTCTTACTCTCTTTCTATCATGTGAAGATAAAATGAGAAGTCAGCAGTTTGCAACCTGGAAGAGGACCTTCACCGGAATCTGGGCATGCTGGCACCCTGATCTCAGACTTCCAGCCTCTATAAATTTCTCGTTTATAAGCTGCACCCCCCAGCCCCCTGCAGTGTGTGATACTTTGTTATAGCAGCCTGAACTAAGACAGTAGTATTCACAGGTTCCAGGGATTGGGATCTAGATCTCTTTGGGGGCCATTTAGCCTCCCGCAGGAGGCTATACAAGAAAGCAGGCAGCAGTAATTCACATGGGAGTGGAATGTTGCTGTGGGAGGAGTAGGCTATGGAAGCAGAAGACACTGGTGGCCGGTTAAGTGTGGAGTGAAGGACAAGGGAGGAAGAAAATTATCGAAAGGTTTCATGGTACAGGGCAATGTTCTTAGAATAAGGAGTCTGGGTGCCAGAGAAGCACCGAAAAAAATGTGGGTTTGCATGAAGATGACTCATTGGTGACGAAACATGAGGTAGACAGGCAGATCCAGATTTTGTAAGGACTGTAGCTTTGATAACCTTGAAAACATTGTTAAGAAAAGTAGCCCAAAGTTAAAATACAAAATTGAGTAGGAATGTGAATTTTTTAAATAATGAGAACAGAAAATCACAATAAATCAAAAATGGTACAGCCTGCACAACCTGGTGAAACCCTGTCTCTACAAAAAAATATATAAATACAAAAATTAGCTGGGCATGCTGGCACAGCCTGTAATTCTAGCTACCCAAGAGGCTGATGTGGGAGGATTGCTTGATCCAGGAAAACGGAGGTTGCTGTGAGCCAACATGGCACCACTGCACTCCAGCCTGAGCAAGAGTGAGGTCCCATCTCAAAACAAAACAAACAAAAATACCACAAACATATATGCTTCAAAAAATAACATTCTTTTATTAACTGCCTGATGCCACTTTAGGGTGCTGTCATTCCAATTTCATGTCTGTACTTCTTTTAACACCTGTTATAAAAAAATAATTTTATAGTATTTTCTACAGCAGGAAGAGATGGCTAATTCAATCGTGTCCTCTAGCACGATGTATCAAAATGTGGTTTCCTAAGCGACAGTTTAGAGAGGGTTCTTTTGTCTACGCAACTACTACTGGCAATACCATGTACATTTTTAGGATAGTTGTCAAATTTGAAAAACAACCCTTTTCGAGTCTCTTTCATATGTGGAATGTTAAAACTGTATTTTCTCCCTGCTTATAGCACTATGATACTAAAACCAACACCAGCCCTGAAACTACAGGAATTTTGATCATTTCTATTTTGTGCCATTCTCATTTAAGAGGAACAAAAATTCATGATGCACTTATAATTGTATATGCTTCATTTTCAAGTATAAATCCTGACAGGAGAGACTTTACATTTGGTTTTTGTAATTGTTTACCACAGATTTTTGTCTGGCTCTGTACATCTCAAACCTTATTTATCCTGCTAGATACTGTGGGACTCATTTGTATCTCCTTCATGTCATCATGTTGGTGAGTTTCTACACTGGGTGGTAGGAGAATTCCCTGCAGTATTCTCATACTGGGATGACTAGCTGTCATTTAGCTGTACTCAAAATAACCATAGTCTACATATCTAACCCCCCAAACCAAAATGAAATGCATCCCTAATTCAACTTCACCTTTACCAGATACCCAAAATGACCATAAGCTCTTTAAAGCCATCCAAAACAGGGGGAACTGTGATAGTAGAAAGAGGCAGTGGTTTTGACAGATTTCGGTTAAAATATCTTACTTTTGAAAACAAAAAATGTGACTACAATTGTGCGGGTCTTTCTCATGGCCTTGAAGGAGCCAGGGTAAGTGAGGAAGAGCCAGGGTAAGCTCAAGCTTCATTTGCTTCTTTGTCAATTCACCCCTGTATCTAGGAGTCCCTCAGATGTGAACCCTTTAATGAGACTACTCAGGAGAGAGAGCCGAGGGAATAGAGAGATGTGATCTGGCCTAATGAGGTTTCCAGATCCAGTGGGAACCCTTATCACTCAGTCCTTGCCATTGCACAGCAAAAGCCCTCTTCTACATTTTTTATTTAATCTGGTTTTTCAAAGAGAGAGCTATCGAGAGCAGGGAAAATTGCTTTATAACACCAGCAGATCTCGTGAGAACTCACTGTCACGAGAACAGCATGGGGGAAACCATCCCCTTACTCCAATGCTTCCCACCAGGTCACTCCCTAAACACCTGGGGATTGCAATTCAAGATGAGATTTGGGTGGGGACACAAATCCTAACCAAATCAAGTTCTTAGTTTCTGTTTCTGGTTGGGTCAGTAAAGCCCCTTCCTTATCCCTCTTTTTCATTTATCACTAGAGACAGAAACTAAAAACCATGGATTCAGGCTGCTTAAAAGCCTAAAACAAAACAGAACAGAACAACAGCAACACAATAAGGTGAGCTGGACAAGCTTGGTAGAGCCTATATTGGGTAGGGTGAGTTTATTTGATTCTGAAACAAATTCCAGAATGGCCTAGCACAATAAAAGTTTTATTTTCATTGAAGCAAAATCTGATGTGGTTGTTCCTATTAGGCAGGTGGCTTTCCAGGTAGTCAGTCAGGCATCTGCACTCCTTCAATCTTGTGGCTTCACCACCTTGCAGGGCTTTCAGGTTCTCCACTAGATTCTGTGTATGTGACCAGTAGGCAGGAGAGTCAGATGGTAGAAAATGGCTGAGATTGTTTCTGTAAGCCAACCCTGGAAGGGATGCACATCCCTTCCACCTGTATCTCATTGGCTGGGACCCAGTCACATGACCCCACCTAGCTGCAAAGGAGTCTGGGAAATAGGTTCTGGTGAGTGCATTACAGTGTCTCTGCACAGGGACTTTAAGAGTCATGTGACCAAATGCCTTTTCCCACCTGCTGTGCTATTTCATCCTAACACCATCATTGTAAGACAGGAACAGTCTTGCCTTCCAAGGGGAGGAAATGGAATAACAGAAACCTCGAATACAGGACGCAAGCCTGGATAAGGAAGCCTGGGGTCTCTTGACTCTGTGCACTCCTCCACCTTCCTGGCTGGGTGCCTGTGGTGTCTTCTTTTGTGACCTGCTCTGAGTTTCAGGGCAGGCTAAGACAACCTCTTCCCGAAGGAGATCAGGTTGGAACATCTGGGATCCATATGCTGCTGGCTTTCTTAATAGCTCTGAGTGCGGTGCAAGGAATTGGTCTTAAGCTCTGAAATCCTGCCTGGTCTGTTTTTTGTCTCTGAGAGATCTTCTGTCCCTTTTTGCACTATTTGAAGGTGGATTTCAATGGACACAGCCTTCTTTGACAGTTGACAGGGAATTCTCAGTGGAGACCAGTTGATTTTGGAACAATTCCTGCTGTCAGTCCTGCAAAGCCCAAGTTTCCTGACCTATGGGGCATAATGACAAACCCATCTGGTTTTGCAGTTAGTCATTTGAGGGGCTTAATTGTAAAAAGTTTGTCTAGCATTAAGCTGAGATGAAAAGGATGCATTTGTTTGACCAATCATCCCACTCCCTGCCCTCTTGTGAGTCTGCTCCAGGAACAAGCAATGCAGGTTGCCAGGATATCCAAGACACATTCAGCAAGAAATGCCGTTTGCTCTCTGTGTAGATCTCCATCCAGCCTCCTGTGTTGACATTTTATTTTTCATGAAAGTGATCCTGGAGATGAGGTTGGCCTCTACCCCATGATCTTAATTCATAAAATGAAGAGCCATATTAAGAGTTAGGTAGATTAATAAATGGTCAATTCATAATGGATTTCTATGAGAAACCAAAGTGTATTGTGTGCAACTTTAACTTTCAGAGGTTGCAGTCAAGAACTACATGCGTCTGAATGTTCTTCCCAAGGTATCCTCTAGTTGCATATAGTCCTGACCTAGTTGGATTGTGTGCTGACTTCCAGAAAGATTCTGTATGTTTTTACATCGCTCTATTGCTAAAGATGCCTTACAAATAACTGTGGGAAAGTAAATATTACATCAACACAGCATAAAAAGCCAACAAGGCAAAAAAATACAATGGCTTAAAGTCAGGGAATGCAGCTTTCAAATGTTCAATGAAAGGGATAAGATTTGTATTCCTGTTTTCTACTTCACTATTTCTGAAGGTGTGTGCATTCAGGTTTGTTTTCTCTGTACCACAGTGAAAATGGAAGGGAGGTGCTTTTGAGGCGATGCTTTCAGATGCAAGGAATGGTACATCTGACCAAAAGTGGGGTTTATCTCCGCACATAGCTGGACATCCTGGAGGTAGGGCGGAGCTAAGGTTGGTTGATTCAGTGGTGCAAAGACATTATTTTTCTACTCTGCAGGCCTCAGGCAGTCCCCCTTCACAGCCACAAGACAGCTGCTGCAGCTCCAGACATCACATCCGCACACAACTATTGCTAAAAGCTGCAATGTCTTTTCTCCTCTTATCAGAGAGTGAGAGATCTGTTAGAATCCCCCAGTAGACTTTCACTTGTATCTCATTGGCCTGAACAAGGTCAATTCTTATCCCTAATAAAATCATTGACCAAAGGGAATGAAATTATCATAACTGGTTTAAATGAGTGGTTTTCAAACTTTAGCATGAATTGGAATCTACTTGTGGGGTAACTTGCTAAAATATAGATTGCAATGCTCCACCACCAGAGTTTCTGATTCAGTAGATTCTAGTACATTGTCGGGTCATTCTTCTATGGCTGGTCTGGGAATTATACTTTGGGAACCACTGGTTTAGGTTGATTTTGATTTCTTTTCTAGGGCTGGGGAAAAGTCACCTTTACTGAATGCAGATTCAAGGTTGGGGAAACTAGGAAAAAAATATTAGAATGAATGAGTTAGTGAGAGAAAGCTTATTAGGTAGGCACCCAACCTCATCCACAATATATATTTTTAAATATTTTCCTCTATTTTCTGAGTACATATCCAGGCGTGTTTTGGGGTATTTTTTGTTTTTGCCTTCTTTTCAGGACCACTGCAGATTAGACGGTTTTCGTGAAATATTTTCATTAATTTGATTCCTACAGCAAGTCATTCTCCTTTGGGCTAATATAAATCCTAAATCCATCACTGTGTACTGCACACACTAAATTATGTAGAGCTTAAATTATTTCTCTCAATATCTATTACCTTTTGCCCTTCTCTGTAAAATGTTATCAGTCTTAGTGTTTGTTCAGTCAGCCAGCTTTATTAGATTCATCTTAGATTTCTCACCAACCTCCTTAGCTCTTCCCAACCTAAACAATTCTGTGTCATCAGCAAGTTTTTCCACATGGCCATTCACTTTATCGTCTAAGTCATTAGCAAGTATATTGAGCTAAGTCACTGGAACTGCTAACTTGAACTTCAGATGTTAGCAGCATCTGAAACAACTACACCAAGACTGGCAGCACCCTCAGATCAGTGTGTCAGTTTATTGTGTAAAAATAAAAAATGTGTAACTCATATTTGATTCCATTCTTTCCTGCACAGAGTTTGCAGATTTATTGTATGATGTGCTATTGTGATTGTAGTGTAGCATGTAAGAAATCTTTGCCTAACCCAAGGCCACAACAATTTTCTCCTTATATTCTTCTAGAAATTTTCTAGTTTTTATTTTTATATTTAGATCTCTGATCTGTTTTGATTTAGTTTTTGTATACAGTGCAAAAATTGAACCAGAATTAATTCTCTTCCCAATGGATATCTTATTGCTCTATCTCCACGAGTTCAACACATTATACTTTCCTCCTTGAATGGTCTTTATACTTGCATGGGTCCATTTCTGGATTTTCTCCTTTTTTCTCTGCTGATCTTGTTGTCTGTCTTGATACCAATATTATACTTATTTTAATTATTCTGTTCTTAAGTACTCTACTCTGTTCCACTAATCTATGTATCTCTCTTGATGAAATACTATAGTATTTTAATTACTGTAGCTTTATAATAAATACTGAAGGTAATGTAAAATATTTGTTCCCATTGTTTTCCAAGTTGTTTTGCTTTTCCTAGTTTCTTTACATTTTCAATCAAATTTTAGAATCAGCTTGTCAACTTCAACAAAAAATTTCTACAAAATGGATTTTGCTTGTGAATTTATGTTTCTGTAGATTAATTTTGGGGAAATTTGACATGTCAGATAGACTGAGCATCTGACACATCAAACTGCTAAATCTATTTATTTAGATGTTTCACTTCTCTCAGCATTGTTTTGTATTTTTAAGTGTATAGGTCTTATACATATTTTGTCAGATTTATCTCTAAGCATTTCACATTTTTATGCTATTGTAAATGAAATTTTAAAAATTTCATTGGTAGTACTAAAAAATAACTGATTTTTGTATATTAATTTTATATGCTATGATACTTCTAAAGTTGCTCATTAGTTTCAGTAACTTTTTATAGCTTCCATAAGAGGTTTTACATAGTATCATCAGGAAATAAAGAAAGATTTACTTATTTTTCATCTCATTGTCTTTATTTATTTTTCTTGCCTCATTTATCTAGTTAGAACCTCCAATAAATATTGAAGAGAAGTGGTCAGAGTGAACATCCTTATCTTGTTCCTGATCTTCAAGGGAAAGTATTCATTCCTTCACCATAAATGTTAGCTATAGGCTTTTCATTGATAACTTTTTTCAGCTGAAGCTATTCTCTCTGATTCCTAGTTTGTGGAGTCTAGGAACTCCAATTATACATATATTAGGCCACTTAACGATGCACTGCAACTCATGGATGCTGGGGTGGGGATTGTTTTCTGTTTGTTTTTTAGTTTTTCCTCTCTATTTACTTTCATTTTGTTCCTATTGCTGTGTCTTCACTAATCTTTTTCTGCATAATGTCTAATCTGTTTTAATTCCATTCAGTGCATTTTAAAAAATCTCAGATATTATAATCCTTAAAAAATTTCACTTTTGGTGTTCTATTTTCCATGTCTCTACTTATCACACATGATCTTTCCTCCAATTTCTTGAACATAGCAAAACAGATGATGGTTTAAATGCCTTTGTCTACTAATTCTGTTATCAATGTCATTTGTGGGAGGTCAATTTCACTTAGTTGATTTTTCTTCCGATTGTGGGTCATATTTTCCTGTCTCTTTGCGTGCCTAGTAATAGTGATTAGAAGCCAGACATTGTGAATTCTACCTTTTAGGGTGCTATATATTTTTGTATGGCTAGAACTACTCTTGAACTTTATTCTGGAGCATAGCGACATTACCTGGAAGCAGTTTGAGGCTTTCAGGTTTGCTTCTAAGGTTTGTTAGGCAGAACTAGAGCAAATGTAGTCTGGGTGTAATTTTGCCATACCACTGAGGCAAAATACTTCTGAGTGTTCTACCTAGCACTTCATGAATTATGACATGTTTTGTTGTGGCTGGTGGGAACAGGAACTGTTTCTGGCCCTGTGTGATCTCTGGAAAGTGTTCAGTTTAATCCTTTCGGGTAGTTCTTTCACCGAACTTGGATGTTTCCTGACATCCATGTGCTGATCAGTTGTGTCAGCTGAAGCCTCATGGGAGACCCTCCGCCTGTTTCTGGCGTTCTCTCTCCATATAGATCCCTTCTTTTCTGCTAAGTTAATCACCTTGGCCTCCCCAAACTCTTATCTCTGGCTTTTCAACTTAGTGAGGCCGCTGAGATTGCCTAGGTCCCCCTGATTATAATGCTCAGTTGTTTGGTCGAACACTAGTCTAGATGTTGCTGCAAAGGTATTTCATATATATGAATAGCATTTATAATCAGTTGACCTGAAAGAGATTACATTTCATATTATGGGTGGGTCTCATCCAATCAGTTGAGGCCTTCATAGCAAAAACAGGTTTCTCAGAGAAGGAATTCTGCCTAAAGACTGTAACTTGGAAATTCTGAGTTTCCATCCAGCCAGCCAGTCCTATGAATTTTGGACTTGCTAGTCCCCATAATCATTTGAATCAATTCCTGAAATATATCTCCATGTGGATAAATCTAGATCTATCTTAGATTAAGCTACTTCTTGTACAGGTTTTGATGATACTTAAATGTGATAGTGGATAAAAAGCATGTGACATTTAATAAGTTTTCAATAAATGGTATTTGCCATTATTACTCTTATATAAAGAATTCTTACAAACATGTTGGCAGTTCTTCCTATTATAAACTTCTAAGTTCCCCAAGGAGAAAGACTATGCCCATTCTATTCACCCCTCTAACTCCAGCATCTAAGCAGAGTCGGATGTATAGTATGGGCTCAATAAATAATTTTGTAAAATTATGGTGAGTGAATGAGGGCCCTCAGGCTCTAATTATCTCCTAATTAATAGAGATAATTAGGAGTGAATGACAGCCTAAGGTCCCTCATTCACTCACCATAAATATTTTCACAGAGGCCTTCTGGGGACAATATCTCAAACCAGGCGTGGACAAGTTAAATGTGCGACGGCAGATTCCCTGCACTAAGCAGGACAATTGTCATCACCAGTTCTTTTGTTCTCTCTCAGTCACTTCCCCCTACTCCCTACCATGTATTTACTTTACAAATAAGTGTTGCAAACTACGTATGTGTGTGTGATTTCATTTAATCACTTCCAGAAGGTTATCACTCATAAGCTGCAATGTACGAATCAATCTTTTAAAATGAAACACATCTTCTCCTAAAGTATGTCGCTGTTAATATTAAACAAATACGTGCATGCAGCTTCAACAGTGGAGGCCATATGGGCTAGTGACAGACATTATTTTCTCACCAACTTCAAGTTTGCATACTTCCTTTCTAAATAGGACTACCCCTAATCTTCTTCCCCTCCATCTTCTCCCTTCACGGAAGCAGACATTAGACCTACTGAAAACTCTGGGGGTTGGTCCAGGAAACTGAAGTTGGGAGACCCAAGCAGTAGCAGTGTGAGGTTGGACTGATAATGAAGGAAAAATAAAGCCCATTTTTTGTTTGGGTGGTTTTGCTGGGTCTTTTTAGAGACAGGGTCTTACTTTGTCACCCAGGCTGCAATGCAGTGGTATGATCATAGCTCACTGCAGCCTCCATCTCCTGGGCTCAAGTTATCCTCCTGCCTCAGCTCCTCCTGAGTATCTGGGACCATGAGTGTGACACCATTCCTAGCTAATCTTTTTTTATAATGTTTTGTAGAGATGGATTCTTGCTGTATTGCTCAGACTGGTCTCAAACTCCTGGTCTCAAGCAGTTCTCCTGCATCATCTTCAAAGTTGAAATTACAGGCATGAGTCACCCAACTCAGTCCCGAATTTTTTTGACGGAAAATCCAGGGAAGTCTGTGCACACCAGCCTGATTTACACTTTGCAAAGCAGGATTTAATAACTATGCCTTTTCACCCCGGGCCCTAGAGAATGAAGGGAGTAAGAAAGAAATCTTTTCAACGAGGAGAATATCCTTTGGCTAAAAAATATTTGAGTTTTTCTTTTTCTTTCAGTACTATTTACACTATAACCATTAACAAAACCTGCTATTTGTGGCAATGTGTTTTCGCTCTTAAGCATCTAAACTGAGATTATGAAGTGGGACTTTAAGCGGAAAATCTGGGTTCACCTTCACTCCACCAACCTATTTGCTCGGGTAGATGTATGTATTAATTCAGTTATAGAAATAGTAACTTAAATAATGGATGAGCTCTTATCACTTTCTGTAGACAACGAGATTTAAGCAACAAGAGAAAAGGCAATTGTATTCATTCTAGTAAACATGTATAATTTATAGTAAAGAGTGAGAAATTGAGAATAATAATTGGAAAATATTAGATATTTTAATTTATCCACATTCTTTTTTTTTTCCACAGTGGATTTAGGAAATTGAAATGTGTAAGCCAAAGCAGCTGAAATTTTAAGTCCTAGGGTATTCTGACATGTGATTATTTCAGTCACATACAAATTTAAATTTCTTGCTTTAGAAAAAGGCAAGATAATGGCAATAAGAAAAAAGATACTCTTATAATCCAAGGATGAATTTTAATATGGTGCTTGATTTACTCACCTAACCAAATGATTTGATTCATGCTATGAAACTGGCACAAACAAACACTAAATGAGGCATTTTAGACTAAATTTAAGATTGAAAGCTTTGGTAGAGAGGTAACTAGATTGTGCATCATTTGGTAAATCTCATTTCCCTGAAACTTTTTACTTTCTTTACAGTTTTATTGGCTTTTTCTTGACAGTTTTTATTCTCCATAGTTGAGTCATTATGACTGTTAAAAAGAAAGCCAAAATTCATGAAAAAACATGTAAAAGAAGACTAGGTTAATTTTGAAATTATGGACACTCCAGGAAGCAGTAAAGTTAGCACACCTGGCATAAAACATACTTGGACTATTTTCATATTTAATGAAAAATATATTCCACTGAGTATTAACACTAAACAAAACTACCTAGAAATCCATTAATAGTTTTCCAGCTTATTGGAAGATGGAGGTTTTACTATTCCCAGTATTCAGAGCATTATAGAAAAATGCCTTTAAATTTCAACAACTAACGCTGAAGTCATGCCAAGTTACTTCTTGCCCTCAATTAGTGGAGTGTACCATTAAGTGAAAATATGAGAATTTCAAGAATATCCACAGAGACACTACAAATTACATAGATATTCAATCATTTAATATAAGATGGATCTATGGCCAGAACAGGAAGATTCTCTAAAGAAGGTAAAATATATGTTTAAAGGGCCAATGGATGATGGGACACATGGTGGCTTTGTAAGGTTCAGTGAAATGTTATGTTCTCACTTCAGAGAGTGTGAACTGTCCAATTTCCTCTAAACAGAATTTTTATACACTATACCAAGAAATAACAACCTAATAAAGAGTGATACAGATGGATTTTCCCTCCTCCCTGTGAAACTTTGCTGGAATTTCCTGCTTCTCTTTTATGTAAGGGATTTCTTTTTTCCATTGTTCTTCTTCTTAGACTGATTGGTTTATCATTTTTGAACATGCATTTTTAAAACACATATCAGATTAAAAAATTCTCAGCCTTTCATTGTCTCATAAAGATTGCACTATGATGAAAACCAGACCCAGATTGTAGGTCTGCTTTCATTTTTTTTTTCCTGAAACACAAACAAGAACAATTTCAATAAAAACATTCCACTTCCCACCAGAGACACTGACGATGGTAATTCAGGTATTACCCTATCTGCAAATATGCATCTAACACACGGGGACTGCATGGAAGTATTTTAAAAGCTTAACCTAAGATTTTCATAGGAAGAATGGAATGTTGTATCTTTTGATTCCTTAAAACCCTAATTTTGAAGAAAGGCACCTTTTAAAATGGTCTGGGTAATGACCTGGGGCTGCTAACAGGTATTGTGTTGAATAATAAGTTTGCTTGTTTCCTTTTCTCAGTCCAGTTTACCAGTAGGGAGATGGTACTCAAAGATAAATGGAAAAGGCTGCTCAGGACAGCCTTGTTTATAAGAGCCACCAACCGCATGCAGCTTGACTGTCCATTGGGGAAACTGATGAAATAAGTTGCAGGATGAGGACAGGCTGGTGGAGGAGTTAAGAGCAGAGAGGCTGGAAACCAGCTGCCTCCGCATGGATCTTGGTCCCACCACTTACGAGTCACACCTTAGGCAACTTATTTGAACCGCAATTTTCTCATCTGTAAAATAGGGATAAGAATAGTGGCAGACTCTTCAAGTTGAAGTGAAGTATGAGATACAGTTTCCAGTGTCGCTAGTGTTCTGAACGGTGCCTGGTACATAACAGATACACAATGGATATGTGTTGAATAAACAGAAAGTGCTGGCCAGAGTGTCCAGCCGACAGGTATCATGCGGATGGTAGCTATTATTATGGTACATCCATGCAAAATGGAATATTGGACAGTAATTTTAAAACTTTATGTGTATCAATATGCAAAAATAGGTTAAAATGAAAAATAAGATAGAAGAAAGCATCTATAAGGTGCTACAAACTTTATAAGAAATGGCCAAATAGGTATAAAAAGTACAAATATTTTTATATACATGTATACACACACACACATACACACAGAGCCCTGTCTGGAAGCATCCATGGTTGCTGGTATGCCTATTTTCCTTTGCACACTCTTTTTACTGTTTGAATTTTGACCTTTTGGCTTGCATATGTGGGAGGATGCACTTCTAGGAAGCAGATTCTGAGTAGAGAGTAGTGTGTCAGATATTTATTAGCTCTTGAAATCAAAACCCGTAGAGGGGAAGAAAAGGAAGCAGGATTGGGCAGACAGAGAACTTGATCTACTGAGGATTCCAAGCCAGGCCTCGGCCAGCCCCTTAGAGAGCTCTGAAGCTGGGACAGCCCCTCCAGATTGTCCCAAGGTGGTACGATTTCCTTCCTATTTCCAATTGATCAGTCACTGGCTGCAGGCTGACCCTGGAAGGGGGCAAATCCTGAGAGATTTTCTTCAGCTAAAGCAATGGCCAAATAGGGTTGACTGCGCAGAGCCTGTTCCAACGACACTCCCAGCAACTGGGAGATAAACTTCTCCTTCCTAAAGGGAGGCCATGTACATTACAGAATCCACTATGTCATTCATTCTTTCAATAGACAAACGGCATAGCTATCAACTTTTTTTTGAGATGGAGTCTTGCTGTGTCGAGAGGCTGGAGTGCAGTGGCACTATCTCGGCTCACTGCAACCTCTGCCTCCCGCGTTCAAGTGATTCTCCTGCCTCAGTCTCCTGAATAGCTGGTCTTACAGGTGCCTGCCACCACACCCGAACAATTTTTGTACTGTTAGTAAAGACAGGGTTTCACCATGTTGGCCAGGCTGGTCTCAAACTCTTGACCTCAAGTGATCCACCTGCCTCGACTTCCCAAAGTGCTGGGATTACATGCATGAGCCACCACTCCCAGCGCTATCAAATATTTAATTTTCAGTCTCAATGGTGAAAACACATAGCTAGTCCAACTATGGGGAGCAGGTAGCCTCTGTGATGTGATTTAAGGGGTGCCATGGGGCTATCTGCCCTTCCCCCCAGTATTTTCTGCACTACCCTGCCAAAAGCACATGAAGTTTTAACAGTTTGTTAAGGGATGGCTTAAGGCATTGCTTCCTGTATAAATTTATTTGTGTTCACTAACTGCCTTAATAGGTTACTCAATAATTGTTTCTTATCTATCAATAATTCAGAAAAACGTGGACTTGGCCAGTAGAGAGCAAAACATTGACACTGTCCAGTTTTTCTAGCTTAGACCTCATTACCATTAGTAGGATTTTAGGGCTAATTCTCTGGACAACCAAAGGAGCATGAATGTAATATGGAGAAATGTTCTACAAAATGGGTTATGTGTACTTGACAGGGGCCAAAGACATCCCCTGGCCCTTTCTTGGCAGTATAGACATTTGTTTTGGAAAAGAAATTTGAGACCGTCTACACATCATATTTTTGCCTTTAAAAAAAGTAAAACAAGGAAGAAACAACGATTTTCTAGTATCATATTTAATAAACATATGGAGGCCTCCTTATCTGGACCATAAGCCAGACGGTCTCATTTCAAGGACAGTAGAGGAGAGGTGCAGTGAAGATCCCTAATACCTCAACAGAGACGGAAGGGACAAAGACAGCTCATGGCATTTTGCCATTAACTCATTCTTGATGGCCAAAATTATTTAGTTCTTCTTCCTTTTTTTTTTTTTTTTTTTTTTTTTTTTTTTTTTTTTTTTTTTTTTTTTTTTTTTTTTTTTACAGAGTCTTGCTCTGTTGCCCAAGCTGGAGTGCAGTGGTGTCATCTCAGTTCACTGCAACCTCCACCTCCCAGGTTTAAGCAATCCTCATGGCTCAGCCTCCCGAGTAGCTCAGACTACAGGTGCATGCCACCATGCCAAGCTAATTTTTGTATTTTTAGTAGAGATGGGTTTTCACCATGTTGGCCAGGCTGGTCTCGAACTCCTGACCTCAGGTGATCCACCCCCCTCAGCCTCCCAAAGTGCTGGGATTACAGGCGTGAGCCACTGGGCCTGGCCCAAAATTATTTAGGTTATTTATAATTATTATTTTTTTTGACAGAGTCTCACTCTGTCACTCAGGCTGGAATGCAGTGGTGCAATCTCGGCTCACTATAGCCTCTGCCTCCTGGGTTCAAGAGATTCTCCTGCCTCAGCCTCCTGAGTAGCTGGGACTATAGGCATGTGCCCCCCATGCCCGACTAATTTTTTCTGTTTGGTAGAGACAGGGTTTCACCGTGTAGGCCAGGATGGTCTTGATGTCCTGACTTTGTGTCATGATTCACCTGCCTCAGCCATCCAAAGTACCGGGATTACAGGCATGAGCCACTGCACCCAGCCTATTTAGTTTTAACTAAACAAAATTATTATGTAGCATTGACTGTTTGACAACATGGTATCTTGGATTGGATCCTAGAACAGAAAACAGATATTGATGGAAGAACTGGAGAGATACAAATTAAATCTGTAGTTTAGTTAATAGTACTGTACTGATGTTAATTTCTTAATTTTGATAAATACATTACGGTTATGTAAGATGTTGGTATTTGAAGAAGCTGGGTGAAGGGTGTAGAGGAATTCTCTGTTCTATCTTTGCAATCTTTTGGTAAACCTAAAATTCTTTTGAATTAAAAAGTTATTTTAAAAGTCTATTTGAAATATAACTTTTTAACATGCATTATTGTTACCAACAAACACTGAGCCATGATAGAGTTGCTTTGCAATGTTAGAATCTAACTTGAAATGGAGAACCCACAATATTAAAATGAGCCTCTGATTTCATTTCAAGTGTAAAGTTGTGTGAGTCTCAGCCCAGTATTTTAAAACTTCTTATGAAATATTTATACGTACTTAGCAACCACTTTTGAGATTTTTTTATCTAATAGCAAAAATACTGTTAAAGAAACTGCGGCAGTATAAACCAGTGAAATCATTTACATAAAACCATAGTAAAAAATTAAAATACCCTCTTTAGTTAGAAAAATCTTTTGGAATACACAAAGCACAGAATGTTAGTAAAAATGATAAACCACAGGGTGATTGCTGAACGGATTGTTGCTGAATGAATAAAAGTTGAGATGCTTCCAATATGATTCCGTAACTGAGCTGCTAGATTCTATTTGAATAATGAAATACAAGAAGAAATGCTTTTATATGGCTTGCCAAAGAACAGATGTACCAGAAAAAGATATATTCTCAACAGTAAATGACCTCTTTAATTTAAGAAATGGGGAAAGGGGGTGTGGGGGTTTACCCACATGAGTTTAACCACTCAGGGAGTAGCTGCTTTGACAGAATTATAAAGGAAGAGACATCAAGGGAAATGGCAGGCATGGCCTCTCCTGAAGCGTCCGTTCACTGCATCGTCAGCCATACGGACATCACTGCTGCAAAAAGTTGAACCAGAAATCCACAAAATGTTACAGGGTGTCATCAGTGTGGTTACTTGATTGAAAAATAGAAGTAGAATCATAATAAGATGGGGAATAATAGCGAAAATCTTTGTGCCCTTGGAGGGTTATAAGTTATCTCATGGCAAAGCACTTAAAAGCATTGTTAAACTTGAGATAGATACTCATTATTCTTTTACAAATACTCGTTATTCTTTTATAAATACAAAGGTTCCAATTTGGCTGGCTTTTTCTGAGGTCAATACGCTATTCAGCAGATATTTCCAAAACTATATTTAATCTGTCCATTTGAGATAAAGGCGAGGAGAAAACGGTGTTACAATGAGGGAGAAAGTATAATTGTTGAAAGAAATTCATGCTATGGAAAGAGCTCTTTGGAAATGGATGTTTGGAAATATTCTCAAATATATGTGGTTTTTGTTGCCAAAAACAATATAAAAACCCATATCTGCACATATTGAAAACCTTGGAAATAGAATTTTCTAACCTGCCCCAGTTGTTTTTCCAAGTGAAGAATTTGATCACGTTTTGAAAATGTTTGTTGGAAATAGCAAAAATGTCAAGTCTTCCAGTTAGTTTGCAACAACCACCATTTGACAACCAGAAAAGAAACTTCCCAGCTCATAAGGTGCTTTGGCATAATTAGCGGATAGAAATTAAAAATCAGTATTAGAAGTTAGTAAAGATGGTTTTCTAAAAAGATACTTCTTGTATGTGAATCTGCATACGGTATTTTTGTGAAGCATATTTTCATCTATTATAACTATTAAAATATACTGAACTTGACTGGGTGCCTCCTGCCTGTAATCCCAGCACTTTGGGAGGTCAAAGTGGGCAGATGACTTGAGCCCAGGAATTCGAGACCAGCCTGGGCAACATGGTGAGACCTGGTCTCTACAAAAAATACAAAAATTAGCCAGGCACGGTGGCATCCACATGTGGTCCCAGCTATTTGGGAAGTGGGGGCAGGAGGAGGCAGAGGTTGCTGTGAGCCAACATCCTGCCACTGTACTCCAGCCTGGGTGACAGAGTGAGACCCTGTCTCAAAAAAAAGAAAAAGAAAAAGAAAAAATATGTATAGAGAGAGCGATAACTCAAAATCAATATCACAAATTGTGTTTGATCTTGCTATGCCACAAACTGCTAAAGCAAGATTTTCACTAATCAAAATTTTTAAATCTAATTTCAACCTTTTTCTTTAAAAATGCTTGTTTTTTATGTTTTATAATGTTTATAACATGTTAATATTTAATATTTAACATAAAGTAGTAGTTATTAAAGCCTAGTGACATATATAAATTCATATAGATGTTAGATATGAAATATTTTAAAAGTAAATATATTGGAAGCACATACTCAAAAGATTTTTCTGATCGGGCACTCAATATGTAGTCTTTTATAGAGAATAGACAATCAGAAATGGCAAAGAAAATGGGTTAGTTTAGTTCTTTATAAAAGCTATCAGAGAAAAAGAAAATGTTCTCTACAATATACATAACATACCAAACCTAAACCTGCATTGATCCTCTATTGCCAAGCAAGCCAAATTGGGAGGTTAATTACATAAACGATTTTTGAGCTGTTCAGCAAAGTCGTCCATTTACCTTTGGTTAAAAGTCAAATTCTTGGCGCACAGCCCTAGAGATGCTGATTCAGCAAGATGAGTATACACCCAAGAATCTGGATTTTTCACAGCACCGTGAACTGTTAAGAAGTAAGTCCTAGGTTTGAAGATGAGGAGAGTAAGATCTAGAGCGTTAACGTGACTTGGCCAGTGGTATATGGGGAGTTCACCAACCAGAGCCAGGGCTGGAGCCTCCCCAGCCCCATGATTTATTTCCCCATGTGGCGCCCCCCTTTGGCACATCCTGCTCCTCAAATGAAACTCTGGTGCCTGCCTACTTAGATATTAGCAGATTGGGGGAGAGCAATCAAGGGTCTCCAATTTCAATGCTTCAGCTAGAAACCACTGGTCACTTGCAAAATATCCTTTGAATTTTCCAGTGAGACTAATGGCCACAGCACTTTATAGAGCTAAAGACAAAAGGCTATTGTTGGGTTTGTTATTGTTGCCATGTTGCTAAGAGAGCCTCTGTGATGGAATCTGCCATTCAATACAAGCTTTGCCTCTCTGGTACAACCCTACCATGTGCAAGGGATATGGCCCAGGTGCAAGGGGAGTGAGACCATACATCACCAGTCCAGGGCCAGAACAGCAAGAGAAAGGGCAGATTTCCTCTTGGGCTTTGAGGGAGAAGAATCAAAGACTAGCACACAAGTCCTGAAATCACAACAGGGTTCTTCAAATTTAAGAAATAAGCACTCATGAAAATTCCAAACGTGATGCTGTTTTTGCTTTTGTGGTCCCCAAACCTGCCCATTGCTCATTGGGTTATAGCAAACAATAGTAAAGGGGTCCTGAAGTGTGTATGTCCGTATTTTGTTGGAAATAGGCCACGCTCTGGCCACAAGTTTGATTTGCTTGTCTTGGAAACACTCCAAGCATGGTGCTGGTATGAGAGCAGGAAATCTGCCCAAACATCTAGTTGATCAGATCAGCAAATACAGGCAAAGAGGGTGGCAGATGAACAGAACTGGATACACATGTGTAAGACAAGTGACAACGTGCTCAGTGACATGCTGGGATGAAAAGCACATGTCCACCTCTTTAAGCACCTGAATTCCAAATGCCATCACTTTCCTTTGTTATTTGCATCCTAGAAAATACATGCATAAATATACATGTATTTCCAGGGTGAGAGAAAGTATATAGAAGAAAGGGAGATTTGACTTACCATTTAACATTTTTGAAATGTTTGAAAACTGCCACTGGGAAAATCACGTATCTCTTGCTTAAAAAAGGACACATTTTAATTTAAAAATATTATTGTTCTTTTTTGTGAGGGGAAGGGGAGGTAAGAGCTGTTTTTTAATAAAACCTCCCAAAACTGAGTATAGTTGTCATTTCTGGAGTCTTTCTGCTGAGGTCATTTCTCCTGTGACCATCAGCTAAAGGGCACAACCGCGTGCCCCCACACCTGCTTCTGAATTCTGAGCACAGGCCAGAGAAGGGGAAGGGCAGGATGTTTGCGGAAGCAGAGCCGACCCTTGGGTAAAACTGGGAAAACAAAAAGTGGTCAGGACAGATTCCAGAGTAGTTGGAGTTATAGGGAAATCTCACTTGCAATGCTTTCTCGATCCGCTGCACTACGCCCTGGCCAGCCCTGAGGTCATGGAGCCCCCTCTCCTGCCCTGGGCTGGCCACTCCTCTCCCGGGATGAATGATGTGCTCTGGCTGAAAGGCCGAGGGGGTGGGTGGAGGATGTCTGCTGCAGAACATGGGTACTCCCTCCATCTGCATCTACTCACTGGGGAGAGGATCTGCGGCCATCACTTCCAGCCCCTGTCCTAGTAGAGCTGTTGAAGAAGATGGTAATGTTTGCATGGTCACTGAGACCACGGCTCAAGGGTAGAGGGGACTGAAACTGGATGGGGTGAGGGAGAGGCTCCAGGTTCCACCCAGCTTCCCAAAGGCTGGAGGGATCTATATCCATATCCCTAAGGGAGGAATGAAAGCCTTTGCACTCCAAGAAAGTATTCAAGGGGCATGAGAACCTTCTTAGTGGCCCTGAGGTCATGACGCTAGCTTGTGCCATGCAGCATAGGCTGCCATTGTATTTTGCTCTTGTGGGAAAACAGAGGTAGTGCAAGGACTGAGGAAAAAGAATGTAATTCTGTTGGGGGCTTGGAAATCCCCAGCAGGGACCACCCATGGAAGAGGACACCCAAAGTGCCTGGCCTGGGCCCAGGGAGAGGAAAACAGAATGCTCAAGGCCTCAGCTTCTCTGCTAAGCACCTGTCCTCTCTGCAAGAGGAGAGGGCCACCAGCACAACCGGTGTCCCCTTGCTCAGATCCCAGAACTTGGGCTCCAGAAGCAGCAGTCGGAAGCTTCTGGAGCAGCTCATAGACCCCTGGCCCAGGCCTGCTGCACTCTCGGTGGTCCTGCCTCCCACTGGAACTGTCTTCTCCCTGCTCCTGTAGAATTATGCCACAAGGGAGAAGTCGCTGGCAATGCATGTGGTTGGATTTTTCGTTTTGCTATAATGAGAAAGTGAAGGAATACTCATGAGCCAATTTGCAGAGAGAGAGAGAAAGGGAAAGGGAGAGGGAGAGAGGGAGAGACAAAAAGAGAGAGAGAGAGAGAAAGAGAGAGAGAGAAAGAGAGAGAGAGAGAGAAAGAGAGAGAGAAGAGAGAGAGAGAGAGAAAGAGAACATATTAAATATGCTATGAGGAAGGTGGTCTCTCATTTCCCTGCACGTTGTTTGGCAAAGAGAGTCTTTAATGAGTCTCCAAACGATGGCGCACCTAATTAGTCAACACCAGCAGGTTATTGCTGGAGATACACAACCCAAACCCAAAGACTTTGTGTAGTTTTCTGATGGAGTCCCTCAGACACACTTTTTTCCAGTTCAGCCCACAGTCTTGGGCATCAGATGCTTTTTCTCACCCTCTAACTTTGTCCCCATCTTTTCTAACAAAAACTCAATTACTTTGGCCTCAACTCAAGATTCCAGGACTAGTAAGATGATACCAGGGGTTGGGTATCCCCTGAAGACGAATAGCCAGAAATATCCAGGAACTGAAATTGGGTTAGCAGATTACAGCTTTGGTGACTCTGAGAAGTTGAGCCCCCAAACCACGGCCTAGGAGAATCAGAGCCAAGGGGTTTGGCATCAGGCAGATATTGCACACACTGCCTGATGTATTACTGATCCTACTTATTGTAGGAGCCAAGAATAAGACAGAGGCTGGGGAAAGGCCCCATGGATGTCACAAGCCTCCCATTAGGGCCCACTGGAATCCCACCCATGACGGCTGGGCCCACTGGGGACCCCAAGCAGCATCCACAGCCTGGAGTGTAAAAGTGGGTGGAAGCAGCAGGCACCTGGTGGCAGTTGCAAGGGGGCAACTATTCCACGTTTCTTGACATATGCCACAGTTCCTAGAATGTCCGTAAGCATTCTCAGTCTCACTGGGTTCTTCTGTACGTCGACTGTAGGGACGCCTGCATTTCACAAACCATGTGAAACTCAAGGTGGCCATGTACAAAGATGAAGAAGATGGGATGCAATGTTCGGCCTGTGTAGATGAAGATGAAGTACTGTTTCATGTAGCGACAGGGCAGCTGATAGTGGCATAGAGTGATGAACTTTAGGAGAGGCATGAAAAGAAATTAGGAGCATTAGGAGAAATACTTAATGTAGATGATGGGGTGATGAATGCAGCCAACCACCATGGCACGTGTATATCTATGTAACAGACCTGCATGTTCTGCGAATGTACCCCGGAACTTAAAGCACAATATTAAAAAAAACATACTTCTGTTTAAGAAGAACAGAAAAAAATTATTGTGCATAGAGCAGAAAGTCAGAAAGCAAAATGTGAAGGTCCCAGGAGCTATTTTAGAGCAATGCTTCCAGCCGTTTTCTGACCCACAGCATTCAGAGAAATAATCATTTTTCTTTGACATTTATTTTAAGTTCTGGGGTACCTGTGCAGGATATACTGGTTTGTTCCATAGGTAAATGTGTGTATGGTGGTTTGCTGCACAGATCAGCCCATTACCTAGGTATTAAGCTCAGCACCCATTAGCTGTTCTTCCTGATGCTCTCCCTCCTCTCGCCCCCACTCACAGGCCCAGTGTGTGTTGTTCTCCCACCATGTACCAATGTGTTCTCACCATTTGGCTCCTCCTTACAAGCGAGAACATGCCATGTTTGGTTTTCTGTTCCTGTGTTAGTTTGCTGAGGACATGTGGCATGAGGATAACATGTAACAGGAAGATAACATGAGGCTTCTCGCTCCATCCATGTCTCTGCAAAGGACATGATCTGATTCCTTTTCATGGCTGCATAGTACTCCATGGTGTATATGTACCACATTTTCTTTGTCCAGTCTATCCTGATAAACTTGGCATTTGGGTTGATTCCACGGAGAAATGATCATTTTTCTAAGGCACTTTAGGATAAAGGTTTGCTTGTAGCTGAAGGCAAGAGGTTCTGGTTGTCAGCCCTTGGGCACTTGCCTGGATACCCTTAGTTGGGGGGACTTAGTTGGGGGCTCAGGGTAGTCAGTCTCTCCTCACACTTGGAACGTATTCAAGGCACTAAGATGAGAAGCTCAATTTTAGAAGACTGGGAAGAAATGAACAGAAATGAGACATATCAGGATGGACTTTGGATCAATCTACAAAAACCCGTAACTGTTGTGGGCCAAACTACACTTACACTAGGTGTACGTTCCTGCTCTCAAGGAGCTCCCAGAAGAGGGAAAGAATGGGGACAGAAAAACATCTGTTACGAGGAACTCACCATGACCCACGGGGCACAATGGGAAGGCAGGTTTATTCTCACCTCCATCTCCTTTTAGAGCATTTGCTAAGGCCCACCCTTCCACAGTCCTGGGGGAAAACTCAGGGGCCCATAGCTTTCCTGGTTACCTTTAGATATTAAAAGTGTCCCAGTTGCTTAAATCTCAAAACACCAGCTCTTTTCAGTAATTAATACATTGAATCAAGTGTAATAATCAAAGGCATCATGCTTCACTTACGGGTAAAACTTCTCCTGAGGCTGGAGTGCGGTGGTACGATCATGGCTCACTGTGTCCTCAAAGTCTCGGGCTCAAGTGATTCTTCTGCCTCAGCCTCCTAAGGACTAATGGCTGCCACAGCCAGGTACCCACCCCACCTGGTTTCTGACATCCCCAGCATCAGATCGGGGAAGAGAAACGGAGGATGAGCAAAAGTAGGGAGGCCAGGGTTGCAGCAGCCCTTGCCTTGTGTGGTGCCTTTATAGGTTCTTCTGAGACCCTCCAACTCTCTGTTCCCAGCTCGGCCACACTCCTGGGGCTGTCTCCACTGGAGCTCTCTGGGGCTCTGAGTGCATCTCTTCTGGCTCCTAGCTTATGGCTCTTCCTCAGCCCCAGGGAATCTGAAGTCACTTCCTATTGGGGCTGCCTCACTCCTTATTTGGCTGCTTCCTCCCTCCTTCCCCTGAAAGGTCCTCACCATTCATGGGAAACACGACAAGTCCTTTGTCCGCAACTCAGAGTGCAAGCTGACCCCAACACCACAGAGCAACCAACCAGCCAGGCTCCCCGCTTCTCAGCCAGACACCAGCCCACTGCGTCCCCCAAGCATCAGGAGGCACCCCTACACCTTGGCTTAGGTAGGGAAGGTGACCTTATTTTCTTCCAGGTGAGACCCACAGCAGAGCTTTCCTCCAAAAATTCCCTACTGTAAACTTCAATTCTTTTCTTGGCCTCTCTCTCATCTTTTATAGTCTGGAGGTGGGTGGCTCGCTGAGAGTAGAAAACTGGTTTCCATAAGCACTTTTTGCAAATCTTGCATCTCACTTTGGAATGTTCTATCTATTGCTTTGGGGCCTCACTTGAAACTGAGATGAAAATAATTCCAATTTAACACCTAGTACAGCATAGAGCACCCCCCGTTTTTGTTTCAGGGCATAGCGCATATAGAAAATGATGATGTTTGTGCGGTACTTGGGTAAATGGATGCGCTGTCCATGAAGAGAGCTAACTGGTCAGGAGCTCCAGCTGCTTCAGGCCTAATGTGGGCAATTCGAGGCCTAGCTGTGCAAGCACAACCTATTTGCAACATGCCAAGTGCGGGGTCTTCACAGGTTATTTCCAGACCTTCCTATTCCCCCTTCCCAGCTGGGTTATAATTCTGACCTGCTGCTGTGTTACTAGATGTTGGTTGGGAAGCTGTGTGCTAGGTTGTGGAAGAGGCTGGGAGTGGTGCAGAAGAGTAAATGATTCATTTCCAGCTGCAGCATCAGACTGCCTGGAGGTGGTGATGCCTGAGCTGCGTCTGGGTTTTGAAGGATAAATAGGAGTTTTCTAGACAGCTGTCTTAGTCTGCTTTCTGTTACTTAAAACAGAATACCTGAAGCTTGATAATTTATAAAGAAAAGAAATTCCTGCCTTCCCCTCCCTTTCCTTCTCCTTCCCTCCCCTCGCTTCCCCTCCCCTTCCTTTCCTTTCTCTCCCCTCACCTCCCCTCCCCTTCCCTTCTTCTCCCCTTTTCTTTTCTCTCTTTTTTGGAGACAGGGTCTCACCCCATCACCCAGTCCAGAGTGCAGTGGTGTAATCATGGCTCACTGCAACCTCAAATTTCTAGGCTCAACCAATCCTCCTGCCTTAGCCTCCCAATTAGCTAGAACTACAGGTGTGTGCCACCATGCTAAGCTAATTTTTAATTTTTTGGCAGAGATGGGGTCTCCCTCTATTACCCAGGCTAGCCTTGAACTCCAAGCCTCTCCTGCCATGGCCTCCCAAAGTGCTAGGATTACAAGTGTGAGCCACCATAGCTGGGCAGAAATGTATTTCTTATAGTTATGGAGGCTGAGAAGTCCAAGGTCGAGGGGCCACCACTGGTGAGCGCCTTCTTGAAGCTGGGGTCTCTGCAGAGTCCTGAGGTGGCATGGGGCATCACGGCATGCTAGCTCAGGTCTCTGTTCCTCAGGGACCAAGGTCCCACATGAGTTTCAGAGGGCACAAACATTCAAACCAGAGCAGCAACCACCCAGAGCAAGGACATTCTGGGGAACACAGTGTTTGGTGCAACCGGAGCACTCAAGCATGTGATGCGCAGGAGGGAAGTGGCTGGGTAGGCAGCTGGAGGCTCCATCCTGGGCAGCCCCTTCTCAAGACCTCCTCATGGCTGCACCCTGCAGCAATTTCACCTCAGCCTCATTCACAATTCTTTCTTCTTCTTCTCACATCTAATTAATGATCAGGTGCTGGTTTTCACCTTTTAACTATTTTCCCATCATCCCATTCCTTCCAGTCCCACACTCACGGCCATGGTCTCACCCTTGGTCTTCACTGTTTTACTACTGTGAAGGCAAACGTCACACACATGATCCTCCTTCCCCCGCTTCCCCGCTGCCAATCCATTTTCTATGCTCCAGCAGCAGTGATGTTAAAATACCAGGCCAGGATTAGCCTCCCTTCCAATCATTTTACTTCTCACTCAGCAAACTCTCCTTCCTTCCCATAACCTGCCCAGGCCCGTGCACTTTTCCCAGTGACTTCATCAGATCTCTGCTCAAATAGCACTCTATCAGAGAATATCCTATAAACGACAGCACCCTACCTGCAACACTTCATTTCCTTACTTGGCAGCATTGATTGTCACTTGACGCGTTGTACATTTATTTCATTATTGTCTACCTCAGCAGAATGTGAGCTCCAGCAGGTAGGGATTTGATCTTGTTTCTCGATTCTCCTTCCACAGTTGTTAAATAAATGGGCGAGTAATCCCAGCACTGAGGCTGAGGCAGGAGGATCGCCTGGGGCCAGGAGTTTGAAACCTGCCTGGGCAACAAAGCAAGACCCCCGTGTCTACAGATAATCTTTAAATTATCCAAACATGATGTCTAACACCTGTAGTCTCAAGTACTCGGGAGGCTGAGGCAGGAAGATCTCTTGAGCCCAGGAGACTGAGGCTGCAGTGAACCATGATCACGTCACTGTACTCTAGCCTGGGTGACAAAATGAGACCCTGACTCTATGAATAAGCAAACAAAAAAGCAAACAAGTGAATACTGTGAGGTGTGAGGAGACAAGGGAACTGTGGTGCACTTTATACTCATGGCTTCTCTGCGACATGCAAAGCCATCCTTTTTAACAGCAACTATTCAATATTTATTGAAGACTTACTCTATGAGCTATCGATTTCACTTGTATGATCTCAGTCTCCATAATAACCTAGAATTAGATACTATTTCTAGCTCCACTTTTCATGTAATGCAGGTTCTTAGAGTAAATGAACATACACAATAATACATTAAAACATCAATAATGTACATTTTGCATTGCACACTCTGGCAACTTGTTTATTTTTTCAGACCTTTTGCTGGGTATACATACATGCACATATAGTTGATGTGGAGTTTGTGTATGTTTTTATTTGCTTCTTTCTTGTTTCTTCTATTTTATAAAAATGAAGTCTCATGATATATATTGTTCCACCAGGCAGCGTGTCTCAGAGATTTGTTTTCATGACAGTTACTAAGATGAAACTCATTATTTTTCTTGACTGTATATGTAAGATGCACCATGGTGTATTTAATTCCTTCCTACTGACTGACATTCACATTGGATTTTTGGTTTTGTTTTGGCTCTACTGTGTTATAAACAATTTTGCAATCAATCTGCCTTTCTATATTGCTGATTGGGGCCCAGGTATGTAAGGACATCAGGGAGAAGATTCCTAAATGTGAAATTGCTAGGTCAGCAAACATGCACATTCTATTTATTTATTATCATCTGATACTAGGGTTGTGGTCTCTGTAGCAGACATGCCTTGTGCCCGACCCATGTCCCCTCCAAGCTCCTGTGTCTGTCCCAGCTCTTTGCCTGAGGCTTTCTCTGGCCACAGAGCTTATTCTGTGTCTGAGCAATGGAGTTAAGACCTTGAGCAGCTTTCAATCAATGACCCACAGGAATTGATGGTTAAATAGGTGCTTTGGCTGGGTGGGTTAACTCAGGTGCATGTTTTAGGCTGGATCACAGTCTCCAGTTGCCCACAGTGGTGACTTGATTGGCAGCACACGCTTCATTCACTCCCTCCCCCGCCCAGTCTCCCTTCCTTAATCCCCCACTTATATTTCTTACAAAGACCCTCCAAACAAATGCTTGCACTCAAATCCTTGTCTCTAGGTCTTTTTCTGGGGAACCCAAACTAAGACATTCTTATTTATTTATGAAAAAAACTAAAGTTTGTTCTTTAAATAAAATTGATGCATATACTTTGCTTTTTTAAGTATAAAAAGATAGAAAATTAAAAGTACACGCCATCTTCTAACCCAAAGGTAATAACAGTTAATAGTGTTCTTAATTTCTTTCCAGAAAAAGACTTGATTATACAAATATACATACACACACATCCTTTTACATTTACATAAATGGAATAACTCTAAACACGATGCTTGGTGCCTTTACCCACTTAATGATACATCTTGGAGAGCATTGATACTTACATATGCAGAGCTTTTGGTGGCTTTGCACTTTAGGGCCACACCACATGTTTTTTCATCAGTCCCCTATTAGAGAAAATTCAATTTTCTTTCTTCTTTCTTTTCTTTCTTTCCTTTCTTTCTTTCTTTCTTTTCTCTGTCTCTATCTCTCTCTTCTCTCTCTTTCTCTCTCTCCTCTCTCTTTCTTCTTTCTTTCTTTCTCTTTCTTTCTCTCTCTCTTTTCTCTTTCTTTCTTTCTTTCTTTCTTTCTTTCCTTCCTTCCTTCCTTTTTTTCTTTCTTCTTTCTTTCTCTTTCTTTCTTTTTCTTTCTTTCTTTCTCTTTCTTTCTCTCTCTTTCTTTCTTTTTTCTTCCTTCCTTCCTCTCTCTCTTTCTTTCTTTCTCTTTCTTCTTTCTTTCTTTCTTTTCTTTCTTTCTTTCTCTCTTCTCTTCTCTCTCTTCTCTTCTCTTCTCTTTTCTTTTCTTTTTTTTCTTTTCTTTTTTCTTTCTTTTCTTTCGACAGAGTTTTGCTCTTATTGCCCTGGCTGGAGTACAGTGGTGCAATCTTGGCTCACTGCAACCTCCACCTCCGGGGTTCAAGCGATTCTCCTGCTTCAGCCTCCCAACTAGCTGGGATTACAGGCGTGCACCATTAAACCCAGCTAATTTTGTACTTTTGGTAGAGATAATATTTCTCCATGTTGGTCAGGCTGGTCTTGAACTCCCGACCTCAGGTGATCCACCCACCTCGGCCTCCCAAAGTGCTGCGATTGCAGGTCGATTGTTTCTAATATTATGCAGTTACTACCATGTGAGCTCCAGCAGGTAGGGATTTGATCTTGTTTCTTGATTCTCCTGCCATGGCTGGCTGGTAGGAGGCCCTCAGTGATAGTTGTTAAATAAATGGGCAAGTAATCCCAGCACTGAAGCTGAGGCAGGACAAATCTTTTTGTGCATATATTTTGGGTCATTTGAAAACATTTTACAAATCATAACAGAATTGCTGGGTCAAGGTATATGTGCATTTTTTTTTAATCTTTTAGACATCACTGTTTTTTTCTCTTAAAATAGGCTGCACTGATTTATTCTTCTACCAACAGTGTCTGAATGCCTGTTTCCTCACCTCTCCTCAACACTGGGGTTTTACAACATCTTAATATTTGCTCATCTGTTAGGTGAAATAAGTGTTATCTCTTATACAAGTTTTACATTATTCAATCATGTCTATTCATTTATTTTCTTGGTTTCTGGATTTTATGTCATGCTTAAGAAGTCCACTCTCCAATTTTACAAAAATATCCATCTGTATTTCTCTTAGTTTTCTCACGTTTACATTTACATCATTAATTCATTCAGCGTTTATTTGGCGTTTGTTGTGTTGAAAGAAACTACAAAGAAATGAGAGTGAAGCAAAGAAGACAGGTCTGGCTTAAAAGTGCTGAGCACCAGCCAGTGGTTTCTGCCTGTAATCCCAGCGTTTTGGGAGACCAAGGCAGGAGCATTACTTGAGGCCAGAAATTCAACACCAGCCTGGACGATAAACCGAGACCTCATTTCTTAAAAAAAAATTTTTTTTTTAATTAGCTGGGTGTGGCTGAGGAGAGAGGATCCCTTAAGCCCAGGAGATTGAGGCTGCAGTGAGCTGTGATTGTGCCACTGCACTTCAGACTGGGTGACACAGAGAGACCCTGTCTCTAAAAAAAAAAAAAAACAAAAACAAATGCTGAACGCTTGGGTGATGTTGTTGGGGAGTTGCCATTGATCAAGACCCGCTAAGGTGTTTTCCTTCACGGGGAAGGTGGTCCAGGGTCATTTTCCAGGGCTATAATCAGTGTCTGCCAGAGCTAGCATGTACTGGCTCATGAGAGCCAATTTATTGTGTTATATGTTATACAGCCATTCTTATAAGTTAAATCCTATTACATTATAATTAAATAAATAATATTTTTCAGAAAGGTAAAAACATTTAAAATCTACCACTTCTAAATCATTTTACTATGTTGTCTTCTTCTATGCCTCTGAGGTTATTTACTGCCATTGTATAATGCTGATATCACGTTGGTGGCTTGAATTGGCCACAGTGGGAGTATTTACACCATGGATATTGGCAAATACTATGGTCAGGGTGCTTTTTTTTCTTTGGAGATTACCTGTTAAGCATTTACCAGCATACCTCTGACTTTGCCTGTCTCCAGATATACTTATTCAGGGAAGAGGCAGGTGTGCTGGAGAGGAAATCCCAGCATCCTTAGGGAGTCAGACTTGAGAACAGTTAGGTTCCACCCAGTCCTACCATTCTATGATTCCAGGATACTCGTGATTATTCTGCATGGCTACATCACTAAGGGGAATTTAGCTCGGAAAAACCTGCTTTAGGGGATTTCTACAGAGTCTCTACATTCCTAATCTGGATCTCATTTTGGTGTAATTCAGCCCTCCGATGAGTCGTGCACAGGATTTTCCCTGCAATGTCTCAGATTTAGATTCCAGCCTGGCAACTCAGGCCTATAGATAAAATTATTTATCATCATTCATCTGTTTTCCATTTAATATTAAGTGTTCTTAAAACATTTGACTCTTTCTCTAAATGCTATCCAAGTAGCTGCAATGTATTGACATTTTTACTTACTCTCTTCCACATGGCAGCTCATATTTTGTAGAGAGCAGAGAAAGTTGGGGAAAACAGGGTTTGGGATCTCACACTCACTCTTGAAATAAGGGAAGCATTATTTATCCCAGTTACAAAGAAGAGCCTTTGTTTTATCTTCGTGAGTCATTTTTTTAAAGAGCCAAGAACATGTAAAATACATAAAAATCACAGGAAAAAATGTACGATTCAAGTAGCTATTATATAATTGTATGAGAACCTCCTCACTGAGAACATGACAAAGTTATTTTTCCTGCTTCAGTATTTTCTTTTAAAGATAGAGACCTTGTAACTGTTAGCACAAATTTAGAAATTCCTACTAACTCAATTATAATAATAATTTTATGTGTTGCTCATCCTGAAACAGACCCATCTGCCATATTAATAATGTTTTGAGGGACACATTTCACCAAAAGCTTTAATTATTTTTTACAAATATACCTTGGAAGTCATTTTTGCCCACAATTCACAGACGGTTAGATTCGTCTATTCACTGGCTCTGAAACATTCCAAGTTAATTTCCAACTTCTCTCCATCTTCCTACCTGAAATGCCATCTCTCCTTTCCATGGAATCATCACAAGTCTTCAATATTCTACAGTTTTTCCATAATTATTCCCAAGTTGAGTGACGCATTGCTTCTGTGGACTCATAACCATTTTCCATATCACCCACTTGACACCTGATTATACTTTCTCTCATAACTTCACTGTTAGGTAATTTCTATTGTCTTTACAGTTGACCCTTAACAACAAGGGTTTGAACTACATGGATCCTATTATATGCAGATATTCTTAGATCTCTGGCAACCCCAAAACAGAAAGACCCACGTTTCCTCTTCCTCCTTCTTCTCAGCCTGCTTGATGTGGAGACTAAGATGATATAGACCTTTATGATGATCCACTTCCACTTCATGAATAGTAAATGTATTATCTCTTCTTTACGATTTTCTAAATAAATTATTTTCTAAATAAAATAACAATTTATTTTCTAAATAAAATAATAACAATTTATTTTCTCTGGATTCTATTATTGTAAGACTATGTATAACCCACAAACTATGTGTTAATTGACTGTTTATGTTATCAGTAAGCCTTCTGGTCAACAGTAGGCTATTAGTAAGTTTTTGAAGAGTTGAAAGTTATACGTGGATTTTTGATTGCAGCAGGGCTCAGTGTCCCTAACCCCTGTGTTATTCAAGGGTCAACGGTAGTTTCATCTCAACATTCAGACAAGAGGTTCTAATTCTAAGACTCCCTTGGGACTTTAGGGAAATTGGGAATGTCAAAACATATGTAAAATTTTGTGTATGTGCCAATGTGTCTTTTTTTTAGGGGCAAAATTCCTTATTGTTATCAGATTCTCAAAGGGATTTTTGATCCAAGAGTCTAGTCTCCTAGAGGAAAGTGATTATATGATATGCTTTATTATATTCTTCACAGTATCTTCAACAACTCAGCTGAGTAATTAAATGGGCACAGGATAGATCTAATGTTTTCACTTATTTGCCATCAATTAACACCTTATTTTCCAAACTATGGAGGTGGGATAATAACTTTTCTATTTCCATCTCACAGATGTTATGAACATACATGAAGATAATAGATGTGTCAAAGTTTTGAAAAGTTACAAACAATACCTTATGATTATGATAGCCCACACTGAGAGATGTGATAAGGAAATTCTTCATTTCCAGAATTCCCCATCATTTCTACTACCTTTCCTGAATCTTCTTCTAGAGAAGCAGAGCTTGGAAAATGTCTTCCCCCTTGACTCCGACTTCAGCAGCATTAATTTCCAATACCACCTCTCACCCAATGGCTTGTCAATGAAAATTGCTTTATCCTCTGCTCATACTCTCTGTTCTTTGACAATTTTAAGTCCTGATTAATAATCATTGTCTCCAGCACTTTTCCTATTATGATTCTTGGCTGTTGCAATATTCTTGCAGATGCTGCTTCTAATATCCTGGCTCCTTATTCCCAGACCTTCACTTTTCCAATGATCTTGTCCTCCATCCACTTTAGCCACCACTTCCCGTCATCAAACCTAGACCTTGTCTTTACCAATAACCACACTGTTGTAGGCATGATAATGAACCCCCCAAAGATATCTACTTTCTAATCCCCAGAATCTGTGAAAATCTTACATTACATGGCAAAGGGAAATTGAGGATGGAATTAAGGTTGCTAATCAGCTGACCTTAAGGAAGGAGACTATGCTGGATTATTTAGGTGGCCCCAATCTAATCACAAAAGTCCTTACATATGGAAGGCAGAAACGGAAGAGGTCAGAAGGGTGTTCTTGATAACTCTACCCACTCTCACTGGATTTGCAGATGGAGGAAGATGGCCATGAGCCAAGGAATGTGGTTGGCTTTATGTCCTGGAAAAGACCAGGAAATGAATTCTCCCTAGAAAATCCAGAAAATAATAAAGCTATGTCAACACCTTCATTACAGCCCAGTGAAATCCATTTCAGAATTCTGAGCTCTACAACTACAAATCACACCTTTGTGTTGTTTTAAGCCAATGCGTTATGATAATCCATCACTGCAGCCGGAGGAAATACATACACCTTCCTTCCATTAGCAGATGAGGCCAAGTTGACTTTCTGCAACCCACTCTATCTTTGCAATTTACTTCCTGTAGTACCCAACTCTGATAATTTTTTGATCTCACTAAATCCTGCAATCCATTGATCCTATAACGTTTTCACTGCCTCTCATTCCACTCCCCTCTGTTTTTCCTACTTGAGCAGTTCAGATTCAATGACCAAGTGCTAGAATCACTCACCTGCAACTCTTAACTATACACTCTCAAATCCCACGTCCCCTGAAAAAAATCCTAAATTCAGTTAAATCCAACCCTCTATCTATCTTGTACTTGGATCTGCTGGGTGAATATGGTTGGAAAAAAACACATAGCAAATCTGATTGGTCTCACTTTAAATTCATGACCCTAATATCATGTGGGACCTTGGTGTGCTGGGAAATCCCTGCTGGGATTCCATGGTCCTTCCCTCTCTAATTTTCCTGGGAGACTATTTCACAAATTATCTTTTCTCTGGAAACATCCAAATGCTCTTTCTGTCTTCACTCGCTGCTGATTTTGTGTGTATATGAGCTTATTTCTTACTTCATTGAGGAAACAGATGATCAGAAGACTTCTTTAAATCCCCAGCACCCTACATACCCACTCACCCACCTACATGCCTTCCCTCCCATAGCTGCGAACCATCCGAGAGGGCACCTATGGAAGCTCCACCCACCCCTCCACTGCAGGGAAGATTCACTAGTCACATCTCCTGTTTCTGTCTCCTTTAGTCCCATGAAATCACTTTTCCCATTCTCCACTGGATCACTCTCATCAGCATACAGACATCCTGCTATTTCTCCTGTCTTAGAAGAACCCTCTCTAGGCCCCCCATCCCCCTCTGTCCCTGCCCTTCTCCTCTGCCCCCTGCGAGGTGTCTGCACCCCTCTCCTCCCATCTTCTCTTGAACTCACTCCAGTAGGGTTTTTGTGCTCTCTTCTCCCCTCCCCTGAAACTGCTATTGTCCAAGTCACCAAGCCCTGCCCACCACCGCTGCCAAGGCTAACTCCAGTCATCAGTTTCCGGTCCTCATCTTACCTGACCTATCCGTAGCACAATCTCTGGTCTGGATTCCTGCAAAACATCTCTAACTGGGTTACCGTCTCCTGCCTTCGGGACCCTGCCGTCTACTTTCTACTGGGCAGTGGAGGATTTCTGTTTCATTTTGGTTTCAGTGAGCCAGATCATGTTGCTCCTCAGCTAATCACACTCTAATCACTTCTCAGCTCACTCAGGTAAAAGCTAGACTCCTCTCAGGGGCCTTCAAGTGCCACATAAAAACGGGCCTGCCCCTGCCCTCATCGGCAGACACGCCCCGGGGCTTACACTGTTTGAGCTCAGACTTCCTGGCGGCTCTTCAAACTCACTAAGCACCTTTCTCCTGGGAGCCTCTATCCACTGGCTGTGCCCTCTGCCTCGAATGGTCTTTTCCAGAGGCCAGTGTGGCTTGTTCCCTTCTCCTTCCAGATCTCTCATCAAGGTGGCGTTCCTGACACCCTCCAACTCAAAGGAAAACCACCTCCTGCTCTGCCCCAGCCCTACCTCTTTGCTTACCTTACAATTTCCCCATGGCATGTATCATTACCTAAGACTATATATATATATATATATATATATATATATATATATATGTAAGTTACATATAATAAATTATATGCTAGTACAGTCCTATGCCCCATAATGACAGTCAGTGATGGACACATACAGGACGTTAGTTCCCTAAGATTCAAATTTCATATTTTTCCTGTATCTTGTCTATGTTTAGATATGTCTAGATATACGAATATTTACCACTGTGTTCCAGTAGCCTAATGGCATTTAGGAGAGCCACATGCTGTACAGCTGTGTAGCCTGGAAGCTATAGGCTCTAGCACACAGCATAGGTGTGTAGTAGGCTAGGCCATCTAGGTTTGTGTACTCTGTGATGTTCACACAATGACAAAATTGCCTAACAATGCATTTCTCAGAACCTATCTTCATCATTAAGTGAAGTGTGGCTGTAGATAATATATTAATGTAATATATAATATTGTTATATCTAACAATGTTTATGTCTATGTGTGTATCTATATGTGTGTCTGTCTACATATGCATGCATAATTATTTCCTTCACCAACTAAAATATAAATGCCATTGAGGCAGGGAGTTTGTTTTCTTCCTGGCTATACCTCCACACCAAGAAAAGTGCTCTGCATACAGTTGAATAAGTTTGTTGAATCAATAAAAGAAAGAAGAAATGAATGAATGAATCTAAGTAAAGTTGAACACACACCCAAATGGATTGTAGCTTGACTGTAGATCTTTGTTGTCACTGTTTTGCAGCCAGGCAGGCAAGATGAGCTTCTCTTAGCTTTCTGTGTGTCAGCTTCAGCACTTATCAAATATTGATAAGTTTGGTCCTGGGAGTTAGTCTACCTAACTAATGTGTTTTAAACCTCAAGAGACATCTTCTCCAGGGAAGTCCTAGAATCCTATGATGTCATGACTACCTAGATTTCTTTGTGGTCTTTTGACAATCTTCCCTTAAATGCACCCTTCTCAGGGGATAAGAGTAAGGAATAAAAGCTAATTATTGATGTCGTCAGTGAATGTTTTCTTGGATACACGTGAAAATCATTGCCTTTTTTCAGGAGAAGCTTACCAGGGTAAAGAGGCACTGTATTCTCCACTGTGAAAGGGAGCAGCTCAATTCTAAAACACCATTTGAAAATCCCATTTGTCCAATGAACAGTGTATAATGATTGGAATGCCCTAATGCCATTCTTATATTTATTAATGCATATGTGGAAACACACACTCCTAGAAAAATTGAGCCAGTTAAATTTTTCTCTTTCCTTTTTAACTTCTATAAGCCTCAGCAACCCAAGAGTGTAGGATACATTTATAGCTGGTCTATCATAGCTGTTTTCAGTTTCCATCCTCTCACAAGGAAATATCAGCAATTCATAGTTAATCTGGGCCAGGAGCAGAGAGAATGTTTTCCCTTTCCTTATTTTGAGGTAAAGGAAAAATTTCTGTAGAAACATATGTTTTTGGAAACACTGGACTTAGAGAACACTGTGTGATAGAGAACTACGAAATCTTGAACAGACCAAACACTGCACTACTTTTATCACTCTCTCCGAATGAAAGAGTAGATACAGCACACGTCATAGTGGGAAACTGAGGTTTGCTAGGCCTTAGACAGTGTGTTTATGACCAATTCAAGGGATCTTAAATGGTGGATAAGTGATTTTCAATGTTTCTGTAACTCTAAACTGCAAGAATGATGCTGCATGATAGCTGACTAACAATGGCGGCTGTTAAGAATTCCACTCATTGGGTATTAATAGCATCAGGATTATAACTGTCTTATACCCTCGCTTATTTCATAATCTATTTCTGGACTTGGAGATTCGGAGATTCGCCAGGTGTGCAACCCTGTCAGCTTTGACTTGATCAGTGGGAGCCAAGTGCATTAACCCCTAAGATTCAATAGAGAGATGGGCTGGAAAAGGATAACTTTAAGTCTAAGTTTGTTGGAACCCTGCACAAAAGGAATTGTACAGTCTAGATAACTATCTGTGAGAGGTGCTAACAACTGGAGAAGAGCTGAATGGCCTGATATGGGAATTCAAAGACGTGTATGGCAAGATAAGTGTTAACTAAAAAAATATATCATTCATTCATTTATTCATTCACGAACAAAGCTATAATTAGGAAACCTACCTTGTGTTTGGCAAGTGGCAGAGAGCAGGTGTGCATGGCAAAATTATTTTGGGAGATACAGATTTAAGAAGGCCACATGTGTGGTGAGAATGTTATCCAAAAGGGCCTGATTCCACTTTTTAGTTGCTTGACCTTGGATAAGCTGCTTAACTTTTCTGAGTCTGTACAACGGGAATAATAACTCCCAGGTCAAAAGATTTCTGAGGATTTAGTGAGATAATTCTATGAAGAGTAAATAAGACAGTGACTTGGAAAGCATGTCACATGGTTCATGGTCCATGAAAGGCATACAACAATGTAGGTTTCTGTCTCCTTCTCCCAGGAAGGGTGTGTTAGTCCGTTCTACATTGCTATAAAGGAATACTTGAGATTGGGTTATTTATTTTAAAAAAAGAGGTTTATTTGGCTCACAGTTCTGCAGACTGTACAAGAAGCATGGTGCCAGCATCTGCTTCTGTGAGGGCCTCAGGAAGCTTCCAATTATGGCAGAAGGTGAAGGGGGAGAAGGTATATCACCTGGTAAGAGAAGGAGCAAGAGAGATGCCATGCACTTTTAAACAGCTAGGTCTTCATGAACTCACTCATTATCATGGGGAGGGCGCCAAGCCATTCACGAGGCATCCATCCCTATGACCCAAACACCTCCCGCTAGGCCCCATCTCCAACACTGCAGGTCACATTTCAACATGAGATTTGGGGGCAGGACAAAATATCCAAGCCATATAAAAGAGAAATCGCTCTGAGTGATTCCCGAGGAAGGTAAGAAGGTGTCCTGGGAAGCAGGTCTGGCTCTGAGAAATGGTACTCCTGGATTCTGTGTGTGGATCTGTCTGTAGTGTATGTAGAGAAACACCCCATGTTTCCCATGAAATGCATGACTCAGTGTTTGGGTTGAGGTCCTTGGACCTTACAGGTTGGCCAGTGGTGCCCCACTGCTTCCCTTTGCTCACAGCTGAAGAGGAAAAATTTGAATTGTGTCAACTGTAAATGCAGCCTTTAAAATGGAATCGTATGAAAGAAGTCATTATTCGAAAAAGATAGTTTTGTATGTATGTTTATAGCAGCAAAATTAACAAGAGCAAAATCATGGAACCAACCCAAATGCCCATCAATTGAGTGGATAAAGAAACTAGGAGATATATATATATATATATATATATATTTTTTTTTTTTCAAAATGGTGAATATATATATGATGGAATACTACTCAGCCATAAAACGGAATGGATTAACAGCATTTGCAATGACCTGGATGAGATTAGAGACTATTATTCTAAGTGAAGTAACTCAGAAATGGAAAACAAAGCATTTCTCACTGATATGTGGGAGCTAAGCTATGAGTATCCAAACGTGTAAGAATGATACAATGGACTTTGGGGACTTGGTTTAAAAGTGGGGGGGTGGTGAGAGATAAAAGACAACAAATGTGGTGCAGTGCATACCGCTCAGGTGATGGGTGCACCAGGTTCTTGCAAATCTCCACTAAAGAACTTACTTATGTAACCAATATCACCTGTACCTTGATAACTTATGGAAAAATAAAAATTTTAAACAATTGTGTTGTTATGTAAAGTGAGATGCTGGAGAAGAACGTGCTTTGGTCTCCACCAACTGCAGTTCAGACAACATTTTTTACTGGCATCGGGCAACTCCCAGTGTCAATAGGACGTCATTACCAAAGCTGGAGTCTCTGTATGGTCCCACAGCATAGCACAAGAGGTGCTAGGAACAGACACTCCCTGTGAGCCCACTGCCAGCAGCCGGGGCCGCCAGCAGCACTATCAGCAAAGCAGATGTCTATACTGCCTTCTTGCCCAGTTCCACAAGCAGTTTCCCAGTGGCTTGTGCGTCAAGTAGATTCTCTTTCAAGTCCCTGCCAGAAGGAACCTGAGCCTCAAAAAAGAACAACAACAACAAAAATCTATCCAAATAGTGTCCTGTTTCTAAACTACTATGTATGTTTTTTTTTTTTTTCTTTTTTGGAGACAGGGTCTTGCTGTGTTGTCCAGGCTGAAGTGCAGTAGCACAATCATAGCTCACTGCAGCCTCACACTCCTGGGCTCAAGCATTCCTCCCACCTCAGCCTCTTAAGTAGCTAGGCCTATGGGTGCACAGCATCACATTTAGCTAATCTAAATTTTTTTCTTTTAGATGCGGAGTCTTGTTAGGTTGCCCAGACTAATCTTGAACCCCTGACCTCCAGCGATCCTCCCACTTCAGCCTCCCAAAGTGCTGGTATTATAGGCATGAGCCACTACACTTGGACCCAAACAGGTATCTGTTAAACTGGCTCTGCCTTCATTCACCCTTTGAGCCTGAGAGTGAAAGGAGGACTGTTACCAGCCAAGTCTGAGCAGAAGGAATGAGTGTGGTGGCTGGATCACCAGCTCTGGGATCCAGCCCACCCTTGTGGCTGGTACACTGGGGTAGGCTACTCAGACTCTGCAGGTAATGAGGCTGAGCCTGAGGCTGTCTGCCTGTATGATGGGGGAGAAATGATCACAGCTCAAGGTTCATTGAGCTGTTATGAGGGCTAAATGAGCTAATATGTGGAAGGGATCAGGAAAGTCCTCAGCGCCTCATTGGACTTCCCAAGTTAACTCTCACTGGTCCATTGGCTGAGGAGTTTGCTTGTCACAGCCTGAGAAGAGGCGGCTGTCTGCGTGGAGCCACTTCAACACTCGAGGCCCTTTATGCCATGAATGGGATGCAGCAAATGGTGGGGTGAGAAGTACCTGGTGAGATTGGCCACCTTTTTGGCTTTGGGACCTTGGGCTTGGCAATTAACCAAGCCTCAGCTTTCTCATCTGTGAATGGGGATGTTGATATTACTTAAATCATAGGGTTGTTGAAAGGATTTGAAAAAAGTGCTTATAAATTGCTTATCTTTGTAACTTGGTGCATGCTCAGTAACTATGCACTCTTCATCATCTTATCGTCACCATCACCATCTTTCCCATCTGGAAATCACTCCGCACATTAGAACCACCTTGGGTAAGACAACCCACACAGGGATGAGTGAGGGGGAACCCCCCTCCCTTTCCTATTAATATGTGATGATAGGTTTGTACTTTAAGATAGTTGTTTCTCAGACGACCCCATGAAAAGCTGGGCAAAGGATATAAACAGACACTTCCCAAAAGAAAAAATACAAGTGGCAAACAAACACATGAAAAAATGCTCAACATCACTAATCATCAGAAAAATGCAAGTTAAAACTAGAATGAGATATCATCTTACACTAGTCAGAAGCGCTATTATTTAAAAGTCAAAAAGCAACAGAGGCTGGCGTGGATGTAGAGAAAAGGGAACGTGCCGGGCGCGGTGGTTCATGCCTGTAATCCCAACATTTTGGGAGGCCGAGGTGGTTGGATCACTTGAAGTCAGGAGCTCAAGAACAGCCTGGCTAAAATGGTGAAACCCCGCCTTTGCCAAAAAATACAAAAATTACCCGGGCGTGGTGGCAGATGCCTGTAATTCCATAATTCCAGCTACTCAAGAGGCTGCGACAGGAGGATCGCTTGAACCTGGGGCGGAGGTTGCAGTGAGCTGAGATCGCGCTACTGCACTCCAGCCTAGGCAATAGAGTGAGACTCCATCACAAAAAAGAAAGAAAGAAAAGAAAAGGGAAAGTTTACACCCTGTTGAAGGAAATGCAAATTAGTTCAATCTCTATGGAAAACAGTAGAGAGATTTCTCATGGAACATAAAAAATAGAGCTACTATTTGACTCAGGAATCCCACTACTGGGTATCTACCCAAAGGAAAATGAATCATAATATAAAAAAGACACCTGCACTCATGTGTTCATTGTAGCACTTTTCATAATAGCCAAGTCACAGAGCCAACCTGAGTGTCCATCAGTGGATGGCTGGATAAAGAAAATGTGGTCTATATACATCATGGAATACTATAGAGCAGTAAACAAAATGAACTCATGTCCTCTGGAAAACATGGAGGGAGCTAGATACCATTATCCTAAGAGAACTAACTCTGAAACGGAAAGTGACAAACCACATGTTCTTACTTACAAGTGGGAGCTAAACGACGGGTAAACATGGACATAAAGATAAAAGTAATAGACACTGGGAACTCCGAAGACGAGGAGAATAGGAGGAAGGCGAAGGTTAAACAATTAACTATCGCATGCAGTACTCACTATTTGGTTGATGGGTGCACTAGAAACCCACTCCCCATCACTGTGCAATCCATTCATGTAACAAGCATGCACATGCACTCCCTGCATCTAAAACTAATTTAATTTTTATAAATAGAAATTAATCAGACAAAAAAACCCATAAAAATATAGTTGTTTCTGTGGAAGGCCTGGAGTAGGGCACTGGAGCAAAATGGGAAGAGACCTAGGTTTGGAGACAAAAGCCCTGACTGGAATGTTGGCCTTGTCCGTGCCAGCTTCGTACTCCTCAACAGCTCACAACCCCTCTGTCCCCAGCGAGACGTCTGAATGCATGGGGAAGGAGAAGGAGCAGGCAAGCTTCCATGATGAGCCAACAACAAGGCCCAAGACATCAGCAGTGGAAAGGCCCAGCCCAGGCCAAGGAGGTGGTCTGGGTGTGGCTGCCTGGAGGGAAAGTGCCTCCCCAACACCCTGAACCCGGCCTGGGAAGGGATGCTGAGGTGACTGTCCTCAGCAGTGGCATCCCTTTGCCATTCTTTTGGGGGAAACCTCATTTTGTTCCAGGATCACCTGTGGAAAGGGTGGAGTGGCTTCTGGGTAGCTCCAGATACAGGACTCTGCAGACAGGAGGGCAATCCCTGGGCAGAGCCTCACAGAGGGTCCTAGAGAAATACAAAAAATGTTGCTCTTCTTTTCTCCCTCTCTGCTGCTAGATTAAGTAAGTTGTCCTAATTATCAACTCATTCGCTGAATTCTCAAACAGGGACTGTAAAGAATCCCTTTACACACCACTCTCTAGAAAGGTTAGAGGGAGAAAACTATGGTAACCGCCCGAAGACAATTAAAATGTGCTGCCCGCCCCACCCCCGCCCCCGCCCCAGCAGCTGTTGAAATGCCTCAGCCTCCCACTTTCCAAGCCTGGCTGGATTCCCCTACCCTGCATTCCTGGCAGGTCCAGGAGTCCAGAGAAAAATCCACCAGAACAAGAAGTGCCTGTGTGTTCTCCAGTTCCTAGCAGGTGGAAGGTGGGGCTGTTCTGATGAAAATGGTTTTGACAGACCTGCAGAGTTCAAGGGTGTTTCCCACACAGCAGGCAGGGCTCTGCCAGACAGTTCCCCAAAAACCCTGTGTTATGTTCCCGTGGGGACGTGTTTCCCTTTTTAAAATAAAGTCCTGACTCTTTTCACCTGTGTTGGCATCTGCCAACACCCGTGGCTGCATGACAGTAGAAAGCCTTGTGTGCAGCCTTCTCCTTTGATTTGCTCTGGAATGACTCCATAGAGAAGCCCTGGGTCAAGGACACTTCTCTCCCCATGTAATGCTGTTCGAGGCTTTGGGAGCTTACTTACATCTTCTCCAACATGTACTGTCAGGCATGAAGCACACGGCTTTTGCTTTACATTTTTACCCAGAAATCACGGCATCGAATTTAGACACTAAATAACAAGTGCCATTTACCCTTGGAAATGAATTGGGCCATGGCTTATGTTTTATTTTTTTTGCCACCATTCAGTCTCCACAGGGGAGAATGTTTTTTAAAGGCTTGATGGTACTGATACTGATTTGCAGAGTCATTTGCAAGAACGATTGGTAAGTGAGTCAACTACAATGGCGGTGATCAGCAGCTTCGAGGAGTCCACTTTACTAGATGTGACAGCTCTCTTCATGGCTTTACAAAGTGTTACAAGAAATAGGAACTAGGTTTTGTAGGAATTCTAAATTGGACAACGCACTATGGTGGTGCAAAAAGAATTCTTATTCCCCTCTACTAAAAAATAAAATAACATGCTTATGGTCTCCATAGCTTGCCTTTCTACTTGCTATAAAATGCATGAACTGCAGGTGTGCCGATGCTTTTGTGCTCGCCTTTAGCCTCTAGATGCTTGCTGTTTCTGAACACACTCGAGGTCCCTCCTTGTCACCTGTAGCTGTTGGTCCCATGGCTGCCTCTTGGGCCCTGCACAGGGCACGCTAGAGAGACGAGGGAGTTGATGCCCCATAGCTCAGGAGGTATTTGCAGATGATAATGGAGGGCGGGAAGAATCCCTCCGCTTCCCGGCCTCTCCAGGGAGACAGCTCTGAGGTTGTTCCATGCCATTTCCCCAGGTTCCTGCCGAACTAGCCCGGTGCCTGCAGTATTTTCCCTCTCATTTATGCACCAAGTCAGCTTTCTTTCCTTCCCTGTCTCATTGCCCACCCTCTGCTGCTCCCTGGGATGACACCCCAATGTGTCACCAGCCTCAAATCCTTGGTCTCAGGTGTGCTCCCAGGGGATGAAAACTAAGACATGAAGCCCAGCCTAGGACAGGTAGCAGGAGGCCCCTGAGAGCCAGCAAACCCTCCACTACTTGCCCCATCCACGCTTTGAGACCCTGCTCCAGAGCTCCCCTGGCCTCCCTCACCTGCCTCTCGAGGAAGCACTCTTGGCACTGGCTCCCCGTTTCCCCACTGCCCAACCAAACCAGCCCCCTCACCTCCTCCAGAATGCCCTCCCACACTGTTACTGTCAACACTTCCTTTCTGGAAACTACATTGCATTTACAGAAGGTGCCAAGAATTTAGCACCCGATGTTACAATAATCCCCTCTGTGTCTGTTCTGCTTCCCTAACCAGACTGTCAGGTTCCGGAGGACTGGGGATCGTGGCAAGTGCTTTTTGTTTAATTCAGTTGGGTTTTGGGGTTTGTATTATCTCATTACATGCCTAGCACAGTTCTGGGGACAGAGTAGGTAATTCATTACAATATAGATTCACTCAATATTCAGCAAATAGGTATTGAGTACCTGCTATGTGCCAGAGGCTGAGGATGTATTTCTCCCAGATTAACTGCTAGTTGGGGTACAGACAATTAGCAAAAATTAATGACTAATTACATGGTATGTTAGGAAGTATTAACAAATACCAAGAAAATACAGTGGGAAGACTCAAGATATCCTCAGCTTGGGAGCATACGGATGTTGTGATTTTATCTTTATGTATGTATGTATTAACAAAAATTGTTTATATTTCCGGTGTACAATGTGATTTTTGGTATGCCTGTACACAGTGAAATGATTACTACAATCATGCAAATGAACATATTCATTTCCTCACATAGTTTCCTTTTTGCGTGTAGGCAAGAACACCTAAAATCTCGCTTTGCAAATATCCAGTACATAATATAGTATTATTAACTATCATCATCACAATGAACCATTATGTCTTTAGACTTATTTATCCTATATAACTGCAACTTTGTACCCTTTAAACAACTTCTCCTCATTTCCCCCACCTCTGATAGCCACCATCCTACTCATTGTTTCTCTGTTTCTGTGTATTAGACTTTTAAAGATTCCACATATAACTGATATCATACAGTATTTTTTTTCCTGTGTCTCGTGTATTCACTTAGCATATCCTCCTGATTCATCTATGTTGTCAAAAATGGCTGAATCTCCTTTTTAAAGGCGAAACAACATTCCATTATGTGTGTATTATATGTAATAATCACAATTCCGTTATAAGATCAAGGATAACAAGTGTCGGTGAGAACGTGGAGAACAGGGAAGCCTTGTATCCTGTTGGTGGGAATGTAAACTGCTACCGCTGTTGCGGAAAACAATATGGATGTTCCTAAAAAAATTAAAAATAGAATGACCATATGATCTAGCAGTCCTACTTCTCGGTATACATCCAAAGGAGATGAAATCAGTATGTGGGAGAGCTATCTGCATTCCCATTTATTACAGCAGTCACAATAGCCAAGATATGGAAACAACTGAAGCTGTGATTTTCAAGTTTCTCCGGAAAGCAGCATTGAAGAGGAGACCTCTGAACAAAGACTCAAAGGAGAAGAGAGAAGAAGCTCTACAAATATCTGGAGGGGGACTGTTCCAGGCAGCATGAACAGCAAGTACCAAGACCCTGAGATGTGAGCGTGTCAGATACCTCAATGGGACAGCAAGGAGGGCACAAGTCCACAAGGGCCACAGTAATGGGGGGCTGGAGATGCAGGAGCCAGACCCTCAGGGCCTGAGACCCTTGCAAGGACTTGGGCTTTGCTTCTTAGTTAGATGGGCCGGGGCAGGTTTTGCCGAGAAGTGACACCACCTGACCCTCATATTAAGAAGATCCCTTGGCTGCTGTGCTGACAATAGATTCTAGATCTACAAGGGGAAGCAGGGACACCCCTGACGGGGGTGAACTGCAACCTCATCTTGAGAGGTGAGGGCAGTTTGGGTGGATGTTTTGAAGACAGAGCCTACAGGATTTTCTGTTCAATTGGACATGGAGTATGTTAACTTAAATGCCTTGGTTTAGGTAGTATCTCTCAGGTTTTTCCACTGTAAATGATTGCTTGTCCTTCTGTAATTTGTAAGTAATTTGTGGGGAGCCATGCCCAGATGATATAAATATCCTCTTCCTCATCAAACTTTTGCCTGCTATCCTAAGCATTCACCGATACTTTTGCTTGAATCAGTTTTTACTATTATAGTTGTCAAATGGGGATTTTACAAACGCTGTAATTCATTCATTTATTCTACATTCATTAATTGGTACTCCATTGGAAGGAAGCTTTGCCCTCTTCCTTATTTATTTAAATGAATGTGGATTCATGTGTTCCTATTTTGCTCACTGGGTTACCATCTGTTAATATCATGGTATATTTTGATGCTCAAAAATGTCCCAGATTTTTGGTCAATGGGACCCATTTGAAGCTGGCTCCTGTGTCCATTTGACATATCTCCATCATTCTTTCAGCACAATACCATCCAGGCTCACGATAGGCTTTGTGTCCTATACCTGGACTTGCTGTTTCTCCAAGGAGCCCTAGTTCCTTTCAGTAGAGAATGGTATTTAAAACCAAGATCTGGGCATATTATGTATTTTTAAATTATGGGTTTGTTTTTTTTTTTTTTAGTCCTCCTTGCTACTGCTAAAATAAGAATTCTTCTATCTTCATTTTAACAGTTAAACTTTACCTGAGCCCAAAGGAAAACACATGAAATGTTGGAAGCTGTCAACTTTAAGATGTTCCTCATATTGAGACATGAAGTGACGACCATCATAAAATCTGAAGTGAAGCGTCTTGCCACACCTGAGCACATTTTGTGGTATTCAACTATCGCAGGACACCGAGGTGTTAACACTCTGTACTTACCCTGGAGTCATTCACTATCTAAAAACAATAGAATATATTTAAGGTCTTCTCCATAAAGGGGAGCTAACTGTTTTCTTGGTTTTATTTTCTCCATGCATACATTACCTTTTATATTTCCACCACGTGTGGGTGAAAATGGATAATGACTGGAAGAAAGAGACCTGAACGAGGCCACTTAAGCTCAATGATACCCTTTTTCATCCCGATGGTTACTTCTTTTGAGCTTTTCTCTCTTTCTAGGTACTAAGAAATACGTAATCATTATAATAACAGCATGATGCAATTCATGAATGACTTTCACTTATGCTATCTCAGCTGACCTCTTGACAAAACCTTTTAAAATAGGCAAAGTCATTGTTCTTATCCAGTTTACCAATGGGAAAGTAACAAAGCCTTGCTGACTTTCCTAAAGTTGTATACATGGCAAATATGAACCGGACCAGTTTTCCTGATAACACCCAGCTTGCTTTCCTCTGTGTCTTCAACCCTGACTGCATATTCGAATTAAAAGACTGAGGTCCAAGCCCCACCTCAAGAGGTTCTGCGTCAATGCGTGGTGTGGCAGGCCAGCCTCAGCAGTTTTCATAAGCTTGCTGTTGTGCCCATGGGCAGCCAGAGGTAAGCAGAGGTGAAGTGTGTGGTGCACAGGTCCCCCACTGGGTCACAGAACAGGCAAGTCCAAAACCTCACACATCTGGCAGGTCGAACAAAGGGAGTGACTGTGACAGGGCCAAGGCTGGGCAGGTGTCAGAAAGAAAAGGCTCCAAGCCTGGAGAGGCATCAAAAGGGGTCTGGGGACCTGGCTATGGCCCGGACCCATGTGCCAGGGGCCCCCTCACCTGCTTCACTCATCCTCAGACACCACCAAGGTGCCTGGTAGAGCAGAGCATGGGGGTGGGCACAACATGGCAGCTCTAGTGCTCCCAGAAAAAGGAGGATTGCTGAGTGGGGGCTTGCTATGTCCTTCCCTATGTTAGTCCTCATCCTGCTTGACAATGTGGGATTCTATTTCTCCACACTAGATGTGGGGAATATTCTCCTAAGCGTAAAGCGGGAAGTAAAACAGGAGTGATCACTTCCATCTCGATCTGCTTTGCTTTATCTTCTGTTACTCTTACTCCTAGCCGTAAGCAAAGAATCCATCCTTTGTTATTTTTCTTGCTGTTATGGCTTTAAATGCCTTTTCTTGCCTTTGGCATCTCTGCAGGTCTGAGTTCAGGCTGAACCTTTGCCCTTCCACTTTGACTTCTGGAGGTTTAGGCCACTCTGTCCTGTTCCTTCTCGGTGAGGTTCCCTTCCTTCTTTCCTTTCTGGCTGCCCACTGAAACTATGAACTTGTAGATGAGTATGTCTCTAATCACATGGCTTCTTTAGATATCTTCCCTCTTTTGTCTTTTACAGGTTTATCTGTGGTTTTATTGTTGGTTAAGGCCTTCCACTTCTCCTTTTATAACTTCTCGTCTTGGGGTGGGGCATCTTTGTATTGAATCTTCAAACTTTCTTTTCCTAAATCTTGGGCCCCGTGGAAACCCTAATGCATTGTGAACTGTGGCCCACAGCCCGAGTCTGGGCCCAGCTAACACACATTCGATTTGGCCAATGTGTTAATTACAAAAGTTTGAATCTGAGCTCACTGTTTGCTCCCACCTCTTCCTACCACTGTATGCATCTGCCTGTTTCATGCATTTTCGGTACCTGCCTGGTCACTGTAGACATTTGAGTTTCTGATCTCTGCCTTAGGTTGGTGTTCTTCCCTCTGTAATGACGCACCTGATTTTTTGACCCGACTGGTGGCCTATTTCAGCAGTGAAGGCTGCAGAGGTCCCACCAAGCCCTTGCAACTCTGGCAGGGAGCATTTCAGGCAACAACACGTCGTAGCGCAAATCTCTACCCCAGGGTAGGCCTGGCTCTTCACTGTCCTGGAAACCGTGTTAATGACCACTTGTGCATCTACTCCCACCGGGTACCTTCCTAGTTATGTACTTACTCCCTAGCACTTCGTTTCAAGCCAGTCAGCCCCAGCAATGCCCCTTCCACTAACTGTACCCCCTGCCCAATGTGGCCTCATGCCTGCATCTGCATCCTGAAACCTGGCCAAGTGTCTCTGCTCCTGTCCCCCGCCTCCTGTCCGCAGGGTCTGGAGCCTGGCTCTTGGATGGGCCCCACTAAGCATCCAAGTTTCCACGTTTCTCCCTGTAGGATGTTCCTGGGGCCCTGGCTGCTCCTATACCTCTTCCACAGCCTTTCCTGGGAGCCCCCTAGCATTCCTGCTCCCCTCCTGTGGTGCAGCTCCTAGGCTCTGACTTTCCATCCCATTCTCTAGAATGGCTTTTTCCTTTGCAAACTGCATCCTGTTCCTGCTATTATGAAATCTAAGATGACCAGATGACTGATTGCTTTTCTCCAAGCTTCCCAAAATGTCTCCCTTATCAGATAATTGTTTCTTGATGACCTCATTAAGTTCTGAATAGTCATGTACCTCCTAGCATTGGCCCACTCCCTGCCTATGCTTGTGTGCAATGAAAGCTGCTTTTCATAGCAAGCTCCTCAAATGCTTCCTGATTTTATCCACAAATGGTTGCATGATTTTTGACACAATTTTGCTCTGTCTGGAAACCCAATTCCTTGAAAATTGCTTCAAATGATGTTGCCAAACTTATTTCCAAACTGTCAGTTAACTAAACCATTTCTATCAGCCCTCCCCAAACCATGGCTCGTTGCCAAATCCTTGTGTTATTATCTTTAACAAATAGTTTACAAATTAGGGTATCCCAAAAGAAAAACCCCAGCACCTTTTCCTAAGTGGAATCAAGGGGCAGCATCGTGTGCAGACAGAGCTTAATAAACCTGGGATAATGAAACTGGTAAATGTAAAGAGAAAGTTCTATGGAACACCTAGCCTTAGCACATCTCAGCAGCAGAGCTTTGCTCGGCGGTGAGAGAAGCTTTCTAGAACCACAACTTCCAGTTTACGTTTCAGAGAGAACCTGTGTGCCGTGCCAAAAGCAGTAAACTTGACACATTCAAAACGTTACATCCTTTAAGGTAAGCCAGTTCTAAGTGGAGACCTTGGCCTCCTGGCTGCTGGTTGGAAATCTTATTCACAGTGGAAAATGATGATACCTAAAGGACTAATAAAAAGAGGAATGAAAGTGGAGAGTTTTTGCATGCCTTTAATCAACGTTATTTTCATTTTCCTCTTCATGATTATTGCCTTTCAGTAAATGTGCTCAGTGCCCAAGCCCTGGAGATGACACAGCACATCTGAGAGTGCCTGGGTGACAGCGCCTGAGAAAAACTGAACACAGAGAGGAGCACAGCTCCCCGGCAGGGTGCTCATGGATACACAGCTTCTCTGCAGGGCCCCTGGCATTTCAGGGGCTGCTTCACTCCCCGCGTGCCCCAAGCAGCGGGCAAGATGAACATTGAGGCGGCCAGGGCCGGCCCCTCTTGGCCAGGTGCTCATTCATTAGGCTGGTCAGGCTGAGAGGAGGCAGGGAAAGGGCTCACGCAATTAGTGCTCCAGAAAATGTTGCAGCAAATCAGTGCCAATTCCAGACTGATTACTGTTACCCAAAACTTTTCCTCCCTGCCTAATCATTACGTCTTCCCCAGGGGTGAGCTCACAAGGCCCGGAGTTCTTTCAGTGCCTGGTTGAACGAACTTAAAAAAATAAACAAGCAACAATACTTGGTCCATGACACCCTTTTCATCTTTGGAGGGGTGGATGAGGGTTGGCAGGATGTGGGGAGTCAGGAATCGGGGTTTCATCCTGTCCTCAGGGTCCCCTGAGCCTGCCCGCTGGTGTATCAGACATCCACTGCCCACAGTAGCACCCAGCCAGGATGCCATCACTTGCCCCCATGAGATCCCCACACCTGACAAAGCTCCTCATCTCTAAAGGTTTTCAGGCTGAGTCCAAAGGCTTCACTGTCAGGGAGATTGTAAAATTACTTCCTTCAATGGGAGTAGGGGGTGTCTCCCACTTTTTCTTTTTTTAGAGATAGGGTCTCTCTCTGTTACCCTGGCAATCATAGTTTACTGCAACCTCAAACACCTGGGCTCAAGGAATCCTCCCACCTCAGCCTCCTGAGCAGCTGGGACTACAGACACATGCCACTAAGCCCGACTAATTCTTAACATGTTTTGTAGAGACAGGTCTTACTATGTAGCCCAGACTGGTCTCGAACTCTTGTCCTTGAGTGATCTATCCGCCCACCTCGGCCTCCTAAAGTGCCGGGATTACAGGCATGAGCCACTGCTCCAGGCCCCTGCTCCTTAAGATTACAAACTGAACAACCTGAACCTCTCTGGCCTCAGCTCCTACTTTGTAAGATGAAGATGATAGCAGCTGCCTTTTCTGGTTGTTGGGAATAGAAAGAGGGAACACTTGGGAAGAGAGGTAAATGCTCAGCAAATGTCAATCATTAGCATCACTCTCACTCAGCAGAAAGCCAGGCATTGCTATTTACCTCTAAACTGTCAGGAAATCAAGCCAAATATGGAAAATTCACTGATACCCAGGGTCCCTAAGGGGCATTGTCTTTTAGTCACAAGAGAGGATATTCAAATGGCAAATGCTAAGAAGACATTTCTCCTACAGAATAACTTTGTGATCATTTCCAAACAAAAGAGAAAATCTAAGACTCCTCAACTGCCAGCCCCAGGATTTAGGTCTTAAGTTTATCTCATTCAAGTGCAGGAAGACACGTCTTCAACAGGGAAGAAGTCCGATCTCAGAGAGTTCATGAAGCTTCTCTGTGGGAGTGCAGCAATAAAGGTGCTATGTGAAACTTTTCATCCTCAACTGGAGAATTTTCAGCAAACACTGAAGCCATGCTAAGAGTATTAGGCTGAAATTATTGAAGAGCATTTGTTTTCTTTTAATGTTGCCCATGCAGCATTGCCAATAATAGAATCACATTGTTACACAGCTCATTATTTTCTTCAATGAGCTAGAATCCAAGTTACGAGTAATGGGTTAGTAGTGAGTTCACAGGCATGCAGAAGAATAAAAAAGAAAAAAGGATCTGAAAGAATACTATTAACATTAATTATGTCTTGTGCATTTCCCATTTACAGAGACTTACTCTAAAATATTTCTTTTTTTCACTTTTCCTAATCGGATTGCCTATTAGATTTATAATCCTAGAAGAGCTGTTTAGAAACCAATTCCTCATATAAGAGAAAATTCTAATTCTGAAAAATAACTATCTGGGATGTTCATGTTCAAGTTATTTTATCTTTTTTGACTTATGAATGTGGTTATTGATCTCTAAATGGAATTTCCAGGCCAGTGACTTTTATAAAAATATGATATAGTGTGGAAAGAGGTAGGGAAATAAGAAGCAGGAGGGAGGGAAAGGAAAGACAATTTGCAGAACAAACTCCAACAATAACTTTAATGGTCTTCATCCATCCCTATAAATCAACAAATCATTTTCTCCCAGGTCAGACTGTTACAGTAGAGTTTGGACTCATTCTGCTCAATTTGGAGATGGTTACAAGCACTCGGACTGGTGCCATGTTATGCATTTGGAAGAATGATTGCATTATAAAACCCATTCCAAGCTTCCCACTGTTCCAGCAATGGAAATAGTGAAGAATGTTTGGACTGATTTAAAATGTAAAGATGTAATTCCAGTACCATAGAAGCTTTCTGCCACTCAAACATTACCCCAAATAAGTCTTACTGGTGTGCCTAATTAAGTTCTGATGTTAAATTTAAAAAAAAAGAAGGAATCATTTCTTCTAACAGTAAGTCATAACTTGCATATAGCTCATAGAGCTATGCAGTAATTAAATTATCACTGTCAAAATGCTAGGTTTAGCACCTAGCAGAAACTAACCCACTTCTATGGAATAGACTTGGGGACTCCATTTCCAGAGGTGTGGCTAATAAGATACTCTAAGTGACCCTCATGACTAAAAATAAAAATGTCAGATTAAATGTTGAAAAAACATTAATTTAAATGCATTACTGAGCTGGCACTAAATTAAGAAATATGCAGAGCCCCAAAGGGAATGAACACATCAACCTTGGAAGATAGGCTAGTATAAGAGTCCACTTTATGTTCCCTAAGTGTGGCTGAACCCTGGAGATGCTAAGTGTCCCCTTTGATAACTACATAGAGTTCAGAGGACAAAAGATTAACCTTAGGGTCTGCCCACGGGGGAGTCTCATAGGTGATCCCATAATTATCTGGACCCCTAACACCATAGTTCTAAAATAAGGATGAATGAGCAGTAAACCCTGATATTCAGAAGGGGGCAGAATAAAAACTTGCCTATCTCTATGCTGAGCTGGAGGTGAGGAAAAATAAATCCCTTTCCTCCCTCTGAGAATTCGCAAGCACAAACCAGCAGTCTAAATTCACAATACCTCAGTGGTACAGAAAAACTCTACCTGGAAATCTGATTTAAAATGGTTCTGGGGCTGGACATGGTGACTCATGCCTGTAATCCCAGCACTGTGAGAGGAGGAGGCAGGAGGATTGCTTGAGACCAGGAGTTCAAGATCAGCCTAGACAACATAGAGAACCTTGTCTCTACAAAGATAAAAAGTAAAATAAAATAAAATTGTTCCATGTTGCTGACTGAGAAGCAGGGGCAAATCCTCTCTAGAAGAACTCCACTTCAACTTAGGCCTCAATGAATTCCTGCATAGAAAATCTTCCACATCAATCAGGCAAAATTCATAAACACTCAAGGAAAATAGACATCACAGGTGAAATTCGTCAGAAAAAGCAGAAAACAACTCACAAATACCTTATATATTGGACATATCAGACACAGAATAGCTTGTTTAATATGTTTAAAGTTAATATAATAATTGAAATTGAAAATTCAATGGACTTCCTTTATAACAGATTAGACATGGCTGATAAGAAAAGAGGTAATGGGAGATAAATCCAAAGGAATGAGTAAAATCTGGAGAATAAAGGATGGGAAACATGAGAGAGAGGCTAAGATGCAAAGAGGGATAAAGTTAAAAGGTTTAGGCCAGGCATGGTGGCTCATGCCTGTAATCCCAGCAAGTTGGGAGGCTGAGGCCTGTGGATCAACTGAGGTCAGGAGTCTGAAACCAGCCTGGCCAACATCATGAAACCCCATCTCTACTAAAAATACAAAAAAAATTAGCCAGGCGTGGTGGTGGGCGCCTGTAATCCCAGCTACTCAGGAGGCTGAAGTAGGAGAATTGCTTGAACCCAGGAGGGCGAGGTTGCAGTGAGCTGAGATCATGCCACTGGGCTCTAGCCTGGGCAACAAGAGCGAAACTCCATCTCAAAGAAAAAAAAGTTAGAAAGTTTACTGTGTAACTAATTTCAGTTCCAGAGTGAGAGAATACAGAGAATGTGAACTCTTCAAGGATAGACTTTTTTAGGGTTGTTGAAAGACAATCCTTGGATGCAGTAAGCCCAGTCAATTCCAACTAGAATACATTTTTGTGAAATCACACTGAAATCAAAGAAAAACAGAAGATCCTAATGGCAGCCAGAGAAAAAGATCACTTACAAAGAAGTGCAATTACATTAGCTGATGATTTCTAAACAGTGACAGCTGGAGGAAAGGTGGACGTCCATGACTTTCATCAGCATAAATTGGTTTTGCCTGTGATTGAACTCCATGTAAATGAGATCACACACTATGCATTTTTTTCTGTTTCTTTCTCTCAACATTGTGTCTATAAAATTCATCCCTGTGGTTACACCTAACAGTAGTTGGTTCTTCCTTTTCTTTCTATGGAGTATCCCGTTTCATGAATATACTATAATTTATGTATTTTTATCATACTGCTGATGGGCATTTGACTTATTTCCAGATTTTTGTTATTATGAATACTATTCTTCTTTGACTCTGGTCTTTTTCTTTTTTTTAAAAAAAAGTCTGTCTTACATGTCCTGCAATGTTGTGAACTTTTTCTTTATAGAAAACTACTAAAGAGGGAGGCCGAAGTGGGCCAATCACCTGAGGTCGGGAGTTCAAGACCAGCCTGATCAACATGGAGAAACCCCATCTTTACTAAAAATACAAAGTTAGCTGGGCACCGCGGCGCATGCCTATAATCCCAGCATTTGAGAGGCTGAACCCGGGAGGTGGAGGTTGCGGTAAGCCAAGATTGCACCATTGCACTTCAGCCTGGGCAATCAGAGTGAAACTCCATCTCAAAAAAAAAAAAAACCAACATCATTGCTCAAGCCT
>NW_016107407.1:5400979-5451664 GCF_001604975.1 Cebus imitator | reverse complement strand
ATTTAAATGTTAACAAAACACCGTTCTTATAACATTGACTTGATTTCACATCCAGGAAGTTCAAACCCTGAATAACATACTTCACTGCATTCTTGCTGTGGTTTTAATGATTAATTTTTTCAACTCTTATTCCCTTGACAATTTTTTGGGAAAAGCTAATGTAGGGTTTTGTGTGTGATTCCCTCTTCAGTTAGCTGGAGTGTGTGAAAAACACCACAACTTGTTCACTGACAGCATCATGCTACATTAAAAAAGTAAAAGGCGGTCAACTTTAGATCCTAATCAAAGCAAACTTAAAAGCATACAAAGTGCGTGGAAAGCAAGCAGGAGTACCTGCTGATTAAGGGAAGACAAAGAAGATAAAAGATGTGCACAATACTTCTAAGTTTAGTTATTTTCCAAATAGCCACAGTTGTGCACAATCCCTTCTGGTTGCACAATGCATTTTCCCACTGTGATCTCAAAATCAGCATTATCATTCTTGCCTGCCCTTTCCATAGCCTTCAGTGCTGGGCTATGCTTGACCTGCCTGCAGTTGGAGCGTTTCATCCTGTCCTATCACCTTTCTTCAGCTGTTGTCTGCGTGTGTACTAACTCCCTAACTAGAGTGTAAATGTAATGATTATCCCTACAGACTCTTGAGTCCCTTCCAAGGTACCTATCAGTTCTCACAATAACCAGATAACCTGCACGTGATAAGGTAAAAGGTAAAGGAACGTTGATCACAGTCAAGAATTTCCAGGCTGCAACATAATCCACATCACTAAGTTCTCAAGGAACTAGTTGAGGTTGAGAAGAGAGTGATTCTCCTTCATATATGTCATCTATACAAACAATCTCAAGGCAATAGTCTAACTAATCATTGAATTTAGGAAAGGCCCCCACCTATGGCATGTTTAATGGCAAGTTCCTGCCAAGCATATGATTTTATGGTTGCTTGACAGAGCCTTGAAAATTGAGGTTTATGTATCAAATCTGACACAGTATTTTCTACACTACAGAAAGAATAGCACCGTTAAGTAAAAGTAGACTGGAAAATGGCAATGATATACTCATGCCATTAAAGATCAGCATACCTCCTGGCTTTTATTTAGGAGGCTAACTCTGGAGACTTTTAGCATTAATAAAGACACTGTAGTAACCATAGAAACATAGCATTTATTAATTTCCATGGCAAAGAAGCAATTCCTTCCATGAAATGATTTGAGGTGCTCTACCAATTACTTCTGCCTCCAGAGCTCTCCTATAGGTCTCAACTATTTAAAGCAATGGGAATTCTCTAAAATAATACACAACCCATTTAATAAGAGGTATGGCAATTTTGATTGAAAGTTAAAATATACTCATTATAAATAAATGCAGAAATGTGATGGCAATGGGCCAAACTATCCATAGTAAAAAGGGATAACAGCAAAGGACAAAATCAACCTCCAGGTTGCAAGGAAAAGAAAAACTAAACTGACATGTATTGAAAGTCTACTCTTTGTCAGACACTTGTAATACTTCATTTCATTTAATCCTCATGATCATCCTATAAGTGTATATACATTAATTTCCAACCTTTTCTAATTGCTAAAGTAATACAGGCACATGGTAGAAAAGTTGGAAGACTGGAGTACCAGCAATAAACACCAAACATCTTACCATGTAAAGTGACCACTGGTAACAGTTTGATGTATTTCTCTTCTCTTTGCATACTCTTTTATGTAATTGACATTGTAACAGATTCATGTTTAGCTTATCATTAAATATTCTTAGCATGTAAGCCAAATAAAGGCATATATTTTGTGTTTGTTCATTGTTTAATCATCATTGCTTCACACATAGTAAAACTCAATAGATACTTGTTGAACGTGTAAATGTGATGGTTATGTCATACTAACCATCCCTCTCTTATTCTAAACATTTAGATTTTTAAAAAATATATAAATCTTTATCAGAGTTTCTGATTTTTTTCCTTAAGACTGACTTTAAGATATGAAATTCATAGGTTTAAAATTATAGATATTTTTGAGTTAATAACACATATTGAAAATTTGCTTTCTTAAAGGTTTCTAGCTGAGCTTACCAGCATTACATGAAAGTCTGTAATGAAATACAATCTTCATGGGAGCTGCATAGTTTCTTATTTTAAATAGTCTCTTAAATTTTACAGACAAAATAATTTCTTAAGATATATTTTTATTTTAATACACATTAGTATATTATCAACGTGGTAGACTTTTTCCTTATGATTGCAAATGTTTCCCCAGAATTAGTTATTTGCTTTAATCCAATTTAGACTTATTTTTCTAATAGCAAGGCTTTCAAGCTTTATGTTGTCAGTTATTTCCCTTGAATTATTTTTCATTGCTTCCATGCTTGAAAATTCCTTCTCCAAGAAAAAATGAAAAAACACTCACTTTTGTTTTCATCTAGCTCTTCATGGCTTAATTGTCACCTTTACTTCATTAATCACCTGAAATTATTTGGGAACATGCTGTGAATTGAGCATATTCCAGTTTTTAAAGACTGTTTCAGCCTCATTTATTAAAAAATTTATTTTCTTCTTCTTGGATTTGCAATTTTTCTTCATATACTAGGTTTTGACATAAACTAGGATTATTTTAGTGTATTTATCCATTTATTCTCATTCCAGTCTTTTTTTAATTAGAAACATTTTATTATAATATAGGTGCACATTTGAAATAAATCAAATAGTAGAGATGATGCTTATAATAAAAATTAATACCCCTCTCCCCCAATATTCCCTTTCTACCCATAGTCCTGTTCACCGGAAACAATTTTAGCCATTTATGTTTTTATTTTTTCTGATATTAACTCTATGTAGTTAAATTATAAAATATGGCCTTAGTCATTATCTCTTGAATTCCTGCCAATGAATTCAATAGATCAATTCAATTTATGATTAGTAAAAACTTAGCACATTTATCTTTTTTCTTCATCCATCAGTATTTGATAGTTTTATCGCTGTTTTTGTACCTCTTTTGGTTATATTTGTGAATTAAAACACTCTAATCTAAATTTCTTTTTCCTGTTACATTTTTAATAGTGTATCTTGATTTCCTATTTTGCAATATGAGAATATTACTGCTACTACTCTTTCCTACAAATTTTAAACTTCTACCTTTTATAGATCTCATTTTATACTGTCAAAGCCTGTTATGTACACTTGCCTCTATGCACAGTTAAATATTTCAAGGCTTACCTCTAGATTGATTCTAATATTAGAAGTCAACAAACAGTGTTAGTATTATCATGGCTATATTATTATTCTACATTCTAGGGCCAAATTTCTTCTCTCTTGTTCCAAAAAATGCAATATCATTTTCCTTAAAAGAGAACATGCTAGGACCAAGTAAGATCAAGAGGATTCTTTCTTAATTCTATCAATTTCTTAAAATAATAAGAAATGCCTGATTGAATACAGTGTTGATGCCATATGGACATGGTTTTGTTTGTGGGAAAGTTTTAAATTACTGATTCAATATCTTTAGCAACTGCAAGACTATTCTGATTTTCTATTTCTTCTCATGTGAGTTTTGAAAAGTTGTGATCTTTTAGAAATCTGTTTCTTTTTTTTTTTTTTTTTTTTTTTGAAACAGAGTCTTGCTCTGTTACCCAGGCTGGAGTGCAATGGCTTGATCTCCACTCACTGCAACCTCTGCCTCCTGAGTTCAAGTGATTTTCCCACCTCAGTTTCTCAAGTGGCTGGGTTTACAGGCATGTGCCACCATGCCCAGCTAATTTTTGTATTTTTAGCAGAGATGGGGTTTTGCCATGTTGGCCATGCTGGTCTCGAACTCCTGACCTCAGGTGATCTGCCCACCTTGGCCTCCTAAAGTGCTGGGATATCTCAATTTTCAAAAATTTTGGCATAAGTTTTTTCACAATGAAATACTAACTTTAATGTCTGAAATATCTTTAGTGATGTCTCCTTTTTCATATAATAATGGTTAAAGTCTATTTTCTTAATCAGTCTTGCTAGGTATTTATCAATTTAATTAATCTTTTCAAGAGGTAAAATGCTGGTGGATATATAATGGTATCTTATGATTTAAATTTGCATTTATCTGATTAATAATTTGGGGCATCTGTTCACATATTTACTTGCCATTTGGATCTCTTCTTTTGTGAAGCCTGTGTTTACATATTTTGTCCATTTCTCTATTGGTTTTGTCCTTTTATTGTGCAAGTTCTTTACACACTTTATTTATGTGTCCTTGATAAGTTATAGTATCACAAAAATTATCTTCTACCTTCTTGGCTTGCCTTTTCATTCTGTTCATGTTGTTATTAGATCAGATTTATTTTGTGTGTGTGTGTGTGTCATTCCTGCATTTTATTTTATTTTTTTATTGCATTTTAGGTTTGGGGGTACATGTGAAGAACATGCAAGATTGTTGCATAGGTACACACGTGGCAGTGTGATTTGCTGCCTTCCTCCCCTTCACCTATATCTGGCATTTCTCCCCAGGCTATCTCTCCCCAACTCCCCACCCCCCGCTGTCCCTCCCCTATTTACCCCCAACAGACCCCAGTGTGTGATACTTCCCTCCTTGTGTCCATGTGTTATCAATTGTATAGTCTTATTTATCAATTATGATTTGTTTGCTTGCTGTGTTTTATTTATTATTACGTTTAGTACTTTTAAAGTCTTTCCATTCCCCCAAAACATGAGGATATTTTCTTCTGTTTATTCCAGAAGTGTATTGGTTTTACCTTTTACATTTAGATATATAATCTGTCTGCAATTGATTTTGAGTATAATTTCTCTTTACAATATGGACATTCAGTTGATTCAGTACCACTAAGTGAAAAGCTCTTTTCCTCATTGCACTTCAGTGTCATCTTCATCATAAATCAAACGACTGTATGTTTGTTTGGGTGTGTTTCTGGACTTTCTATTATGTTTCACTGATCAGTTTGTCTCTCCTTATGGAAATAGCACACTGATTTTCATTACTATAATCTTATAATTAGTCTTGACATGCAATAGTGTACGTTTTTCAAATTTTCTTTTCTTGAAGATTATCTTTAGCATTTCTGAAATTTTATATCCCACAAAAATTTTAGAATCAGCTTATTGATTTTCACATCCGCCCCTCAAAAAACGTTTGTTGAGATCTTGACTGAGGATGCATTTACTCTATGGATCAACTTGTGGAGACATCATATCTTAGTAATATTAGTCTTTCAATCTATGACCGTGGCAAAATTTACTTAGGCATCTTTAATTTATTTTCATAATATTTAAAAATTTTCTCCATTGAACTCTTGCATATTTTTTGTTAGTCGTATTCCTTGATATTTGATTTTTGATGCCATTATACATAGTATACTTAAATTTTTATTTTAAAAATCTTTGTCACTAGTATATAGAAATACAAAGATTTTTGTACTGATTTCTTAATCTAATGTCCTTACGATGTTCACAATAAATAATAGTGTGTAGATTATTCTGAATATTCTAATGGCAGCTTTATTTCTTCCTTTCTAATCATTCTATCTTTTTGCCATATTGTGCTGGCTAAGACCCCTATTACTATGTTAAATAAAAGCAGAGATATTAAGTACCTTTGTCTTATTTTTTGTCTGAAAAGGAAAACTTTTGATATACCAAACTTAGGTATAATGCTTGCTCTAAGTTTTTTGTACATGCTGATACATCCAACTAAGGAACTTCCCTTCTATATCTATTTTGCTAAATTATTTCCCTTGTTAACCATTATTGAGGTTTGAACTTTATCCAGTGCTTTTAGTGTATCCATTGAAATGATAGTTTTTCTCTGTTATTCAGTTACAGTGATTAATTGCATTTTACAGATTTTTATAATGTTAAGTCAACCTAGCATTCCTGAAATAAATCCAAATTTTACTATGATGTAACATGCAGGGGTGGAATGGAGTGGGGGGATAGGTGCGTAAATGTTTATCCTATTTAAAGCTTTTAGTATTTCTTAAATTTGTAGCTTATTTTCTTGGCTTTGGAAAAATATTTACTATTATTTCAATATTGCATCTACCTCATTTCTCCCCTTTCATTCTGGAAGGACCTTCTTAACATGCCCCATATGTTTTTTACACTGTATTTCTGCTCTTCTTGTTCTCTGTGCTCAAGTCTGGTTATTTTCTACTGATATGCCTTCCAATTTACTAATTCTTTCTTCAGTTGTATTGAATTAATGATAAAGTAAATCTAATTACAGCTTAATTTATCACGCTTTTTAGTTTTTGAATTTTTTATTTTATTTTAGATTTAACAGTCTGGTAAACTTTTCCATATTGATTTCAGGTATTTTTGTTTTTGTTTTTGTTTTTTTGAGGAGGAGTCCCACTCTTGCTGCCCAGGTTGGAGTGCAATAGTGCAATCTTGGCTCACTGCAACCTCTGCCTCCCATGTTTAAGTGATTCTCTTGCTTCAGCCTTCCAAGTAGCTGGGATTACAGGTGCCCACCACCATGCCTGGCTAATTTTTGTATTTTTAGTAGACACAGGGTTTCACCATGTTGCCCAGGCTGGTCTCAAACTCCTGACTTAGGTGATCCTCCTGCCTTGGCCTCCCAAAGTGCTGGGATTACAGGCGTGAACCACCGTGCCCAGCCAATTTCAATGTTTTTAGCATAATATTCTCCATAATTTTAAATCACATGTCTGATAACCCTGATATCTAAGTCATAAATGTGTCATATTTTGTAGTATGACTGGTGTTATTATTTTTAATTTTTAATTTTGAGCTATTCCTTTTTTATTTTTATTTCTTTTTAGTTTAAATTCTGGGATACATGCGCAAAATGTGTAGGTTTGTTACATAGGTATATGTGTGCCATGGTGGTTTGCTGCACCTATTGACCCATCCTCTAAGTTACCTCCTCTCACCCTCCTACCCCACAATGGGCCCTGGTGTATGATGTTCCCCCGCTATGTTCCTGTGTTCTCACTGTTCAACGAGCACATATGAGTGAGAACATGCAATGTTTGGTTTTCTGTTTCTGTTTTAGTTTGCTGAAGATGATGGCTTCTAGCTTCATCCATGTCCCTTCAAAGGACAAGATCTCATTCCTTTTTATGGCTGCATAGTATTCCATGGTGTACATTTACCACATTTTCTTTATCTAGTCTGTCATTGATGGGCATTTAGGTTGATTCCACATCTTTGCTATTGTAAATAGTGCTGCAATAAGCATGTGTGCATATGTCTTTATAGTAGAATGATTTATATTTCTTTGGGTATATACCTAGTAATGGGACTGTTGGGTCAAATGATATTTCTGTTTCTAGATCCTTGAGGAATCACCATACTGTCTTTCACAATGGTTGAACTAATTTACATTCCCATCAACAGTGTAAAAGTGTTCCTACTTCTCCACAGCCTTGCCAGAATCTATTATTTCTTGACTTTTTAATAATTGCCATTCTGACTGGTATGAGAGGGTATCTCATTATGGTTTTGATGTGCATTTCTTTAATGATCAGTTATGTTGAGCATTTTTTCTTCATAAGTTTGTTCTCTGTATAAATGTCTTCTTTTGAAAAGTGTCTGTTCATATTCTTTGCCCACTTTTGGATGAGATTTTTTTTTCCTGTGGAGTTTGGTTTAATCATCCTCTGTTTTTACAGTTAAGACTCTTTTGAATACAAACGACAAAGACCTATCTAAAACTACTAAGTAGAATGATCATCTATTGATTTATTTTTTTTCTTTTTTTAATTGTACTTTAGGTTTTGGGTTACATGTGCAGATCATGTAGGACTGTTGCATAGGTATATACATGGCAATGTAGTTTGCTGCCTCCATCTCTCCGTCACCTATATCTGGCATTTCTCCTCATGTTATCGCTCCCTAAACTCCCCACCCCCACACTGTCCCTCCCCTGGCCCCCCAACAGACCCCAGTGTGTGATGCTCCTCTCCTTGTGTCCATGTGTTCTCATTGTTCAACACCTGCCTATGAGTGATAACATGTGGTGTTTGATTTTCTGTTCTTGTGTCAGTTTGCTGAGAATGATGGTTTCCAGATTCATCCATGTCCCTACAAAGGACATGAACTCATCCTTTTTTATGGCTGCATAGTATTCCATGGTGTATATGTGCCACATTTTCCTTGTCCAGTCTATCATCGATGGGCATTTGGGTTGGTTCTAGGTCTTTGCTATTGTAAACGGTGCTGCAATGAACATACACGTGCATGTGTCTTTATAATAGAATGATTTATAATCCTTTCGGTATATACCCAGTACTGGGATTGCTGGGTCAAATGCAATTTTTATTTCTAGGTTCCATGAGGAATCTCCACACTGTCTTCCACAATGGTTGAACTAATTTACACTTCCACCAACAGTGTAAAAGTGTTCCTATTTCTCCACATCCTCTCCAGCATCTGTTGTCTCCAGATTTTTTAATGATCAACATTATAACTGGCGTGAGGTGGTATCTCAATGTGGTTTTGATTTGCATTTCTCTAATTACCAGTGATGATGAGCATTTTTTCATGTTTGCTGGCCTCATATATGTCTTCTTTTGAAAAGTGTCTGTTCATGTCCTTTGCCCACTTTTGAATGGGCTTGTTTTTTTCTTGTAAATCTGTTTTAGTTCTTTGTAGATTCTTGTTTTTATTTCTTGTAAATTTGTTTAAGTTCTTAGTAGATTCTGGATATTAGAGCTTTGTCAGATGAGTAGTTGCAAAAATTTTCTCCCATTCTGTAGGTTACCTGTTCACTCTAATGATAGTTTCTTTTGCTATGCAGAAGCTTTTTAGTTTAGTTAGATCTCATTTGTCAGTTTTGGATTTTGTTGCAATTGCTTTCATTGTTTTCATCGTGAGGTCTTTGCCCATGCTTATGTCCTGAATGGTACTGCCTAGGTTTTCTTCTAGAGTTTTTCTGGTTTTGGGTTTTACATTTAAGTCTTTAATCCATCTGGAGTTAATTTTTTGTATAAGGAAGGGGCCCAGTTTCAGTTTTCTACATATGGCTAACCAGTTTTCCCAGCACCATTTATTGAATAGGAGATCCTTTCCCTATTGCTTGTTTTATCAGGCTTGTCACAGAGCAGATGGTTGTAGATGTGTGGTGTTATTTCTGTGGTCTCTGTTCTGTTCCATTGGTCTATACGTCTGTTTTGGTACCAGTACCATGCTGTTTTGGTACCAGTACCATGCTGTTTTGGTTATTATAGCCTTGTAGTATAGTTTGAAGTCAGGTAGCATGATGCCTCCAGCTTTGCTCTTTTTGCTTAGGATTGTCTTGGCTATACGGAGTCTTCTTCAATTCCATACGAAAGTCTTTTTTTTCTAATTCTATGAAGAATATCAATGTTAGTTTGACATGAATAGCACTGAATCTATAAATTATTTTGAGCAGTATGACCATTTTCACGATATTGAGTCCTCCTATCCATGAGGATAGAATGTTTTTTCATTTGTTTGTGTCCTTTCTTATTTTCTTGAGCTGTGGTTTGTAGTTCTCCTTGAAGAGTCCTTAATGTGTCTTGTTAGCTGTATTCCTAGGTATTTTATTATTTTTGTAGCAATTGTCAATGGGAGTTTATTCATAAGTTGGCTCTCTGCTTGTCTATTGTGGGTGTAAAGGAATGCTTGTGAGTTTTGCACATTGATTTTTGTATCCTGAGACTCTGCTGAAGTTGCTTACCAGCTTAAGGAGTTTTGGGGCTGAAAGGAATGAATCCAGGAGATGGTTTTTTGAAAAAAGTTAACAAATAGATGGACTTCTAGCTAGACTAATAAAGAAGAAAAGAGAGAAGAATCAAATAGACCCATTAAAAACAATAAAGGTGCTATTACCACTGACCCCACAGAAATACAAACTACCATCAGAGAATACTATAAACACCTCTATGCAAATAAACTAGAAAATCTAGAAGAAATAGGTAAATTTTTGGACACATATACCCTCTCAAGACTAAACCAGGAATAAGTCAAATCCTTGAATAGACCAATAAAAAGTTCTGAAATTGAGGCAGTAATTAATAGCCTACCAACCAAAAAATGCCCAGGACCAGACAGAGTCATAGCCAAATTCTACCAGAGGTACAAAGAAGAGCTGGTACCATTCCTTCTGAAACTAGTCCAAACAATTGGAAAGGAGGGACTCATTCCTAACTCATTTTATGAAGCCAGCATCATCCTGATACCAAAACCTCGCAGAGACACAACAAAAAAGAAAACTTCAGGCCAATATCCCTGAGGAACATTGATAGGAAAATCCTCAATAAAATACTGACAAACTGAATCTAGCAGCACATCAAAAAACTTATCCACCATATCAAGTCGGATTCATCCCTGGGATGCAAGGCTGGTTCAACATATGCAAATCAATAAACATAATCCATCATGTAAACAAAACAAAAGACTAAAACCACATGATCATCTCAATAGATGCTGAAAAGGCCTTTGACAAAATGCAACATCCCTTCATGTTAAAAACACTCAATAAACTAGGTATTGATTGAACATATCTCAAAATAATAAGGGCTATTTATGACAAGCCCACAGCTAATATGTTGAATGGACAAAAGCTGGAAGCATTCCTGTTGAAAATGGTATTATTTTTTAATGAGGACATCTAGATGTTAAAAATTGATGGCTTTGGATGCTGTATTATTTTCTAGTGAGAATTTATCTATCTTCTGTGAGGCATCTACGATGGAGTCAGATTGTTTAGAGCCAATAAAGAATTCAGTTGACTTAAGGTAGTATTGTAATCTTTTTGTAAATTGACAAGTAGTAACTGTACATATTTATGGGGTACAGTATGATGTTTTGGTACATGCATACACTGCCAAAAATCAAGTCATGGTAATTAGCATATCCATAAAAAAGGACAAAATCCTGTTATTTGTCACAACACAGTGAGCCTAGAGAACATTATGTTAAGTAAAATAAGCCAGGCAGAGAAAGACAAGTTTCACATGATCTCACTCATACATCGAATATTAAAAAATTGATCTCATAGAAGTAGAGAGTAGAACAATAGTTACCAGGGTCACAATCTTTATAAGGCTTAGTTTGCCTCCATGGTGATGCGGCCTCCAGGTGTTATAGCCTCCAGGGATCTCAAGTGACAGCTTAGGTGTTCACTACCTACCTCCCCGAACTCCTTTGAGAGTTTCTGAAACCCAACTTTTGTCTCCCAAGCACCAAGAGACTGTTGAAAATTCCATTCTGTGTTTCAGTTGCTTTGCTTAGTTTCTTAAACTTGCTTATATTCCTTAAGATTCATTAAATGACTTACAGGAAGTAGATAACCACATGTTGAATAGAACATATAAGGATGAACACTGGAATTTGGAAGAGAAATGAGAGAGACCTTCTGAGGCACAGAAACTCAAGGTGGCAGCACAGAGAGGGAAGTGAAACAGCTGGCCAGCATCAGCTTGCAGCATCAGAGCATGGACAGACTCCCCATTGTGGGGAAACAATAAGCCGGAGATCCCCAACAGTCCACATTCCCACCACAGATACCTGCAATCCTAGCTACAGGAGAGCCCCTAGGCCCTCACAGGCCTAAGCCTAGTATGGTGAGCTTCCTGGAGTTCACACAACTACATTGTCCCAGAGAAGGAATTGATGCTGGGTCCCACCCATCCACTAGGATTCAAGCTGTGACAGCACAGCATCATTTTGATAATGGAGCCACCATCATACTGCATCTTGTCCCGGGTCCAAACAATCCCTACACTTCCATATCTCTGGGATCCCTCTGACATCACCCTACAATCACTCAGAGGGCTGTAGTGTCATAAAACTAGCTAGACCCAGGGTTGTGGCCATACCCCCAGCACCCAAGCACACACAGTACTCTATACACAGAGGAACAGGCAGTTTAGCACATAAGGGAGGCTGTCCCCCTGACATAGAGAGCCACCAGTGACAGTGACCCCACCTTCTCCAGTAACCCCTCCTTCTCCAGCAACAGGGCCACTATATGCCTGCATGTGCTCCCAAAGAACCCAAAACTTAATTTGTTCAAGCTAAAACCATTAACACAGGTGTCTCCAATTACTTGGGGCCCCAAAGATTAGCCTTATTAGCTCAGCAAGTGAGCCTGCTGCCAATGCCAACACACACCACCAGGCTTACAGTTTGGCCACCTAACCTGCTGAGGCTGTTGTTGCCACCACCAGCGCTTGCGTGTACCATGCAAAGTCCCAAGGATCATTCTTCAAAGCCAGCTGTCACCATAGATGAAGACCATATACTCTACCCAGGGACCAGAGGACTGGCCCATCCAGGGAACACTGCTGCCACCACTGAGGTCCATGTGAGCCACTTAGGGCCCTGAAGACTGGTCCACCTCGTATCACAGTCCCCAGTAAAGCTATACTGCAGCCTGCACAAAATACTGCAGCCTAAGCCACTGAGAAACTTGCAGGCATTGCTGATGTTGGTTATTGCTGAAGAAATCAAATGCATGGAGATTACACTACAGTGCCACTCAGAACTAGAGATGGGGTACCCTACACAGACAACATTAGAGATACATCTGTGGGAAAAGTATTTCTTCGTGAAAGCTGCTCCATAAAATTCAATGAATCAATTGTTATATCAGATGCATAGATATCAACATAACAACACAATAAACTGAAAATGGAAAGAAACACAACACCTCCAAATGAACATAATAATTCTCTAGCAACAGATTCCAAAGACAAGGAAACCTATGTGGTATGTGAAAAAGAATTCAAAATGATTATTTTGAAGAAAATGAGTGACACAAAGAATGTAGGTAGACAATACAAAGAAATAAAAAAGTCAATTCCTGATCTGAATGATAAATTCAACAAAGTAATAGACACCATTAAAAACAAACAAACAAACAGAAATGTGGCAACTAAAGAATTTAATGAATGAAGTAAAAACTATAATTGAGAGCTTTAACAATAGACTTGGTCAAGCATAAAATTTCTGAAGTTGAAGACATGTCTTTTGAAATAACCCAATCAGAAAGATTAAAAAAAAAAGAATAAAAAGAATGCAAAAAGTCTATGTGACATATGGGACACCATAAGTGAATACATATTCAAATTTGGGAAGTTCCAGTAGAAAAAGAGATCGAAAAATTCACAGAAACCCTATTTAACAAAATAATAGCTGAAAACTTGCCAAGTCTTAGAAAAAATATGGATATCTAGATGCAGGTAGCCCAAAGATTCTCAAATAGATTCAACCCCAAAAAAATCATGTCTGAGACATGCTGCATTCAAATCATCAAGAGTCAACAAAGACAGAATTGTAAAAACAGCTGGAGAAAAGTATCATGTCACACATAAGGGAATCTCTATCAGACTAACAACAGACTTCTCAGCAGAAACCTTACAGGTCAGGAGAGATTAGAAAGATATATTCAGAGTGCCAAAAGAAGAAAAAACTGCCAACCAAGAATGTTACACCCAACCAGACTATCCTTCAGAAATAAAGGAAATACAAAGTGTTTACCAAACAAAAACTGTTGAGTTACATTATCACTAGACCAGCCCTGCGAGAAATGCTCAAGGGATTTCTACATCTAGAAGCAAAAGAATAAAATCTACCATTATGAAAATACTCAAAACTATAAAGCTCACTGATAGAGGAGATACACAAATGGGAAAGAAAAAAGAATCAAATTTAATCACTACAGATAACCACCAAATTGCAAAGATAAGCAATAAAAGAGAAAGAAAAGAAACATGAAACAATAACAAACAACTTGACAAAATGACAGGAGTAAGTTCTCATCTATCAGTAAAAATCTTGAAGGTAAATAATTTAAATTCCTCAATTAAAATATATAGACGAGTTGAATGGCTGAAAAACAAGGCCCAACCTATATTCTGCCTAAAGAAACCATTTAACCAGTAAGAACACAAATAGAAAGTAAAGAGATAGAAAAGGAAAATCCATACAAATAAAAACCATGAAGGAGCAGCTGTACTTATATGAGCCAAAATAAACTTTAGGTCAGTAAGCATAAAAAGAGATAAAGAGGGGTCATTATATAATTATATAGGATCAATTAAGCAAGAAGACATAACAACTTTAAATATATATGCACCAATATCAGAGCACATAGGTATATAAAGAAAATTTTAGACCTAAAGAGAGAGATTGATCCCCATACAAGAATAGTTGGGGACTTGAGTACTACACTTTCAGTGTTAAACAGATTCATCTCAACAAAGAAACATCAAATTTATACTGCATTGTAGACCTAACAGACATTTACAGAACATTTTATTAAACAGCAGTAGAATGCACATTGGACTATAGTCTTCTTTTGTCTTGTCAGCACATGGAACATTCTCCAGGACAGATCATATATTGGGCTACAAAAGAAATCTCAACAAATATTTAAAAATGGAAATTATATCCAGTGTCTTCTCAGACCACAATGGAATGAAACTAGATTTCAATAACAAGAGAAACATTTAGAAACTGTACAAATACAAACACATTGAATAACATACTCCTGAATGATCATTAGGTCAGTGGATAAATCAAAAAGTAAATATAAAAAGTCTTAAAACAATGGAAACACAACAAACAAAAACCTATGGAATACAGCAAAAACAGTACCCAGAGGGAAGTTTATAACCATAAATGTCTATATCAAAAAAGAAAATATTATTTTTAAAAACAGCCTAATGATACAACGCAGGGAACCAGAAAAGCAAGAACAAACCAAATCCAAAGTTAGTAGAAAAAAATAAATAATAAAGATCAGGGCAGAACTAAATGAAACAGAGGCTAAAATATATAAAAGATTAATGAAAATTTGGTTTTTTGAAAAGATGAACAAGATTGGCAAACCATTGGCAAGACTAAGAAAAAAGAGAGAAGATTTAAATAAATAAAATCAGAAATGAAAAAAGATATTATGACAGATATCACAGAAACACAAAAATCATTAGAGGCTGTTATGACTATCTATGCACCAATAAATTAGAAAACTTAAGGAAATGGATTAATTCCCGAACACATATAACCTACCAAGATTGAACCATGAAGAAATAGAAAACTTTAACAGACCAATAGTAAGTAAGAAGATTGAATCAGCAATAAAAAGTCTCCCCACACCCAGAAAAAAAAAAAAAAAAAGCACAAGAGCAGATGGCTTTACTGTCAAATTCTACCAAACTTTTAAAGAATAAACTCCAACTCCTTTTAAACTATTCCCAAAAATTGAAGAGAAAAGAATTATTTCTAATTCATTCTATGAGGCCAAAGTTATACCAAAACAAGACAAGGACAAAACAAAAAAGAAATGTATAGGTCAGTGTCCCCGATGAACATAGATGCAAATATTGTCAACAAAATCATAGCAAAAGAAATCCAACAACACATCAATGAGAAATACATGATAATAAAGTGAGATTTACTTCAGAAATGTAAGGATGATTTAAAATATGCAAATCAATAAAGATGATACATCACATCAATGAATAGATACAGAAAAAAATTTTATAAAATTCGACATCTCTTGATGATAAAAAGTCTCAACAAGTTAGGTATAGAAAGAAAACACCTCAACATAAGAAAGGCTGTATATGACAAACTCACAGTTATGATACTGAACGGAGAAAAGCTGAAAGTTTTTCTTCTAAGAACTGGAATATGACAAGTATGCCCATTTTCACCACTCTTATTTTCAACATAGTACTGGGAGTTTTTACCAGAGCAATGAAGGACATCCAATTAGGAAAAAAAGAAGTCAGATTCTACCTCTGCAAATGACATGATCTTGTATATAGAAAAACCTAAAGACTGCATACACCAAAAACCTCTTAGAGCTAATAAGTGAATTCAGTAAATTTATAGAATACAAATTCAATATGCAAAAATGGGTAATGTCTCTATATAACAATAACAAACTAGCTGAAATCAAGAAAACAATCCCATTTACATTATCTACAAAAATAAAACAAGGCCTGGCACAGTGGCTCACGCCTGTAATCCCAACACTTTGGGAGGCCAACGAGAGTGGATCATGAAGTCAAGAGATCAAGACCATCCTAGTCAACATGATGAAACCTCATCTCTACTAAAAATACAAAAATTAGCTGGGCATGGTGGCACACACCTGTAGTCTCAGCTACTTAGGAGGCTGAGGCAGGAGAATTGCTTGAACCCAGGAGGCAGAGATTGCCGTGAGCCAAGATCATGCCACTGCACTCCAGCCTGGCAACAGAGCAAGACTCAGTTTAAAAAAAAANTTTAAAAAAAAAAAAACATAAAAAATAAAATACTTATACATAAGTTTAAAAAGATGCAAGATCACTACAATAAAAACTAAAAAATACTGATGAAAAACAATTGAAGAGGACAAATAAAATGGAAAGACATTCCATGCTCATGGAATGGAAGAATTAACATTGTTAAAATGACCATACTGCCCAAAGAAATCTATAAATTCAACACAATTTCTATCAAAATACCAATGGCATTCTTCATAGAAATAGGAAAAACAATTCTAAATTCTTCATTAAACCAGAAAAGACTACAAATATCCAAAGCAATACTGAGCAAAAAGAATAAAGCTGAAGGCATCACACCACCTAATTTCAAAATATACTACAAAGCTATAGCAACCCAAACAACATAGTACTGGAATAAAACACATAGGCCAAAGGAACAGAAGAGAGAACCAGAAATAAGTTCATGTATTTATAGCCAACTGATTTTTGACAAAGGTGCCAAGAATATGCATTGGAGAAAGGACACCCTCATCAATAAATGGTGTTGGGAAAACTGGATATTCACACGCAATAGAATAAAACTTGACCTCTATCTCTCATCATATACAAAAATCAAGTCAAGATGAAGACTTAAATGTAAGACCTGAAACTATAAAACTAGTAGAAGAAAACATAGCTAAAACACTTCTGAACATAGGTCTAGGCAAAGATTTTATGGGTAAGACTTAAAGGCACAGGCAAGAAAAACAAAAATAGAATACACCAGACTAAAAAGGTGCACAGCAAAGTAAATAATCAATAGAGTAAAGAAACAACCTGTGGAATTGGAAAAAATATTTGCATAGTATTCATCCAATAATGGACTAATATCCACAATGTAAAAGAAACTCTAAAGACTCAACAGCAGAAAAATCAAATATTTCAATTAATAAACAAGCAAAGGATCTGAACAGACATTTTTCAAAAAAATTTATACAAATGGCCAATAAATGTATGACAAAATGATCCACATCACTAATCATAAGGGAAATGCAAATCAAAACTGCAATAACATAACACCTCATCGTGGTCAGAACAGCTATCATCAAAAAGATTTTTAAAAAATATTGATGAAGGCGTAGAGAAAAGGGAATTCTTACATACCCTTGGTTGGAACGTAAATTAGTACAGCCATTATGGGAAACAGTCCAGGGGTTTCTCAAGAAATTAACAACACAACTACCATATAATCCCACAATCTCTCTACTGGGTATTTATCCAAAGAAAAGAAAATCAGTATATCAAAGTGATACCTATACCTCATATTTATTGCAGCTCTATTAACAATAGTCAAGATATGGAATCAACCTAAATGTTCATCAACATATGAATACATAAAGAAAATGTGGTCTATACACAACAGAATACTATTCAGCCATAAAAATGGAATCTTGTCATTCACATCAACACAGATAAGCCTGCAGGACATTCTATTAAGTGAAATAAATCAGACACTGAAAGATACTGAATATTACCACTCATATGTTTGAATTTTTAAAAATCTTGAGCTCATAGAAGTAAGGAATAGAATTGTGGTTATTAGAGGCTGGGAAGGGTGAGGGTAGGAGAGGATAGGGAGAAGTTGGTTAATAGATACAAAATTGTAGCTAGATTGGAGGAATGGGTTCTAGTGTTCTGTAACACTGAAGGGTGAATTTGGTTGATAATAGTTTACATTTTTCAAAAAGCTAGAACAGAAGACTTTGAATATTCACAACACAAAGAAGTTATAAATGTTTGAGGTAAAGGATGTATTGATTACCCTGATTTGATTGCTATACATTGTACACATGTAATAAAATATCACTCTGAATTCCATAAATACGTACCATTACTGCACACCAACTAAAAAATACTGAAGTCAATCAGAGGTTGTGACTCTCCACCTAAAGAGTTGATAATATTTGTTAAAAATTGGTGTATATACAGAAGATTCATATTTTTTAAAAATCAACACATTTTGAAGTGTAGACCAGCAGGGAGAAAACACACATAAGAACCTCAGCTAGGATTTTTTTAAAACATTTAAGATATGAATTTTAAAGTTTATATAAAGCCTTTTTTTTTTAAACGTAAGATTTCATCAACACTCTCTTTTAGTAAATTTCAATGTATTATTTATACATTGAAAAGTCATAGGCTATTTTGTTCTTCTGTGTCCTATCATATAAGATTGTTTTAGAGAGAAACTTGATAAAAATCAAATGTGGCTGGACAACAAATGAATTCATTACACTGAAGATAAATACATGTCTATATTTTAGCATAGATAATTTAAACCAAACATGACAGTATGAAAATTAACATTTGTATTTTTCTCACTACAGAGAATACTGCACAGTAGTATTCTCAAGTCTTATTTCCCAGTTACAATAACATGAATAGATACTGATGTAGCCTATTATCTCAGCAATAATGCATATTACAACAAGCGATTACTTATTAGCAGTGAAATGTTTCTCCAGGGCTTAATTTAGAATGCCTGAAATGAAATAACAAAATCTCAGTCTTGGAAGGGATCCTCTGTATAGTTATTGTTTAGGGAAATTTTTATTGCTTCACAACAGTTTAAGATCCTTAATTGGCTAGGTCTTTGAAATGAAAGCATGTGGTGAAGTACCAAGGTCTTGGACAGCTAACGTGAATGCACATATGCAGTACTGTAAACCAGGCTTCTTGGAATTATTGGTAGTTTTGATTCAGATGTAGTAGTGAGTATCTCTTTCTTGCTCAGTGATTGCTCTAAGACTTCTGAATAGCCTGCTGCCTTAGCAGCTTTCACTCATGCCTCAGGATTCTATGTGCAGATTGAAATTTGGGCATGGATAGGTTAATCTACTCAACTCTACTCTTGCATAATCAGAATGCAGTCAAATGTCACTTTGGGTGGACTGAGCTGAGGCTGGGTTGAGATGCAAAATCTGGCTGATTCAATGCATGACAGCAAGTTGTCCTAGAAAATATCACTACTGGGTGAGCTAAATCTACATTAGATTTGACAAGCACCAGAGAAGTGTGATTCTGCAAGTTCTTATGATACAAAGGTAAGCTTCCAGTTTTGAAAATACAGAGACAAGGAGGAGCTCAGGTGTTCAGGACTAAGATAAGGATGCAGGTCTGGAACTTCTGAGCCACAAGGGAAATCCTGATCAAAAAGCATATGGTAAAGAATACATTTACCAGATACAGGGGTGTTATGTCAGAGTAGGTGCTAGCACAGGGATGACTCGATCCTAAGCCCCCAAACTGATACCTAAAGGTTTCCTATATTTTCCCTGACCAGAAATGCAATTGATCATGGAGCTTGAGACAGAGCTGAGTCTCCAGGTAGTCACTATATGGTCTCAGCTGTGGAAAAGGAAGGCTTTAGGATCAGGGAATTTCCTGGTCATTATACCCTTCTACAGTTCAGGGCCTTTTTTGTGGACTTCTTTATCCTTTTCCAAGCAGTTTAATTTTTAGAAATTGATCGCAATCCAGAGGCAGTTTTTGCCTTGATTACCAGGTATCATTTTTGTGACCACTAATGGATGCCCAGAGCTGGAGCGGATACCTAGGTATCCTCTTCCAGGCATGGCTGAAGTTATGCTTAGGTCTTACAGATGGCCCAGGGCCCTGGGTCCTTCTTAGCTTCCTTTAAATCTGCTGACTGAGGACTGAGTAATGGCTGGATGTGTCCATGATTGAACTAAAATCTCCACCCTTCCAAAACACGAAAATAAATTTCCTTAATGGAGCTGCTGGCTAGAGGAAAAGCATCTATAGACTTTTGACTTGTATTTCTATCCAAAACTTTTTTCTGTGATTCCAAATTCCAGGCTCTCAGTAAATTGCTTAATTATTCGGAAAGGTGCTGAGCCAGCAGCAGGTGGCCTTACTCAGCCCAGATCTAACCACACTGTGGTGGTATGTTGCCCCCATTTCCTAAGCAAGTCTACTGAAATGTAGACCACTTACTCAGCTAAACACATCTCTTGTGTTCAGCCTCCTTAGTGCAGAGTATCTGGATTGTGCTTAGAAAGTAAAAGTATAGGAAAGCGAGGAGAGCCCGGAACTCAATGGCTAGACACATGCAACACAAAAGGCATGATCTTGTGGGCAGATGAGGATGAGCATCTAACATTGCAGGTGAAGAGAAATCCAGCAAAAGAGCAGATCTAATGTTCAGCTGATAGATACAAATAGCAGGAAGTCAAAAGTAGCACAGTGTAGGGGGAAAAGAGTGACCTTTAGGTTTTTGCAAACTCTAAATAAAATTTTAATACTTCCATTGATTATCCATTCATTCATCCACCATCGTGTGTGTGTGTGTGTGTGTGTGTGTGTGTGTGTGTATTTCTGAGATGGATTCTCATGTCTCTCTGTTGCCTGGGCTGGAGCGCAGTGGCATGATCTCAGCTCACTGCAACCTCTGCCTACTGGGTTCAAGTGATTCTCCTGCCTCAGCCTCCTGAGTAGCTGGGACTACAGGTGCACGCCACCATGCCCAGCTAATTTCATCCATCCAATATTTACTACAACCTATTGTGTGCTCCAGTGTTGTCCTAGACATATAACAAGTTCAACTCTGTCAGAGGAGCCTGGTTTACTAGGCTGAGGTCAGAATAGGATGACATGAAGAAGCTGCCATTTGTTAAGTATCTATTATGTGCTAGGCACTTTCATATTGAGGACTTAATTTAACCGTCAAAACAATCCTGGGGATATTATTATCTCCAGTTCTGAAAAACAGCAAGGAAAACATGTTTCATGAACGCAGAATAAAGAGGAATCAAACTAGAGAAAAGACAGGCATTTGTGTGACCTACATAAGGAACAACTTCTGAGTCTCTGTTTACTTACCTGTGAAACCTGTCTCGGAGGATTAGTTGTAAAGAGGAGATTGCATTAAGTAGCAAATATGCCAGTCTTTCCATGGGGTTTCACACCTGGGAAGGGTTGGTAAGTGTATGTCTTCTAAATGCTCATCAGAAGTCTTACAGGAGGATACCCAGGCAGGTTGGCAGAGTGCAGGAATGAGAGCCTTGGCAGGTTGACATACAGCAATCGCTGGCTGGAAAGTGCTGGCACGGGACATCCTAGCCATCAGTAACATGGCTTCAGAAATCAAGAGCTCAGTCCCCAATCCCAAGGCACCTGGAAAACCAAGGCATAATTGATAGTAGGAATTAATAAAACATACAACTTCACATACAGATGCACTTATTCAAGGCAGGAGTGAGTGGAAACCAGTAAATTAGTCATGAGCACAAAGCAGAAGCCGGTCACACCATCTGAGGTTAGGGAAGAACTGGTCAGGTGACAAGAGCACAGCTGCATTTCAGCAGGACCTGTAGCATCAGGCCCCCAATCCCCCGCAAGGAGAAAGTCATTGTCAGAAGGCATTGCTTCCGCATTCTCATCTCCAGGAGTTATGACTCTCAGTTCACCTGTCTCAGACTTGCTTCTCAGATCCCAAGGGCTGACCCTCTGTGTCCCTGAAGTTGTCTTCTCCCAGCTGATGTCAGCTTGGTTCATAGTAAGCTCACTGGGTGCTGAGTCATCCAATGTCAAGGGCCCTTTGATCTGCCCACCAGATCTGGGGAAGGCTGAGTCACCAGACCCAGGGAAGGCTGTGTCTGCCAGTGGAATAAGTGGTCCCAGATGGGGACGGAAGTGACTGCAGACACAGAGCACCAGGCACTTCCTTCAGGAACCTCCCACCCTCCCACAGTTCCTGTTGCTGTCCTCTCTCTCTCTCTCTCTCTCTCTCAAGTTATGGATATAGTGTAAAGGTACCCTTACAATATTGCTCCATAGGAGAAACTCTGCTTGGCTTCTGAACGAGACAGAATTGCTGACTGTTTCCCTCTCATGAGTGAATGAAGGTGAGTGCAGCATAGAACTTAAAAATAGGACTTTCTCTGACTCTTGCTCACTAATTATAGCATAATTGAAGAGCAGGGAAGAAAGTTTGTTTTGTTTCCACATAATTCATGTAATAGGGTCTGGATTACATGACAGAATTGTCACATTTCTCCTGGTTTGAACCCGTACCCAGAATCTATCCTGAGAAACTTTCTTCTTTGAACACCCAGCAGGTTTGCACTAATTTGTTGGTTGAACCTTTGGCCACAAAGCTTCAGCAGAAAAGGTTTTTAACTATGAGAACAGAATGAAATATGCATGTAGAGAAGAGAATGTGTCAATAACAGAATATTACAGTGAGTAGATCCAGGGAGAGAAATTATTAAAATGTTATAAAGATTCCATTTTTCATTTACAGCATCATATGCCATAACTCTGAATTTAAGTTATTTCACTCAATCATAATTTAGATAAAACTTTTCCCTGATCAGCTCTGTAACTAACAATTTCTTCCTTCTCAGAACTCCCGCAGGCCCTCTTACATTTCTCTCTTATCACAGTCATTACTTTGTACTGGGGTAAATCCAGGTTCTGTGGGGCTCTAAGCTTAAACAATTTTGGGGAATCTCTTTAGGGAAAATAATTCAAAGTGATTAATACAAAATTAGGCATGAAAATGAAAATTTATTTAGAATTTGGAAAATATCTGTAGTTCTAGCTTGTAAGGAGGCTGGGGTGGGAGGATCACTTGAGCCGAGGAGTTCAAGGCTGAAGTGAGCTGTGATTGCACCACGGCACTTTAGCCTGGGCAACAGAGTGAGATTCTGTTTCTAAAAAACAACAACAGAAAAGAAATTACAATGAAGTCACGTTTTGAAAAGCTAACAGATACAAGAGACATTCCATAATCTAAACAAATAACATTTGTATTACGTCAACTACCTACCACAGTTACTTAATTGTAAGAATTTCTGTACTGAACATGGAAAGATAGTTCAGTCTTCTATAATGGTCATAATTTTTTACTGTTGATAATTGGAAAAAATAAAACATACAACTTTACATATTCTTCAAAATATTTCTACAGGTTTGTGCTCTAGAAATCCATACATTCTATTTTGTGTGATTACCAACAAAAAGGAAAAAAACAGATAGTGCATGTATAATTGGAACTGCTCATGCTGTTATTGAAAGTATTCCTAAATTCAGAGAATTGTTTGTTTGTTTGTTTGCTTTCAGAGAATTGTTTTGACCAGGCACTGATGGGAACGGAATCCACTGTTCAGTTTTATATGGCTGATTAGAAGAATATTCCACAGTCTAGCTCCTGGCTCTATATACTTCAAACCTTGCATCTCTTCCAGCACTCACCTACTTCCTGTGCTGGGTGCAATAATTTTGTTTGAAAGCAAAATATCTGTGAGCCCCAGATATGTGTTTCAATTTCAATAAGCTCAACTGAATGTGTCTTCAATACTTTGCCTTTTTTGGACCTCAAAAATGGCCTTGGCCATTCTAACAGTGGGGAAAGTCAGAGGAAAATGAAACAGCAGTTTAACTAATTGAAATTTTGTTTTAATTTTCACTTTTGCAAACTTTCCCAGAATATATAGCCATGTAAGTATATGTATAGGGTCTCTCCAAGGGTGTTGGAAGGGGCCCACGTTAAGTGAGGGGCACTGATGCTTAAGTTTCATTTGCTTCATGGAAAATCTCCCTTTGCTTTTACTTTCTATTATAATAATTTATGTACTCATTTAATTATGCCTACATTTGAGAGCATTTTTACCTTTCCAGTTCCAGACAGAGTTCTTTTTATGTGAAAGCTACTCAGTAGATTCTGTTGCATTAACTAAGAAATTCATATACATTAAGAAGCAAGTTGCAGTAACTCGGTCTCTCTGTCCACATGACTGAGTGTGCAGAGGAATTCCAGGCTGTCCACTTCAAGGAAAATTACAATTTTGTTTCTTAGAGAGGGCACCAGTCAGTAGGTTTGGTCTTGAGTTTTTGTGGAATCCCAGGGTTTTTCTTTCCACCAGTCTCAAGAAGGTCAGAGACTTCTGGGTGAGGATTTCTGTAAGAATCATAAATTTATTTGTTTAAGTAAGACTAATAGTATTTTGTCACTATGATTTAGAATAATAATTATAGGAAGAGATTGGTTAAATTATGTTACAGCTATAAAATGGAATACATTATTAAAATGCATGCAATGGAATATTTCTTTTGAAATGCAAAAGCATTTGTAGTATCCCATCAAGTGGATAATAATGCTCTACTTCAAAACTCTCACCAGTTCAAACCTTTACAAGAAGTTTGTTGTTCTTCCAGTGTGCCTGTTCTAGAACACACGACATTTACTCTTCTGCAATTTCAGTGGTACTTCCACCCACTCACCTCCGCACTCTCTACTTCCCTCCTATCTAGGTTGGATTCCATGGCCTATTACTTCAACTATTCTCTTGCAAATACTCTAAACTCCCTTGGCCCCTCCTTGTACTTTTGCTCTTTTGAAAGCATCTACTTTATTGCAGTAAAATACACATATAAAATTTCCCATCATAAGCATTTTCAAGTGCACAGTTTAGTGGTATGAAGTACATCCATGTTGTACTTGGTGGCAATCATCACTACCATCTACTTCCTGAACTCTTTGCATCTTGCAAAATTGAAACTCTATACCTATTATTTTTTAAAATTTCAACTTGTATTCTAGATTCAGAGAGTACATGTGCAGGTTTGTTACAAGGGTATATTTCATAATGCTGGGATTTGGGGTAGGAATTTACCCATCACCCAAGTAATGAGCATAATATTCAATAAGTAGTTTTTCAGCCCTTGCCTCCCTCCTTCCTACTCTCTCCTGTAGTGACCAATGTCTATTGTTCCCACCTTTATGTCCATGTGTACACAACGTTCAGCTCTCGCTTATAAGTGAGAACATGTGGTATTTGGTTTTCTGTTTCTGAGTCATTTCACTTAGGATAATGGCCTCCAGTTTCATTCTTTTTTTATGGCTGAGTAGTATTCCATGGTGTTATGGCTGTATTGTATTCCATAGTGTATATAGACCACATGTTCTTTATCTAATCAACTTAAAATTACATTATTTTCTTCAGGCTTTATTTCTTTNTGTAGTGACCAATGTCTATTGTTCCCACCTTTATGTCCATGTGTACACAACGTTCAGCTCTCGCTTATAAGTGAGAACATGTGGTATTTGGTTTTTTCTGTTTGCTTTAATTTGCTTAGGATAATGGCTTCTGACTACATCCATGTTGCTGCAAAGGATATGATTTCATTCTTTTTTATGGCTGTGTAGTATCCCATGGTGTATATGTAAATTTTCTTTATTGAATTTACCATTGATAGGCACCTATTGATTTTGTGCCTTTGTTATTGTAAACAGTGCCTTGATAAACATAGAAGTGTATGTGCTTTTTTGGTAGAACAATTTATTTTCCTTTGGGTATATACCCAGTAATGGGATTGCCAAGTCAAATGGTAGTTCTCTTTTCTGCTCTTTGAGAAATCTTAAACTGCTTTCCACAGTGGCTGAACTAACTTTTCTTCCTACCAACAGTAGTGTATAAGTGTTCTCTTTTCTCCGCAGCCTTGCCAACATGTTATTTTTTAATCATAGCCGGTCTGACTGGTGTGAAATGGTATCTTACTATAGTTTTGATTTGCACATTTCTAATTAATGTTGTTGAACATTTTTTGTGTGTTTATTGGCTGCTTGTGTGTCTTTTAAGAGGTGTCTGTTCATATAAACCCTTTTTCTTCAGGTCTTCGCTGAAACATGGGCACTCATGGGAAGCGCTTTCTGCCTCCCAGGGTCAGGTATGGTGCTTTTCTGATGTGTCTCCGTAACACCACTCACTCCTATGTAACATTTGTCATGCAGTTCTGAAATTGCCACTCTTTAGGTCTGTCCTTCCAGCTAGTCAATATGCTCCTCAAAGACAGGGATTGGGTTATGTTCCGGCACCTGGCACAGCAATTTTTTTTTTCAAAACAGAGTTTCGCTCTTGTTGCCTAGGCTGGAGTGCAATGGTGCAATCTCAGCTCACTGCCACCTCCGCCTCCTGCGTTCAAGCGATTCTCCTGCCTCAGCCTCCCGAGTAGCTGGGGTTATAGGAACCTGCCACCACACCCAGCTATATATTTTTTGTATTTTTAGTAGACATAGGGTTTCACCATGTTGGCTAGGCTGGTCTTGAACTCCTGGCCTCAGGTCATCCACCCGCCTTGACCTCCCAAAATGTTGGTATTACAGATGTGAATTACCTTGCCTGACCTGGCACAACAACTGACACATAGAGGGCACTTGGTCAGTAGGTACCGAATAAATGACAACTGAAACAGTGTGAATAAATGAATGTGGAAAGGTCCAATAAGACCGCTGGATCATGGGCAGCCTAAAGAGGCATGGTTATTCAGTTTGCTAAGTCTCAAGTCTACCAAAGAAGAGTATGTGTTTGGTGCAGGAATCAAGGGAGTTATAGGGAAGACTTGGAGGCCTTGGTATCCCAGTGGAGTTGCTTTGAGCAAGGTTAAGTCAAAGGCAGGTTAAGGATATGGCAGGGCAAAAACATCAGGTAGCCAGAGTTTGCTGGAAATTCCAGAATGTCTTTTCTGGTGATTTCCCCAAACGCTGCTGCGGCAGTCTCTTATTTACTCGGATTCAAACACCAAATTCCCTCCTACTGCTTTTCGTCCTTTTGACAACACCAGCTCTCTAGATATCTTTGCTCCTAATTTAATTTTTTTTTTTTTTTTTTTTTTTTTTTTTTTTTTTTNTGCAGAGACTGAGATCTCTCTATGGTGTTGCCCAGGCTGGTCTTGAACTCCTAGCCTCAAGTGATCTTCCTGCCTCAGCCTCCCAAAGTGCTGGATTACAGGCGTAAGCCACTTCCAGACATCTTATCTGTGAAACTTTAGGCGCTGATTGTTGCAGAAAGAGCCATGAACTTCAGGATGTTCTCAGAGACTGGCATTATGGCCCATAAGAAGCTACCCACTCAGCTTCTAGTCAGTTAGGCGTGGACTTTATCAGTCACAAAACGAAGACTCAGAGAACCTCCCAGGAGGACACATAATCAGCCTGAGAGGCATGGAGGTGTTAAAGAGGGAAGTGCCTGCTAGAATTTCAGTGGGTTGGATATGCTCTTTAATGATGCACAAATCATAGGTATACATTTTCTGACAATTGGAATCTATTATTACTCTCGAACCAGCTGTTCTCCAGGCTGTTTCCTGTATTGGAAGGGATATTTTGAGTTTATATGTTTTCAATACTACATCCTCAGATATCTACACTGATACTAATAAAGGGACTCATTTCTCCTACAAGAACCCCTATGTGACAAAAGTATGTTTGGGTATTGCCTAATGCACGCATAATAAATATATACAGCCATAAAACAGAGCAAAAGTCCTGGTAAGCCTGTTATTTGCAGTAATTGTAGATTGTGAATGGACATTTTAAAGAGAAGCTTACAAGTTAGTTGTACTTTCTGGTAGTAATTACCTCCCACAAACATGACTCACTTCAGCAGTTTAAATGCAAGAATTGGGTGTCCCAAAATCAACAGTTTTATAAATAAATCTTTGAATCATGAACTGAATGCACAAATGTTTAAATATTTCTCCTCCTTGATCTCAAAGATAGCTTTAGATTTAAGATATTGCACATATCTTAAATACCTTAGGGAAAAAATAATAACAAAAAAAGGAAAAAGGTGATGGATGTCTCTCTAAACTGCAGAAAGGCTTTAACTGTGGAAGTGGACCTCCTCTCTGCAGGACTGAACCTTCAGCAACCAGAGTGTTGAGTGGATGTTTTCTTCAATCCGAGAGGAGAGGCTGCTATCAATCTGTTCTAATGTGGCCCATTTGTTTGTTTTTTAAGTAATACTCACAGGGCAGACTTTTATGGTAATATAGCAACATTAATGCTTTTGGGTGAGACTCTCCTGCAGTCTCGTGGGTAATAGAACACATAACGGAAGAAATGTGGCTGTGTCAGCTTGGAATGCGGCAGAAAGAACAATTCATGCCAGAAGGAGACATTCAGTTTTTTGGAATGCTCACTCAAAGACATTGTGTATCTCAATGAACTTGAGCCTTCCAATCAGTGAAGCTTTTTTTTTTTTAAACCTGAAAAAAAAAGCACACTCCGAAATTATTAACAGAAACATCATCCACCCCACTAGATTCATTTTTTCGGTCAAGTTCTAAAGTTTTATTTGTGTGTGTTTAAAAAGGGAACTGTATTAGAAGTCTGTTCTATTCTTGTATCCATATTTTTCAGAATTTACAATTAATCACCCACATGGATCTAGGAGTAAAATCTGGAGTCAGAATTCTATCATCTGTGTTTAAAATATGAAATCACATGTCAATCTACCTATGTTTGTCCCTCTGTTCAAAATAGCAATGTGATAGCCAGCTTAGCACTGAATCTTATAGAATGTTCAGTGCTGAAAAAGAACTGCTTCTGCTATTTTGTTTTTCAGTCATTTTCTGAATTTGATGTCTATTTTGTTCCCAGTTATTTTCATATCCTCAGCTGCTGCTATTACATTCCCATCTCTTGGAAGGAGCCAGAGCCAGAGAAATACAGGGTTCCTCTGTGGCCAAGGAAAAAATGCCTGCCAAGAATGCTGAACTTCTGGTGAAGGTCACTAAATACTACAAAACAGACTAAGTACAGTAAATAATAATGTTGGTGCACACAAATGAATAGCCAATTGCAATGGCATTTTGTGGGGAAATCTGATATCATATAATAATACTAGTACATCTTGACATGGAGAAGCTAGTAAAATACCTCCAAAGGACATGCGGCAATTCCGTGGTTAGACAAGGACCGACCCAAAGCTCAGCATGCTCCAGAATAATCATCCTAACAAATAACTGCGATCTTTGGTTGCACATATTAGACCCCTCAGCATCATAGGCCAGAAACTTTTAACCTGGATCTCATTAAGTTTTTTTTACAGGAGGGAAAAACCTGGCTCATAGAGACCATACCCTTGACTGCAAAATGATCACCTATAACTGACTTTCAGACTCTTAGCATGTCAAAAGATGGGTCAAATTCCTTCCATATAGCTCACTGGAGGTACTTACAGTGCCCAGGATCTTATTTATGGTCTAGGAAAAGTTTGAGTTTTTGGTGGCAAGAAGGGGAGTATAGTTTGGAGGAGATCCATCACACGCCTGTTCTTAAGCCATGTTTTGAATAAGAGTAATTTACTGCTAAGATGAAGCTGCAGGGTACCTTAATAAGCATCTGGGAGAATATAAGTTGCCTTGATGGTGATCAGAAGTGGCTTGGGAGAGGCAGGAGAATACAAACTGATCCTCTAATCCCCAGGCTCCTGTGCCAGGGAAAGAGTGATGTCTTTCCCCCAAAGGCAGTAGCAAATCCCTTTGACTTTTAAAACAGTATCATACTACCTGAATTTTCTCTTAACTAAGTTATGTTACCTCATAGGGACTGGTGGTTACATCAAGAAATAGCATTTCTTCATTAAGTTAAGGGGTCTGACCCTCTCCCTTTTATAATATAGCTTTTTGTTAATTTGATCCTAAAGGGAGCAAATCCAAGAGAACATAAGGAACATGCCTTCAGGAGTAAATGGGATAACTTCCTTTTCAAATGTCATTGCTATGTTCTAGAATGGGAAAACTGGATAATAGAAAGAAGAGAACTTATTCCGCATTTACATTCTCTCAGCATCCCTTCCATTGCTCTCTGCCAACTGTCCTGCATTGGCTCTGCCTGGGATCTGTCCAGGGCCCTGCCTGACACCTAGGCATGACACACCATGGAACATGAGGTTGAGTCATGTTCAACCCTGAAGTGTGTGGGGTGAACTCCCTGTGGGGTGAATCTTAAACATAATGAGATATGAGGGCCAGTGCTCTGAAAAAATAAAGTATATTAAGACAAACAAATGAACAAACAAAAAAGAAAACTGGTAAAAGACTATTCCAATCAAATATTAAAGTATATTATAAAACCACCATGATTGAATCAGTCTGCCCTCATGCAAGGACAACCAGGCAGGAAATTGGATGTGCCTGCTGTGTGTCAGGCCCTCTATTATGCACTCTACATGAATAATCTCATTTCATTCGCATAACAGCCCTGTTTGGTAGGTATCATTTATGCCATCATTTTAGAAATAAAAACAAATAAACCAACCTGAGGCCTAGACCCTTTCCCTAATTCAATCAACTATTATGTTGCAAAGACAGGATTTGAACTTTTTAGTGATAGAAAGATGTAACCACAGGCAATATATTCACCAACAATTTCCCTCTTGCCCTGGGCACATAAGAAGACAACATTTCCAGGTGTATCTCTCAGTGTGGTCATGCGACCCACTTGGGCCATTCAATATGGTAGAGGTATATATGCTGCTTCTAGGCCTGACCCCTGAATCTCATGAGACGCTCTGTTCCCCTTCCCTCCCCCTTGGCTGCAGAAGATCTAACAGATGATTCTACAATCCCAGAGGATTCTAAGGTCCCAGAAGTCAGTGGGTCCACTAGATGGAAGAAGCTAGAACCCTAATTGCTGTGGAAGGAGAGCAACCCAACCAACCACCCAGAGGGGCTGTGACAGATGTGAGAAACACATCTTTTATTCTGTTTACTTCTCAGTTAATCTACTGAGCTTTAAAGTTGTCTGTAAAACAGCCATTGTAAATTATCTTAATTGAAACATATACTTGCCAAGTTTTAAAAAATAAAATGGACTCTAAATAAAATAACTCTATGTTAAATTTCTTTTTTTGGCTCAAGAATTACAAATTTAAACAATAATTTTTTTAACCCTTTTGAAATTCTGTGAACCCCACTCAAGACAATGGTAACAGCAGCAGCCACAATGATAATAACTAACTCACGCCAAGTGTTAAGTTTGATGAGTTTTGGTAATTGTATAGTCATGTAACACAATCAAGATCTCAAACATTTCCATCACCCCAAAAAGAGTTTCCGTGTGCTTTCTGGTGGTTAATCACCTCCTCAAGACCTAGGTCTCAGGCAATCATGTTCCTGCTATGTGAGTTTTGCCCTGCCTGGAGTTTCATACATACGGAATCACACATGATGTAACTTTTTTATGACTGACTTCTGCTTAGCATAATGTTTTTGAGATTCTTCCATGTTGCTATATCTGTTAATAATTCAATTTCTTTAATTGCTGTGCTCTTCTTTTTGGTAATGAAATCCCTAATTCTAGTTGGGTACTCTGCTACCCAGTTAGGGATTACATTCCCAGGGCGGCTATGGTACAAAATTGATTCCAATGAGATGTGGGCAGAAATGATATATCCAATTACCAGGTCGCTTTCTTATTGGCAAGTTGCTGGTGCTAGGGATTGCTACAATGAGAAGACACACATATCTATCAGGTCGGTGCCTAAGTAAGTGCCATTTAACAGTAATGGCAAAAACTGCAATTACTTTTGCACCAACCTAATATCTTATATAAGCCATTGTATTTTGGATTTCTGCAAAGTAGTTAGTTCAGTGAGTGCACTCCCCATGGAGCAGGGCTATATTTTATTCATCTTTGTAACCTCACTACAACTTAGCTCAGTGGTTTAGTGAATAAGCTTTCAGTGGCTGTTTACTGGGATGAATGTTGAATAAATTAATGAACAAATTCCATATATGTGTAATGTTAGCCCTGAGAGAAATATTTTAAAAATTAGAATCCCGGAGAACTTTGATTTTTTAAATAGCATTGAACAAAATAGGTCCTACTTGGTTTGGTGTTGACATACCATGATATGCATAAAGTTAAAGCTGGTAACATAAAAAGTGCAGAAAGTGGAATGACTTGTAAAAATGATACCAATATAATAAGTAATGCTTTTTTAAGTTTTTAAGCATAATAGAATAATAAAATAATCAAGGATGAATTATAGATTAACCATTTAAACTAATTTGACATTCAAATTTATACTTTTATGCTTTTAAAAAGAAGTTATCAACTTCCAACTTAGCTAAAACATACCTGTAACAATTAACTGGAAATATATGTTTCATAAAAAGTAAGCAATATGCAACAAAGAATACAGCTTAATCCTCCACTGAAAGAAGCCCGATTTCTCACTGACAAATCGGGTCAAAACCATTTGTGAATCTATCCTGCATCATTTGGAAAAATTAGCTCTGTGAAAAAATATAATTACTTTAAAAATGTTATTTAACTCATCATCTGGTTGCTGCAATGAACTTATAAAGACCTATCTCAATCTTTTTACAGCAGAAAAATCAACAGAATTTCATGATGATCACAAATATGATTTTTAAAAAAATTTATTTATTTTACTTTAGGTGCATACTATAACTGGCATTTCTCCCCATGCTATCTCTCCCCACTCTCCCCTCCCTTCCCAACCCCTGCTGTCCCTCCCCTACCCCTGCAACTGTCCCCAGTGTGTGATGCTCCTCTCCCTGAGTATACGTGTTCTCATTGTTCAACACCCACCTATGAGTGTGAACATGCGGTGTTTGGCTTTTTGTTCTTGTGTCTGCCCATCAATGATAGACTGGACAAATATAATTTTTAAGAAGTTGTGTGGCTGCTCATGGCTAGCCTACTTCTACTTTGATGTCATTCTTTCTGTTATGAAAGCTTCAGTGAAAAGTCTTCTGTTTTAAAGTTCAAAGAAATATAGTATAGAGTCCAGATGTCAGTATATGAACTTTTGAGTTTTAGGACTTACACTATGATACAGCATCATCATTTTTGCTTGTTTGTTTAACAGAGAAAAGTACTTGCTTTGTCACCCAGGCTAGAGTACAGTGGTGCAATCACAGGTTATTGCAGCCTCAATCTCCTGGGCTGAAGCAATCCTCCTGCCTTAGCCTCTCAAGTAGCTAGGACTGCAGGCCCAGGCCACTACACTGGAATAATTTTTTAAAGCTTATTTTGCAGAGACAGGGGTCTTGTTATGTTGTCCAGGCTGGTTTTGAACTCCTAGCCTCAAGTGATCCTCCCTTCTTGGCCTCCCAAAGTGCTGAGGCCAAGGTGTGAACCACCATACCTGACCCATTGTCTTGTGTGTACCAATTGCCAGCCCATTTACAGGGAACTCCTACAAAGAGTTCTCAGCAGGTTCCGCTCCACTCAGCAATAAGGGTACAGTTATTTCCTGAAGTCAAACTCAATAAACTATAATTGTGTATTCTTACCAATAATTTACTTACATTCTGACTCTAAAAAAATAATGTTTTATCTCAGCAAATCAGTTTCCTTCCCCAGTGGGTATTGTTTTCAATATAATAACTAATTAGCATCCTTTTAGCTTAATAAACTATAAATGAGATGCCTGCTTTGCACTTACACTGATATATTTCAAACTACTTACCACTTAGGATAATGAAAAAATCACTTCCGGCCATTTACATAGCTGGCATGTAAATTTAAAGTAGCTATCCATCACAAAAATGCTATATGAAATTATGAAAATGGCATTTCATTGTACTTAAAATAGTTGGTCTAGTGTGAATTTTAGGTACAGTGAGTTACATACATTCCCCAAACAATTTCTCCTAAAAAGCCTTTACATACTGTTATTTGCAGAAGAATTTCAACAAATAACAATTATTTGCCCTACAACAAAAACTAGAAAGCCCATTTGACATTTAGAATTGAAAATGGAAATTTCTTTTTATCCCTCCTTGCCTACCTTTGGGATTACATTTTTGTTAGTATTTTATTTTCCTGCGAGGGACTCATCCAGTTTTCCTGACTTCAGGTCACAGGGACTTGGAAAACGATTGTATAACCTAATAAATCACAGTAGGATAGGATTTGCTGGAGAATCTTCCTTGATGTGCCTTTGATTCTATTACCCCTTGGATCAGGAAGAGGAAGAGGAGTAAAGGTTGGAAAGAATGGGAATAAAGAAGTCATGCCAAGAAGAGAGGTGTGAGGTCAAGGTGAAAACATCCCTCTTCCATGTTCTCCAAGCCAGGGCTGCTCTGGAGCAGACTGAGAGGGACAGATCGTCCCAGCGGGAGGACACACCACCTAGAACTGATGAAAGGGATTCAGAGCAAATGATAGGTGGCTCTTGGCTCTCAGACTCTCGCCTGTATATCTTTGTAGAACCAAATGTTTTCTTGGATTGACCAGATTAATTCCAGACCCAAGGAGCAAAAGAATCCTAGAACAGAGTCAGAGGCTGTGAGAAGCAAAAGACACTGTGTATGTTGCTGCCCTAGCGTTTGGAAGCCGAAGTATTCACAAGACTTGCTTGGATCTCACAGAGAGCCAGCAGCTGAGCTGTGGGTCCAAGTGTCCAAGTATCAGGACGCCTCGCCCATGTCTCTGTGTGCCACAGGATATGTATGATGTGGTCTCAGTCCTCAGGCCCAGTGCTACTTCTGTATTCATGCAGAGAGCAGCCGGCTAGGAGACGTGACAAGGACACATAATCATGGCATTTTTTGTTCCCTGGCTCTGGCCTTCTCAGGAAGGTTGTCCTGGACTTTTTTTTTTTTTTTTTATTGAGACGGAGTCTTGCTCTGTTGCCCAGGCTGGAATGCAATGGCACAATCATGGCTCACTGCAACCTCCACCTCCCGGGTTCAAGCAATTCACCTGGTCAGCCTCCCCAGTAGCTGGGACTACAGGTGCCCGCCACATGTCTGGCTAATTTTTGTATTTTTAGTAGAGATGGGTTTCCACCACGTTGGGCAGGCTGGTCTCAGACTGCTGACCTCAAGTGATCTACCCACCTCAGACTCCCAAAGTGCTGGGTTTACAGGAGCCACAGCACCTGGCCCATTCTGGACTTTGAGCATTTATCTCTCAACTCCCAAATCTCCTACTTCCTTCCCTCTTTAGAGTCCCTCCCGTAGGCCAGCGAGCAGGTGGGACAGAGAAATCTTCAGGCTCACAAAAAGATGATGTGTAGAGATTACGGCCACCAAATGGCTTCAGAATTATTCACTGAGGTATGTTATAGTCAATGCTATAATGAAATAAATCAGTGAATACAGGGGCATTTTGTTCAAAATGTTTTCATAGTTGGGAAGGTAAAATCTCACAGCACCAATACAGCAGGTCCTCATAAATGTGGCATTCCAGGGCCCTTTATTTATTTATTTCTTGTTTTCACAGCTCCCTCTGTAGAAGTGCTGCCTTGCTGAGGCCTGCCCACATGTATCAGCTTGTAAATTCTTTGAAATCGGTATCTTTTATTATGAATAAATGTACATAGTAACCAGTCATATTGAAAATGAGATTATTGGCCGAGTATGGTGGCTCCCACCTGTAAGTAATCCCAGTGTTCTGGGAGGCTGAGGGGAGAGTATCACTGGAGACTGGGAGTTCGAGATCAGCCTGGGCAACAAAGCAAGACCCCCTATCTCTACAAAAAGTTAGAAAAAATTAACCAGGCATGGTGGCACACACCTGTAATCCCAGTTACTGAGGAGGCTGTGGCAAGAGGACTGCTTGAGCCCAGGAGTTTGAGGCTGCAGTGAGCAATGATTACACCGCTGCACTCCAGCCTGGGCTACAGGATAAAACCCCATCTTAATATCTATCTAATCTATATTTATACTGCCACATATACATGGAAGTATACATATAAATATATATATATAAGTATATATGGAAGTGTATATATTTATATGTAATATATATGGAAGTATATAGATATATAGAGATAAACACAGACACACACACACACACACACACACACACACACACACACACACACACAGAACCCAGTTCCTTAGGGCTGCTTATATATCCTTGCCCCAGGTTTTCAATGAGAAAGGGAGATGTAGAATAAGGAAACAAATTGACCAGCATGTAAAATTTTGTTGTATATTTTGTTTTGTCTATTTCCATAGTCTCAAAAATCTTACAATGTTTGTTCTGGGTGGTTTCCTTTCTATGACATATGCTTGGGGCCACAAGAATAACACAGCCCACCACCTCCTCCAGTGCTTGTTCTTATTTTCAATGTATCCAAAATTGTAGTTGATGTTGGATGATGAGAAAGGCAATGATCTTTTTCTACTCAAGCCAATTTCTGTCATTATTTCTAGTTCAGCGTTTGTCTAATGCAATAGACCTGTCCAAAACGGTGTCCACATTTGTCAAAAAGAAACCCTTTCCAGTTCCAAAATTAGAGGTGAAACCTGTTGTACCCAGCTCTGTCGAGCATTCCATACTCCTCAGTGGAGGAAGGAGTCGGCTCTGTCTGGGCATGGTCTGAGGATCTGGAAGGTGTTCAGCCCTCACAGCTCTTGGCACGGTGTGGTATTTCAGGAGGGCCACAAAGAATGGAACTTTGTGTGACTGACCGGGAAAATGCTGCCTGCACAATCACACATGAAACCTTTTCTTTTGGGAGTGTCATAAAGAATACAGACAGCAAATCTGTTAACCTCTTCTGGACAGGACAACATGTCTTGCTTGTTTTAACACATGCTGCATGTATCAGTTAGCAAAGCTCTTATTCCACTACTAACTGAACATCACCACAGCCTTAATTTGAACCAACCCTCGTCTTTCCATGATGCCATGGAATATCACAGGTGAAAAATGCATTGTTCTATTTCCTGCCTTCACACAGTGAGTATTTAACTCACTCAGGGCAGAGTATTTTCTTACGCATGTCTTGATCTCCAGCATTTGTGATCTGATGTTAACCTTGCACACTATTGTGATTTATATTGTGCTAGAGTGAGTTGTATCCATGAGTATAAAAAAAAGACAAGGAAAGAAAGACAGCAATGCCTTTTGTATTAGCCCTTTTTCATGATGCTGATTAAGACACCCCTGAGACTGGGTAATTTGTAAAGAAAAAGAGGTTTAGTGGACTCACAGTTCCACAGGACTGGAGGGGGCCTCACCATCATGGCGGAAGGTGAAAGGCACATCTTACACAGTGGCAGGCAAGAGACAACAAAAGCCAAGTGAAAGGGGAAACCTCTTATAAAACCATCAGATCTTGTGAGACTTACTCACTACCATGAGAACAGTATGGGGGAAACCCATGATTCAAGTATCTCCCACAGGGTCTCTCCCACAACACATGGGAATTATGGGAGCTACTATTCAAGATGAGACTTGGGTGGGGACACAGCCAAACCATATCACCTTCCCTGGCAATGTGGCAGAACAGAAAGAGCACAAGCTGAAAGCCAGACAAAGTGAGTTCTAGCCCTGCCCCTTACCTGCTGGCTGTGTCATCTTGTCCAAGTAATGTAACCTCTTTGACCTCAGTTTCCTCATCTGTAAAGTGGGTTTAATACCAGTCTTGTGTAATTGGATCAGGAATAGTGATAAAACTAGCCATTATTTATTGAACACTTACTATGTAGAGTATTTGGCCCCAGCACTTTATGTGTTATAACTCACTTAATATTTACAACAATGCTAAGAGATAGGTTCTATTGTGATCCTGAAGAACCTACGGCACAGTAATAGCCATAAAAAGAGCCATTATGATCGATAATCATTATGGTGTTAACATTGTTGTGACAGCATTGACAGCTAACAATGAAAGGAAGTAAAACTAACGGGAACTTCTTCACTTTAAAATATTATAAAAGCAAGATTTACATGAAAAAATACTGAGTAGGGGAAAGACACATCATTCTTTAGATTTACGCTTGCATTTTTACCCTGTGAGTCCTCCTCCAGATTGAAAGGGACTAGCACACCAAACAAGAAAAGGCCCACCCCAATCACAGCATCGAGGAAGTTTAGGTTCACCAAAAAGCAGATAAGATCCTAGAATCTTCCCAAAAGAGACAAACAAGCCAAGAAAAGCTGCTTACATACAAAGAGATATCAAATAGCATTAAACTCACCAATAGGAAACTAAAAGAAAATGGAGAAATGTCTTTGAATTTTTGAGGCAAAATTATTTCCAACTTGAAATATTAAAACTGGATAAACTGTCAGTTAATCTTGATTGTTATAGGATATTCAAAGGCTCAACATTTTACCTCCTATACTCTTTCTTAGAAAAATATTGGAGAATGTGCTCCAGAAAAAAAGAGGAAGTAAATGAAGAAACAGGAAGACTTGAGATACAGGAAATAGAATACATAGCAAACTAAGAAAATTCCCAGGAGATAGTGAAGGAATGTTTCACAATGACAGCTGTGTAGCAGCCCTAAATAGCACATTCATATTTGACCAAGTGGGGAAAAAGTTGTAGGAGAGAAATCTCCAGAGAGGGGAAAAATGGAACTGATTGATCAGCTGTGTTTAGGTTTGAGGAAAGTTATTTTTAGTTGTTTGACAGATATGTTATAGCATTAGCAGAAAATATACACTGATACACAGAAACTAAGCAAATAAAAATACAAAGAAAGCAATTACTAATTCTAGGAAGAATAAAAATTGTACAAAAAGGAAACAATTGAAGTATAATTGAAGGAGAATAAAAAAGATTTACCTAGCCTTACTAACATAAACAATGACTGCTGTTTTTGCCAAAAACTAAAATCTAACTTTATTGGGCAGATGGGATACAGAAGTGGAAGGTAGGGCATAAGACAAAGGCAGCCTCACCTACCATAATATGAAGCTTCCATTGTCTAAAATCCATAAACCAAGGACTATACTATGTGGAGAAACAGCTGGAGTAATTGAACATGGCTGCCTCTGGGTAGTCTGTTTGGGGAATAAAGAGGGATGGAAGGGGGAGTGTTGGTTTTCATCAACAAAGCTTTTAGGTTTTTTAATTTTAAAATATGTACAGGCTGGGTACAGCTGCTCTCGTCTGTAATCCCAGCACTTTGGGAGGCCAAGGCGGAAGGATCACTTGAGGCCAGGAATTCAAGACCAGTCTGGCCAATATGGTGAAACCCTGTCTCTACTAAAAATACAAAAATTAGCCAGGCATGGTGGCAGGCACCTGTAATCTCAACTACTCACACCTGTAATCCCAGCAGTTTGGGAGGCCAATGCAGGAAGATCATTTGAGGTCACGAGTTCGAGACCAGCCTGGCCAACATGGTGAAACCCTGTCTCTACTAAAAATACAAAAATTAGCCAGGCATGGTGGCAGGCACCTGTAATCTCAGCTACTCACACCTGTAATCCCAGCAGTTTGGGAGGCCAATGCAGGAAGATCATTTGAGGTCAGGAGTTCGAGACCTGCCTGGACCTTAGAAAGGAAACCCATGAAAACATGCACCTAAAAGAAGGAAAGAACTAACACGTTTTGAGGTGGAAATAAAACATTTCCAAACAGGCTGAAATCTCTTCCTGGTGTGCGTAACAGGGACTCACAGGCTCAGGGGCTGTTGTCTTCTTTGGGACAGGGGAGAAAGTAGGGCAAATGAAGAACATGGAGAAAGAAAAATGTAAGGTTCTTTCTTTCCTACTTGGAAACAGGTTTGTCTCTAAATTAATACTCCTTTCCTTCTTCTATACTTTAATAACTATTTGTGCTACATATGTTTACAAGTGTTCTGAGTTTCTGGGTAAAATAATATTTAAAGCCTCATTTCTACTTGTCCAATGCATTGTGCAATTTGAAGGCTTGTGCACCACTATGGAAACTATGGGTCACAGGTAGATTGTTCTGAAGCAATGGTTGCCATTTTGATATTACCAATATTTATGGTACCAGAAGTTTGAAGTCCCTTCAACTATGAGAAAAGAAAAACAATGCACTAGCTTTTCTGTAAGACAAATATAGACACTGACTGTTTATTCCACAATTTATACAGCCATTTATTTTTTAATCTTTTTTTTTTTTTGAGACAATGTCTTGCTGTCACCCAGGCTGGAGTGCAGTGGTGCCATCTTGGCTCACTGCAACCTCCACCTCCCAGGTTCAAGAGATTCTCCTGCCTCAGCCTCCCTGCATAGCTGGGATGACAGGCACGTGCCACCATGCCTGGCTAATTTTTTTTGTATTTTTAGTAGAGACAGGGTTTCACCACATTAGCCAGGATGGTCTCAATCTCCTAATCTCATGATCCGCTCGCTTTGACCTCCCAAAGTGCTGGGATTACAGGCATGAGCCACCGCACCTGGCCTATTTTTTAATCATTTCTAATTATATTCACAAGAATTCTAGGAATAAAGGAGCCCTGCTCTAGACTATTATTTTCTCTAAAGTTCTACATCTGGGTTACAGCTTCTGTCCCCTGAAGTGGAAGAGCAAGGCATGAGTCTTTCTAGAGTTCTGATAGCTCTCCTCACTCAGCTTCTGTCTCACTGCTGCTTTTTACCAGCCAGCTGGCTCTGTTGGCTCATCTCTTCCAATGCCCTGCTGGGGCTAATCACTGCAAAGGGTACCACATTAATTATTTTTTGTAAGAAACAGGGTCTTACTCCATCACCCAAGCTGGAGTGCAGTGGTGCGATCAGTGCAGCCTCAACCTCCTGGGCTCAGGGAATCCTCTTGTCTTAGCCTCCTGAGTAGCTGGGACCACAGGTATGCACCACTACGCCCAGTTAAAAAAATTTTTTTTAGATATAGGCTGTTGTTATGTTGTCCAGGCTGCTCTTGAACTTCTAGCCTCAAGTAATCCTCCCTTCCTTGGCCTCCCAAAGTGCTGGGATTACAGGGATGAGCCACCACACCTGACCACTAATTTTAGTTTAATGTGATTGGAAATAAACATGAACACAGAAAGTGTATGAAATGTATTTCCTTTTATACACACCCATACATGCACACACTCTGTAGTATCCACTTCCACATTACAAAACCTATGATTCCAAGTAAAAAAGCTTGGATTAAATTTTGTAAATTTAGTTTAGCATGTAATCTACATGGTTAAGTCATGAATAAAACCCAGGCCATGTTCTTGTGGAGAACTGGTTTTTACGAAAACAGCCAGTGGTCCTCACTTGTCTGAGGATGTTCTGAAGCAACGGTTGCCATTTTGATATCATCATTATCAAATGGTCCATTTTGGTCCATTTTATCTACCCACATAGGAAGGCTTCACTAATAAAATGATAGAAAAAGTATATCCATTCAAGAAATATTTGTGAACACCATCTTCTAGGTGCTGAGGATTCACTAAGAAGCCAAAATGTACAGAAAGCCCTACCCTCATGAAACCAGCTTGTGGTGGAAGATGACATGAGAAGGAGAGTCAATGAAAAAGTAGATCTCCTTTTATAGAAATGTCCCGGTGAGCCAATTTGTAAGCTGCTTCTCATAAAATGTCAAAAATGTATACAGATATTTGCTAAGTAAAATATTTCTTGATTTAGAAAACTTCTGGTTAGAGACTGGTTAACTTTTATGGTCAAAATTTATTTTATTTTATTTTTAAATTTTTTTCTGTTTTTCTTTTTTCACAAATGACAGCAATAATTTAAGCGAGTAAAATTTATTAAAGTATAATAAAATCCAATTATTCAGCAACTCAACTATGCTATAGATTTAATACTGGTGCAAACACACACAGTGTTTACATTTAACTTCTTATACCATGGAGAACCTCCAAATAAAGTGCTGTACCCCAATTCTTATATTGTCCCATGCTTCTACTTAGATGTAGCAAGATCTCTGTTTCTGTAACATGGGTTTTTATATCATTTCAGTGCTAATGTCTGAGATTAATCAACTACTACCAGCCTAAGGAGGTGTTATATTTATAACATGAAAATTCTCTAGTTTCCCAACACAGCAGCAGTGATAACAGCAAGAAATAGAGCAATCAACCCAACATCATGATAATCCTTTCGACTTTTTAAATGGGGCAAAGATGTGGGAAAAGATGGATGAAAAATTACCCAACTGATTCAGTTGACATGTGTTATACACAGAATTACTACTGTGCTTTCTCTTGTAAGGCAAATGGCAACCAAAATAGGAAGGTGGAAGCAGGAGCTGCCAGGGAGTCACAGTCAATATGGGAGAGACCCCAGCATGGCAAGGTTCAGAATCCATGATCCTCCTGAGCTGCTCATCAGCTAAGGATTAAGGCAGCTAGTGGAATATGGTTAGGCTGTTTTTTAATTGTGTTTTGTTTTAATCAAGGCAGAGAATAGAGAAGGTTACTTATAATATGGTACTAAAATAAAAGACCTATGGGTTAGGCAGTGACTTAAATTTTGTGCATTAAAATTGCCCAGAGGGCTTGTCAAAACACAGATAGTTGGGCCCCCAGAGTTTCTGATGCAGTAGATCTGGTGTGGGGCTTGAGAATTTGTTTTTCTAACAATTTCAAGGTGATGCTGGTGCTGATAATCCAGGGATTATATTTTGACAACCATTTGGATGAGAAGATATACAAAAAAGATGCAAAATATGGGAGGAGGAGATGATAGGCAGAATTTTATGATGATCCCTGTTATCTGTGTACCCTTCCCCTTGAGTACAGGGAAACCTGTAAATATGATGGCATATCCCTACCACAATTAGGCTATAATAAGTTGACTTTGTATAATCAAAAGAGAGATTCTCCTGGTTGGGTCTTACCCAATTAGGTGAGCCTTTAAAGAAAGGAGATGAGTCAAAGGCCAATCTAGCTGGCCTCGAAGAAAATAAATATCCATGATGTGAACTGCCTAAGGGAGCCACATGTCACCTATATTTAAGTAAACAAGTATTTATTAACTGACTAGTGCTTGCAAGATTCTGTTGGGCCCAGCTGTGGAATTAAAAAAAGTTTACAATTCTTTTCCTCAAAGAACTGACTATCTACTAAGAAGGATAACATTAGAACACAAACAATTTTTCTTCAGGGCAAATTACATTAAAAGTCCTAGTGAGACATAAGCAAAGTGTTACAGCAATTTAAGGAAGAACAGGTCACATCTGACTGGGAATGGAAATATTTAATAAAGAGGCTTGGGAGAAAGAATTAAAAAGCAAGATTACCATAGGAGAAACATGGAGAAACCCCATCTCCACTAAAAATACAAAATTAGCTGGGCATGGTGGTGTGCACCTGTAATCCCAGCTACCCAAGAGGCTGAGGCAGGAGAATTGCTTGAACCCAGGAGGCAGAGGTTGTGGTGAGCTAAGATCATGCCGTTGCATTCCAGCCTGGGAAACAAGAGTGAAACTCCGTCTCAAGAGAAAAAAATAATAGCAGTGATATGAAGCAGAGGACTCCACTGTACTCAGAAAGATAACCTTCAAGGCAAATTGGAAACCTCCTATATATTTCTCTTGCTCTTTACGTGTACTAAAAACAGCTTATCTTAACCTTTATCACTTACACTTAAATGTAACCTGCTATCTATATCCCAGTAGCTTATCTTCACTGCCAATTTAGTGTTCATTGAGGGGATTTTTATTTCCTTGGCTTTCCTATTCTAAGGACAGCAAATTCTCATATTGCGTTTCCTATGCTGGTCATTAGACATATGGCTATCTCTATGAGTCAGCAGAATTCCTTATCTTTCTGGAACTGGTCAGATGTTTCCCTGTCCCTAATCCTAGAAAGTGTCACATGGAGGAAAAGAGATAATGCGTTTTCTGTATGTTGAGGAGCACCTCCTTCCTGTAACATAGATTTTCTTACCTTGTTTATAATTACACAGACTTTTATTGAAAGGCCTTGTTACAATTGCAAACATTAAAAATACTACAATCTCCCCTTTAAGAATCACTTCTAGACTTCTAAATTACATATAATGCATCTGACAGAAAGTGCTTAGTATTTAACAGTGTTACTGACCTTACTCAGCAATACATGGAAAAACTGGGCTCTTGTAAAACATGGCTTAATTGCAAAATTTAATGTGAAAAATCAACTTCAATTTTAGGATATGATGGAGGAGCTTAGCATACACCAATGCACCCACTGAGAAAACACAGAAAAAAACTGTATGAGATACACAAAATATCTATTTCAGTGCATTAGTGGTTTGCTTCCTGAAATAACCAGGAAGAAGGGAGGCCAAGATTCTGAAGATTCTGGGGAAGAGATAGCTGTGGAGAGACCAGCTCGGAATCTGCGGCTGCTTTTACCATGGGTAAATTTACTAATTTTGGATTCTAGAATCTAAGAATTGCCTGGACAGAGGGCTACTGGGAAAGGAAACCAGGAGAGTTTTTGGTGGTCTTGTAGTACTGGGGCTAAAAAACTAGAGATTTGAAGGGCTAGTATTTAATTGAAAGGAATTAGTGAAGCACTAGAGTTGCCACAAGAAAGTTTCCCCCACAATATTTGCTGAATTCTGAAGCTGCATGAGATGGAAAAATAAGAAACTAAGAACATAGCCCCAGAAAAGAAGGTATGCGTTTCTGATCCAGGACAATAATAATAATAAAGTTAAGAACTAGCCAGGCAAGGCTCCAGTGTACAGTATAGGTTTCTGTGCAGAAGCCTTACAGAGCCGCACTCTAGGGGGGTAAATGGAGTCATTACTTGGTGTGAATAGAGCTTAGTTCCTGGTTGTAATTGTTATCAGTCTTCATTTTATCTACCCAGAAAGGAAAGATGAAACTTCCCTGGAGACGATTATGTGATCTGGAACCTCTATGATTTTTTAATATATAATGTCCAAAATTCACTTTTAAAAATTACTTAACATGTCAAGAAAAAGATCATGAAATCAAGAATCAGTAGATAAAAAGGATCCCTATATGACTTGGTGATGGGATTTAGCAGACAAGGACTTTGAAATAATTATGATTAATATGTTCAATGAAATAGAAAAGGACCAAATATACTAAGATACTAAAAAGGGCAAGAATTGAAATTAAGAACTCAGCATATGGATTTGACAACAGATTATATATGTGAGATTAAAAGCATAAGGAAACCCAAAGTGAGGCCAATACTGAAGAACAGAGCTTAAAAATACAGTGTAAGATACATAAAATAATACATGTGGAACACAGTGAAAATGTCCGAGACATGTAACTGAAGTCTCAGAAGTAACAGGAAGACAGAATAAAATTGAAACAACATTTGAAGAGATAAAAATGACTATTCCAGAAGATGAAAGACATTAAACACAAATCATTAAGCTCTGCAAACCTTAAAAGGAAAAATACAAAGAAGGATAAATATTCTCGGCACACTAGAATAAAACTGCTTAAAAAAACACATAGACAAAAAGAAAATTTTAAAAGCAGCCAGAGAGAAACTTTACTTTCAAAGCATCAAAACTGATTAATTGATGACTTCTCAACAGTAATAACAGAAAACAAAAATTAATAGTATGACAATGATAGAGTGCCGATGTGACTACCTCAGTAGCTACATGCTTTTTTAGCCAGAGAAAAACAGAGAGAGAGAGAGAGAGAGAGAGAGGAGAGAAAAGAAGAAGGTTGGGGAGGAAGAGGAAAAAATAAAGAGATACTGAGATTGTTAACAGCATTCCAAGCAAGTAACCTGAGTTTTACTCAAATCTGGCTGATGTGGATCACATGTTCATCTCTTAATTAGTTCACTTCTTAACAAGGCCAGCAGGGTAGATTGAACTGATTAATTTAGTTTTATCCTATGCTCCATCTCCTGAATCTGGGGGTGAGAAAGGTCCCGTATCTATATGGATCCCCTAAAGAGACATGAGTTTTTGGGAAGAGGGTAATGCAGAGATTCCCAAACTTACTCTGTTCCCAGTGCCCTTAGTGCCTCAGCGATTTTTTCATAGTGCCCATAAATCAAAAGAAACATCAAACAGGTCCTTTTTTCTTCCTTTTATTAAGTAGTCACATTCAAACAACTCAATAATAATAGTTCATGCAATGTCCGATGAATGTCACAATGTTTCTCTTGAAATTTATAAATATTCCACTGTCCTTCTCTGAATTCTCTGTGGTGCCTTAGGACACTTCAGTGCACAATTTGGGAAGTGTAAGGGTAATGGCTGATGGGGAGGCAGCCACACATATCCACAGACTTCCCAAGTCAACAATCATGAAAAAAAAATCAAACCAATTATTCAGGAAGAAAAGATATAAATTTTCATAAAGGAGAAACTAAGAAAGTATAGCTGCAGACACCATTAGTCATTATTACATTTTGAATATCCATAATCTCTAACAAGACCATAGAATGTGGAAGAAGAACGGGGCTCAGTGAAGGGGCAGAAAAGAGATGGTAAGCACTGAACCTTGCTTGCTGCCCACTGAGCGAAGAGCTTTGAAAGATGCTGAGAGCTCCTGCGCCTGCATTTTAAACTCCAAGTCCTTGGTTCCCTTCTACACTAGCTCGTATGCAGATCAGAGCTGTGAATCAGGGTAACTAAACCACTTTGTAGATTTGTGTTCTAGTCAAAGAACTCGATTAATAGCAAATAAGGATATTAAAATGGCAAAACTAGAGAGACAAAATAAGAGTATATAATAGCTCCTATTTTAAAGGCCACGGTTTTTAACACTAAAATTTAAAACATATCTATAGCTAACTAGGGTAATCCTGATTTCAATAGATCTTTCTGTCACTTGCTAATACTGTTTCCTAGTTTTCTATGAACCTGCACCAAGTGTTTCTAGGAGTTCCCAAAGGCTGTCTTACATGAGCTCACTAACAAATCTGGTTACTTTTCACCAAGAAAGTCAGGGTAGAAGAGAATTCACCATCAGAAATGGTTTTAATCCCTTTTTGTTCTGTGTGCCCCTGCACTGGTTATCACCACATCCAGCAGGCACTGCAGTGTCCCCTGGGCATATCCAGGCCAGGCCTGCCAGGCACAAAAGGCAGCACCACATTTTATGTATACAGCTGAACACTACTGTCTGTTCACTCAGGTACCATTTCATCTACAGAATACAGTTGCATCATTTGCCATGAGATGAGATACAGAATACCTTTTTCCTATTATGTACTATAGTATCATTGAAGGGAACCAAATGGCACTTTTTTTGTCCCAATATATTACAGTGATGCTAGTGAAATGGTTTAAACTGGTTGGGGTCCAATCAGGAGACAACACCTACTCCAGTTGTTTGAGCAAAGAGAATTTAACATAAAGGATTGCTGCTATGGTTGGAATGTCTGTTTCCCCTCAAGAGTTATTTATTGAAACTTATTCACCAAAGTGATGGTATTAGGAAGTGGGGCCACTGGGAGATGATTCAGTCATCAGGGCAGAGCCCTTATGCATGGGATTAATGCCCTTTTATAAAAGAAGCCCCAGAGAGCTGCTGTGTCCCTTCTGCCATGTGAAACACAGTAAGGAGTTGCCATCTGTGAACCAGAAGGCAGGCCCTACACAGACAATGAATCTGCTAATGCCTTGATCATAGACTTCTCAGCCTCTAGAATTATGAAAAATAAATGTCTGTTGTTTGTTTGTAAGTTATCTAGTTTATGGTATTTTATTATAGCAGCCTTCCAGGTTCCCTATAGCAGCTCCCTCCCAGTAGTGGCAGAGACTAGCAGGAAGCCAGCTGGCAAAGCAGAACTGAGGTCTGCAGGGTCCTGGCTACAGCATCTCAAAGCAGAGGCTAGAAGGGGGTTTGGTGCTTAACAACTGGCACATGGTTCATTTCATTTATTCACTTGCAGATCTAACACCTACAGAGGACTTAAGTTCACAGAGGTGCGAGGTGGAGTGTAACAAATCATCTGCTATATTTAATATTTTCCTTTGCTCAATAACTGAGTTTTGGTTACTGGGGCAACTTCCCTATGTGACTCTCTCTTTCAGATTCTCTTACATTCCAGTGAATTCTTTCCCAGGAGCTTCCTTGGTCATTCACGCAAACAGACATCTGTTGTACCTATTCCAGCCTTTCTCCAAAAAGCCAGATTTCCAGTGCCGGACACACTAGCTCAAATTAGGAACCTCTTCACACTAGCATACTGGAGAGCACTGGTTCATGGGTGGTATAAGAGGTGTCAGTAATAATAGTTTGTATTCCTTCTCATCAATGATACAGTTCTAGCTTTAGCTTTTATAAAATGAGATCATCTCATTGGAACATTCAGTCAGAAGTGTAGGTTGGTACAAAAGTAATTGTGGGTTTGCCTTTGAAAGTAATGGCGGAAACTGCAATTACTTTTACACCAACTGAATAGTATAAGATAGTGGCATAAAAGGAGTGAAATGGATTTGAGAGATATTAAGGAAATAGTTTTTCTAGGCTTTGGGGACCATTTTGAGAGAGGGATAAGGAAGGGAAATCAAAGTCGACATGCAGGTTTTTGGCTTGAAAAAATAGAATATATCTTGGTGTCATTAACAAAGAAAGGGAACCCTGAGGCAGAAGTATATCTCGGATGTAGACAGGCTGAGTGCAGCTTTTTGGGGAACATCTTCATTGACATGTCAAGCAACTAATTGAAAATACAGATGTGAAGCTCAGAAGAGAAATCCAACTGGACAAATAGATTTCTTAATAATCAGCATTTAGATGAAGTAAACTATGGAAATATATAAGATCACCCAGAAGGAAAGTTAGGTGGCATGTAAAGAGAACCTGGCCATAGAACCCTAAAAAATAGAAAAATTTAGAGAGAGAGATCCAAGATGGCTGATCACTAGCAGCTCGGGATTGTAGCTCCCACTGAAAGCGCAGAGAACGAGAGGACACCACACTTTCAGATCAATTTTTGCTGCTCACACACCAGGTGATTCCCAGCGGAGGAGCCCCACGGGTCTCCAGCACAACTCTTGTGGCCGGCGAGGCGGTTTTGCTGCTGCCTTGGTGTGGCGGTTCTTGGTGCAGAGTAAAAGCACCATCAGTCTTAACGCTGCTGTTTTAGCCGGTGCAATGGGTTGCTCAGATTTTAGCGCCGGGAATCAACAAGTTGGATGTCCATTGAGAAACCCAACTATAAAGACGGTAATTATAAAGACCACAGATGGATAAATCTATAACGAAGAGAAGAAACCAGCCTAAAAAGACTGAGAATACCCAAAATCAGAAGGCCGCTCCCTCTACAGGGGATCACAGTTCCTCATCAGCAACAGAACAAGGCCTGATGGAGAAAGACTGTGTTCCATTATCAGAAGCAGACTTTAAAAAGTGGATGATAAGAAACTTCTGGGAATTAAAAGAACTTGTTCTAACCCAATGCAAAGAAACTAAGAACTTCGAAGAAAGACTTGACGAAATGTTAACAACAATACACAATTTAGAGAGGAATATAAGTGAATTAATGGAGCTGAAAAACACAACACGAGAACTTCGCGAAGTATGCACAAGTTTTTACAGCCGAATTGATCAAGCAGAAGAAAGGATATCAGAGGTCGAAGATCAACTTAATGAAATAAAATGTGAAGACAAGATTAGAGAAAAAAGGATAAAAAGAAACGAACAAAGTCTCCAAGAAATATGGGACTATGTGAAAAGACCTAATCTACGTTTGATACGAAGAGAATCAATCCAAGCTGGAAAATATTATTCAGGAAAACTTTCCCAACCTAGCAAGGCAGGACAATATTCAACTCCAGGTAATATAGAGAACACCACAAAGATATTCTTCAAGAAGACCAACCTCAAGGCACATAATCGCCAGATTCACCAGGGTTGAAATGCAGGAGAAAATACTGAGGGCAGCCAGAAAGAAAGGTCAGGTTACCCACAAAGGGAAGCCTATCAGACTCACAGCAGATCTCAGCAGAAACCCTACAAGCCAGAAGAGAGTGGGGGCCAATACTCAACATTCTTAAAGAAAAGAACTTTCAACCTAGAATTTTACATCCAGCCAAACTAAGTTTCATAAGCGAAGGAAAAATAAAATCTTTTGTGAACAAGCAAGCACTCAGAGATTTCATCACCACCAGGCCTACTTGACAAGAACTTCTGAAAAAAACCACTACAAATAGAAAGGAACAACCAGTATCAGTCTTTCTAAAAAATATCAAAAAATAAAGAACATCAACATAATTAAGAATTTGTATCAACTAATGGGCAAAACAGCCAGCTAACATTAAACGGCAATATCAAACTCACATATATTATTATTAATTCAACTAAATCCCCCAATCCAAAGTAACAGACAGGTAAAAAAAGCCAAGACTCATTGGTATGCTACATCCAGACCCATCTCACATGCAAGGATACAAAAAGACTCAAAACAAAGGGATGGAGAAAAATTTACCAATCAAATGGAGAGCAAAAATAATAAATAAATAGAAAGCAGGAGTTGCAATTTTTGCTGATAAAATAGACTTTAAAGCAACAAAGATCAAAAGAAGCAAAGAAGGATATTACATAATGATAAAAGCATCAATGTAACAAGAAGAGCTAAAGATCCTAAATATATACACATCCAATACAGGAATGCCCAGATGTATAAGACTTATAAAGAGACTTAGACTCCCACACAATAATAGTGGGAGACTTCAACATTAATATCAGACAGATCAATGAGACAGAAAGTTAACATCAATATCCAGAACTTGAACTCAGATCGGGAACAAGTAGACTTAATTAACATTTATAGAATTCTCCACTTTAAATATACAAAATATATACTCTTATCAGTACCACATCACACCTATTTACAGGTTTAAATGAAATACTGGTTGGCTGCTTGTTAGTTATTTTCTTCCCTCATTTTTTTTTCCATGTCTCTATTACTAAATACAATTACAGGCATACCCATTTTTAGACTGCATTCTAGCCCGGGCAATACAGCAACACCCCAGTTCTCTCTCCCTCTCCCTCTTCCTCATTCTTCCTCTCCTTCATTTTTTCTTTC